>NC_057723.1:21012806-21068115 GCF_004010195.1 Chiloscyllium plagiosum | reverse complement strand
AGGTGGTGGAGTAGGGGTGGGGCAGTGAGGTGGTGGAGGAGGGATGGGGCAGTGAGGTGGTGGAGGAGGGGTGGGGCAGTGAGGTGGTGGAGGAGGGATGGGGCAGTGAAGTGGAGGAGGGATGGACAGCGAGGTGAAGGAGGGGTGATGGAAGTGAGGTATCATTGGTGAGCTGACTTTAGGTTCAGACTTTTTTCAGTTATATCTTTTATTGTTTTTATTCTTAAGCTATTCAAAATGGCACTGGATCGTGGCAACTGGTGAAGCCTTCCACTGTATTTTACTTTTTTAACTCACTGCAAAATGTAAGTGACAATAAATAAGTCATTCACTCAATCATGAAGAAGTGTCCACTGGAAAAAATGGACAGAGAATCAGAGATGTGTTCAAAATATATTGAATTATTTTATCTGAAAAGCCAAATGACTCTTGGCTAAGAACCAATAAAAACCACTTCGGTTTTGTTGTAAGCTGCTGATTGAAACACTGAATCTTGAAATAAAATTGTTAACAAGCTCTTCAATAATTGCACTGAGATACTTCCCTTTATTCAGTACTATTAGCAAAATAGTTGGCTATTCACGTTCCTTCTTCAGACCTGTTTTTCCCAAGTAAATGGGGGGAAATATAACCTGTGTGTTTGAAAGTACTGTTTGCTAGAGAATTTGACACAAAACGAACAGAAAGGTATTTCACTCTTCAAGAAATTATACTGACAAATAATAGAATTTCTTGATAAATTTCAAGAATAATTTTGCATATGACCTTAAGTGGCCATTCTGTTTTCTCCTTCAATATTTCAGATGTAACATGGGATTGAAACAATACTGGTTGATGATCCATTCCTTTTTTATTTTCCATTTTCCTGACTGTGCCATTAACCGATCTCCAGCAGTGCATGTATTTAAATTGTGAACTAGTAGCTATCTGGAGAAATGCAGTTGTACATAATGCACTAACTGGCCTGCTATTGTCATGTGATATCTCCTTCTGCTTCACTTTGGTTTGGAGCAGCCATTAAAACACATTTCATGAAACATGGTGTCCGATGTTGAGATTGAGTGAATTTTCAGGACTGTAACTCAAACTCAGTGAGGAAGAAATAATTAAAATACCTGTAAAGATAAGTACATACTGCAGGTGAAGAATACAATAAAGGTAGGAGGGACTAGAATTTACACACAATTTGTTAATGAATGTTAAATTTCTTTCACTTCACCTGGCCAAATGGCTGCACTTAAAAAGCTTGTGATTTCAAATATACCTTTTGGACTAAAACCTGGTGTCATGTGACTTCTGACTTTGTCCACCCCAGTCCAACACCGGCACCTCCTCATCAAATTTCTTTCTTGACCACCTACATTAGATAATTTGTAACTTATAACTGTAAATATTAGTGTCCCATATTTATTTCCACACTGTCAGTCTCTGGACAGTCCAAGCAAACATTGCCTTTTCTGATGAAGCAATGTTACAGCTAAATGTTCTCATATTGTAATAATGAGCTATAGCCTTTTGTTTAAAATGTTAGTTTATATGGTGGTAAAGATATGGTTTCAAGTTGCAGGGATTTACTTCTGTATAAATGAGTGCCCTTCAATTCTAAATTGTTAGTAAAAAAGGACCAACATCAAATTCTATGGAAAAGATATTGAATAAAGCTTGTCGTACAGATTTATTGTGCTGTAGTTTTTAATGAACAAACTTGACAAGTGATAAAATTATTAATTAACCATAGAGAACATCAATGATATTTAAATCAATTTTAAAATCAGCTGGCCTTGCTGACATCTAGTCAATGTGAAGCAGAAGCAAACAATTGGCATTCAAATAAAAGATTCAGTTCTTGTTCCTGTCAAGTTTTAAAAAGGGGGGCACAATTTTTATGGGAAAGATGTCTTTAAAAACTGTCTTAAATACATTATTTTTAGCATACAAACAGACAATAAAGTAGCTGCGATTTCACCAAACATTTGTATATGATGTAGCAACAAAGTTATTTTTATGGTTCTGTCTCTGTAAGCAACACTAAGGTCTTTATCATGAAGATCAATCACTTTAACATCCTGCTTCTCTTTTTCATTTATCAAATACAACCATTTTCTCTTTGTATACAATACATATATTTATAGTAAAGTAAGAAACTGTGGATACTGGAGATCTAAAATAAAAACAGAAATTGCTGGAAAACTCAGCAAGTTTGGCAGCATCTGTGACAGCTGATGTTTTGAGTCCAATATGACTTCTTGGGAACTGAAGAAAAGGTGGAAATGTGATGCCTTTTACCCTGTTGGTGAAAGCAAGAGGAGCAAGTGGAACAAAAGAATAGGCTGGGCAATAGTTAAAGGACGAAGAAGATGAGAGATCAAAGGTATAGTGGATTAAAAATGAAAAAGGAGTGGTAATGGTTGTCAAAACATGACCAAGCATAGATCCAAAAGTGTAAAGTTTGTTTACTGGAACCAAGATATAGGGTGAGATGAAAACGAAGTACACCAAAATGGTATCCATGGTCTCAACTTGTTAAATTAAATGATGAGTCCTGAAGGTTGTGAAGTGCCTAAGCGGAAAATGAAGTGCTGTTAATCCAACTTGTGTTAGGCTGCACTGGAATGGTACGAGGAGCAAGATGTACACTGAAATGGCAAGCAGCTGGAAGGTCAATGCTATTCTTCCAGATGGAGCAGAGGTGTTCAGGAAAGTAATTACCCAGACCAGGTTTGGTCATCCCATTGTAGAGGAGACTGCATTGTAAATGACATATACAATTGACTAGCTTGAAAGAAGTTGCTGCTTCACCTGGAAGGCATGTTTGAGACCTTGGACTGTGAAGAGGAAAAATCTAAGAGAAACCAGAGTTAATGCTTCTTCAGAACCAGTGTGGAGGGAAATTTGTGTTAGACTTCCCATGATTGCTGGGAAGGTGCAGTGGGAGAGGAGTGGGGTGTGAAAGTGGAGTGGATTAGGATTCACAGCGTGAGTGCATTAACTCCACAGAGGCTTGTATCCCATTACCAAGTCAGCCTTTATTTACACATGTCCATGACATTGATCCAGCTCCCTCAGAGGCAGCTCTCAGAGTGAACAGAATCTCTGACACTTCTGTTTATATCTGTCAGCCAGGGCTCCCTGATTGGAACAAATTAACAGTCCTAATCAGAGAACTCATATTCTATGGAGTCCAACTGCTTGACCTTGTTATAATCACTACAGGGAGCAATCCCTTTGGAATGCTGATAAGAGGAGAACAATGTTTTACATGGTATCAACATGATGGAGGTGGCAGAAATAGTAAAGGATGAACATTTGAATATGGAGGCTGTTGGGGTGGAAATTAGATGCAGAATTCCTTATTTTTCCCAGTTCTGTACAAGAAGTGAGTAATACTAGCCATGATGGGAAGAGGCCCTGGCATTAATTAATGGTGGGATGTCCATAAGTGTACCCTTCTTCCCGGTTTATTGTCCACCCCACCATACCACCACCAAATTCACCTGACCTATTTCTTATGATTGGCATAAATAACATGGCTGCCACAACAATAGACTAATACTCAAAGGAATGTACCTAACATAATTTTTTTTCTGACATTGCTTTTTTATAGGACAGCTCCCTTTACTTGCAGTCTTCTAGGAATGTTACAGTGAGCATCCGCGATAGTCAGGATCAGACTGTTACGCAGTTAAATACAGGTAAGATTGAATATCATGGAGCGGGTATGGAGTTCTCTTGTGAGATACTTTCAAGCTGGGTGTGCTGAAAATAACAATGAAGACGATTAGCACACAGGTTGATCGCTGATGTTGTGCTGCAGTGCATTGCTCTGCTGCATCATCGAGTGGTTAGTCAAGATGTTTTGCAACAGCAGTTTTCTCAAATGCACTGTGTTCCTAATTACCTAAAAGCTGGGGCTTAGAGGCTAGGTGAATGAACTGAAGAGATGAAGTCAAAGAAAATGTTTCCTCTTAGGGAGGAAGATACCAAAAGAAGGAATTTACACATTTTTGCATTTTATTGAAATTAGTTCACATAGTAGGCAGGTAATAGGGATAGTGGTTGTTGGGGTGATAGAGTATCATGCCTGGCATATACCCACCTCTGCTGGTATCTTACCTGTGGAAGAGTGGGTGGAGGTGATCTGAATCGAGGCCCTTCAATGGTCAGTTAAGGTCACTTAAAGATGGCCGCTTACTACTGCAGTTAAACCATGGCAAGGTTGTGAGTAGGTGGGTCCACATAGGAAATTCACCTCTGCCAACCACCAGCACTCCGGTAGAGAGAGCCACCCAAGCTTGAACAGCTGCCTTGCTCCTGATTGAAGCCCTATCCTTATCCTGATCAGCAATGGACTAAGCGTTTTTGTCAAGGCTTCTCCACATTACCTCAAGTACAGGCTCCAACAATGTTCATTGTTGGAGACTGATACCAACATCTCTTGGAAATTGGCATCCTCTCTCCTGGAAGCAAAAGGACTAGGAGTAGGCCATTCAATCCCTCAAGCCTGCTCCATCATTCAGTTAGATCATGACTGCTTCAACGTTCTGCATATCCACTTTTCCCCATAACACTTGACACCTATTGATCAAGAATTTATCTATCTTGGCCTTAAATGCACGCAAGGACTCTGCCCGCACAGCTGTCTGGGGCAAGGAGCTCCAAAGACTCTCAACCCTCTGAGAGAAGAAATTCTTCCTCATCTCAGACTTAAATTGGCACCCCGTTATTCTATGAAAATGAGGACTGCAGATGCTGGAGATCGGAGTCGAGAAGTGTGGCACTGGAATGGCACAGAAGGTCAGGCAGCATCTGAGGAGCAGGAAACTTGACGTTTCAGGCATCAGCCCTTCAGGAATGATGAAGGGCTTATGCCTGAAATGTCAATTCTCCTGCTCTTCAAATGCTGCCCAACTTGGTGTTCTTTTCCAGCACCATACTTTTCGATCACTTTATTCTGAGATTATGCCCTTTCATCCTGGAATCTCCATGATGAGAAACATCGTCTCAGTAATCCCCCTGCCAAGCTCCTGAAGAATTTTTATATATTTCAATGAGATCACCTCTCATTTTTTTCTCGACTCCAGTAGAGTCCCAACCTGTTTAGCCCTTGTTGATAAGACAATCCCTCCATACTGGTTCTGAAGAAGCATTAACTCGGATTTCTCTCTACAGACGCTGCTAGAACTGCTGAGTTTTCTCAGCAATTTCTGTTTTTGTTTCTGATTCCTAGCACTCTGTATGTTCTTTCATTTTTTTTTGTTATCCTTGTGAACTCTTCTCTGAATTGCCTCCAGTGATATTATATCTTTCCTTAAACAAGGGAATCAAAACTGTTGTGGTTCTGTTCGCCGAGCTGGAAATTTGTGTTGCAGACGTTTCGTCCCCTGTCTAGGTGACATCCTCAGTGCTTGGGAGCCTCCTGTGAAGCGCTTCTGTGTTGTATCCTTCGGCATTTATAGTGGCCTCTATAAACACAGAAGCACTTTACAGGAGGCTCCCAAGCACTGAGGATGTCGCCTAGACAGGGGACGAAACATCTGCAACACAAATTCCCAGTTCGGTGAACAGAACCACAACAACGAGCACCCGAGCTACAAATCTTCTCACAAACTTTGGAATCAAAACTGCTCACAATACTGCAGATATAGTCTTACCAGCACCTTCTACAGTTGCAGTAAGACTTCCTACTCTTATACTCCAACCATCTTGAAATAAGCATGGTGTCAGAGAGTTAACTGCCTGATAGCTATGAAATCCAATCATGGTTGCCTGGATTTGCAGAGGTGGGTGCATCTGAGATGTTTCAACTCTTGATCAAGGTCGCCATCTCCATGTAAAATTTAATGACTAAATTATCCTTCAAAAGAGAAGATTTGAAGAAGACAGTTGTTAGATTCAGTTCCAATTTTTCTGAAAAACACATTAGAAGTTTCCTCAATTTCATTATTCATATATAACCTGGATCGATCACAACAGCTCCTGTGTGTTTGGTTCAGTTGTCAATACTTCTTGAGTTTGCTGTGGGGTAGTAAAGAGCTGACACTTTTCAATGGAGGGGAGAAGGAAAACCAATGACAGAATTGATCCACACTTTCCATTCTTGGTATCTTTGTAAGTGGTTTCTCATTGTTCCCTTCAGGTCAAGGTTTCACTTATGATGAGAATGGGTTGCTACTTTGTCGTCCTGTTATAGCTGTTACAACTACAAGTAACAACTCACCTGGAAAAATGAACAGAAGCTTGCTTTGCTTCTATCAACTGCAGCACAGATTGAGGCTATTTCCACTGTATCCATCCAAGGGAAACTGGATAAGTATATCACCCAGGTCACTTAAATTCCATGGAATTGAACTGCAAGAATTTTAAACTCCTTCACTGAGCAAGTAACAATAACACACACTCTAAGCCAGCAGAATCCAATTTAAATTATTGATGTCACTTCCTGACATATTCATTTTGACCTGAGAGTTATTTTTATGAGGAAACCAATGCAGGATGTAATAGGGATATTCCCAGCAGGTTAACCCAGTGAGAATGTGGTTCTGGGGCAAATGATGTCCTAAAGGGAAAGTTCAAAGTTTTCTTAACCTGTTTTTTGGGATCAGGAAAAGCAGCATAGCTACTCTGGTCCATACAAGGGTGTCATTAACATTCAACCAAAAGAACTGCAGATGCTGGAAATCTGAATCAAAAACAGAAATTGCTGCAAAATCTCAGCATGTCTGGCAGCATCCGTGGAGAGAGATCAGAGTTGACGTTTAAGGTCCAGTGATCCTTCTTCAGATCTACAGTTCTGAAGAAGGGTCAACTGGACCTGAAACATTAACTCTGATTTCTCGCCACAGATGCTGCCAAACCTGCTGAGATTTTCCAGCAATTTCTGTGTTTGTATCATTGATGTTTACTGTCTCAAACTTGCTTGTAGCCCCACTGCAGGATGACACGATCTACAGGTAGTGCAGATTTCTGTCACTCCCTGCTTCATACAATTGCAAAGTTGGAGAGGGATGCTAGCTTTAAAACATCAGGCCTATTTTTTAGCTTTCTGCAACCTGAACTGAGCTGCATCAAAACTCAGTTTCTGAACATTAACATGCAATTCGGAAGTGACTTCCAAGATCTTGGCCCAGTGACACTTGTTATAGACCAGGCCAGACCCTCTCAAAACATTTCAAGAAAGTAGCCTGGGCTCTGACTTTGCTAGTTGCTTTAAGCAGGTGTAAGTGGAAATGTCAGAAGTGATGCAGCTGGCCCAACCACTTAGTTTAAAACAAAACAGAATTTATTTGCAAGTTAGCCGAATGAAACACAAAAGAGAACAGAATATAGAAGAACCTAACCTCTCCGAAAACCCAACAGATTATCCCAACTTAATGATGCTATTCCAAATACTTGCAACAATCCCCATAAACACCCCTTGGCAAAAAAGGAAAAATCCAGCACAGATTCTTACAGAAGAGATGTCAGAGAGAGGAAGGTTCAGAATGGAGCTGCTTCTTTAGGTCCAGCAGCTTCACCACTGACTGCCTGCTAAAACCAAACCAAACCAGAGCTAAGCTGAGCTGGGAGAACTGGCCACTCCCCTTTCATTGTACAAGTTTTTTTTTAAACTTGATTGCATTCTCAAGTAGTTAAACCCAGACTTTTTGGAATCGTTGCTTTTACAACCTCTCTTTAAAAGAAGCCAAGGACAGCATAACCTTGTTAAAGATCAGCACTGATGGAATAGCAATGTACTTAGAAATTTGGAGTGGCTTAAAATTGAGCTTGTAATTGGTGTTCCCATGCATTTGCTGTCCTTTCCCCAGATGGTAGTGGCCGTGGATTTGAAAGGTGCTGTCTTACGAGCCTTGGTGAATTTCTGTGAAAATTTCATGGAAAAATGCAAGTGAATGAGTTAACATTTCACACCTTGGGTGACAAATGTTCTTTTCAATGATTATATTCTTGTCTATGACCCTCCCCCATAGGTGTTGCATTGATGATGTGTCAGACGATTTTCGGTCAAGTAGATCAATTGAAAACAAGTGCAGTTTTTAAACTGCTTGAGCAGTAAATCTTTGCAAGCTTGCAGTTGCTGGTGTGTGCATGTCTAAGATAAACATTATGAACTTGTTGACAGAACAGGAAGAAGATAAAACAAAACAAGGATAAGTTTAATTATATGCATGAATGAAACATTTCTTAGGATTTAACCTTGAGGTACCAGCTGTTGAGATGCAAGGGAAATTATTTTGATATGGATAAGGTGATAATTTACAGCTTATTTGCCCACAGCAAGCCACATGATGCTTTTCAATTCTGAGCAAGCACAAAAATGTTTGGTTAGCTCATTTTAGATTGGGATTTCATTGAGCGTACATGCTCTCAGAAATAGCTCCAATTGTTTTCAGCTGATGTACAACATTATCATGCTCTTTGTCAATGTTGCAGTAACTATTGATAGTTACGAGGTGAATCTTGACCCTGCTGCTGGAGGGAAAGGTATTACATGGATATTTTATCAGAAAAGTGTTAATGAAAAGAAACTCAAGATAATTGACTCTAGCAAATCATCTAATGGCCAATTATAGAGGAACACAGGGACACTTGGTGAGCCATCTCTAGATGAAGCTACAACTAAAGGATGGAAGACAAATGTAATAACACAGTTTTTGTTGGAATAGTCAATTGCAGTACACCCATGAAGTTGATGTTTGCCCCACAGCAATTTAACACTACGAGCAGCGTTAATTGACTTAATGGAAGAATTCCACCCTTATCTTAGAAGGAAGTCCCACCTCAGAGAATTGCTGCAAAGTGTTCATGAATAAACAAGCTAGTGGGACAAATTGGGATAAATAGGTCTGGTGCAGTTGGCATTCCAGAGACAGTTGTCCATAATTTGTAAGTAAGTATTTCACAGTAAATTATCATTTCTAGAAGATAGGCAGAATGAAAAGGAGGGGGTGTAGGTCTGATAATAAAGGATGACATTAGGACAGAAGTTAGATAGGACCTTCATTTAGAAGATTTGGCATTAGAATCGATATGGCTGGAGATTATGAATGAGAAGGATGAAAAATGACAAGGAAGAAAAAAAATACTGGGTTGATTAGTTAACACATTCATTAACCATAATTATACAAGTGAGGAAACATTAAACAAGAAATAATTGGAGCTTGTAAAAAATAAATACTTCAGATTTTAATTTTCTTATAGTGTAGACAAGTCAAATGGACCAAAGTAATCTGGATGATTTATAGAATATTTCTGCAGGGGCTTCCTAGAATGGAATGACCTATGGTCAAAGTCCAATAAATATGTAAAATACTGTGGGTTCTGGAAATCTTAAAGACAAAATGTTGCAAAGATAGTAGTGAGTATATGGATGGAGAAAGTTTTAGAAAACGGTAAAATGCTGATTAAATAACAAAGAAAGAGAATATTAGAGTAAACTAACCTGAACTATAACAACCACTATACAAGGTTTTACAATTTTGTGAAGGGAGCAGTTAAAATAAATATTGGTTCCTTCAAGGCAGAAACAGAATAAATTATGATGGGGATTAAGGAAATTACAGAGAAATGAAAAATATATTTTATTTCTGTGTACACAGTGGAAGTCAAAAATTATGTCCCAAAAATAAAGACAAGCTAAGAGACTAATGACAGTAAGATAATTAAAGGAGTTTTATTAGCAAGGTGAAAATATTAAAGCAAGTGATTAAAGTCAACAAAACCCAACGACACCATATCCTACATCTTGGAGTTTGAAAAGAGAGTAGATATAATGGATCTATGATTGTCCAAAATTCCATAGATTCTAAAATAGTACCAAGGGATTGGAAGTTAGCAAATACAAGATGATATTCAAGAATGGAGGGGAAAAACAGACCTAAAAGTCAGTTAACCTGACATCAGACTTCAGAAAAATCCTTAAATCAAAGACTGAATAAGGAAATCTTAATAATGTCCTTAGAAAATCAGTCTGATAAGACATCAAAATAGCTCAACCTGAGGAATATTATGCTTAACAAAAATTGTAGTCTTTTTTGAGGAAGTAACTAATAGAGCAAATAAAGGGGATTGGGTAGATGCAGTATACTTGCATTTCCAAAGAAATTGGATAAGGTACTGTGCATAGATCTCAAAGATTGAGATCTCGGATTGACAGGCAGGCAGCAGAGAGTGAGAATAAATTGGGTATTTTCAAATTGGCAGATTGTTTCCAGTGTCCACTATAAAAATCTGTGCCGGGGCATCAGCTATTTACAGTCTGTATTAATGACAAGAACGGGCATTACTGATCCACTTTTCTGTTGACCTAAATGGAAACTGCTACGTAAGCAGTCAGGAGGATACAACTGACTTCAAAGATATAAATGTTAAGTAAGTATGCAATACAGTGCCTGATAGAGTATTACATGGAAGATCATGAAATTTGGAAGCCAGAGTAAAGAAGCAAAACTACCTTTCAAAGGTGTACAATTTTTAAACATTGATGATCAGAGAGACTTGGATGTAACTCGTACAAGGGTAACCCAGATGGCATACAAAAACATCAAACAATTGGGAAGGAAAATTGCACATTGGCTTTTACTGCTGGGAGATTCAAATACCAAAGCAAATAAGTCATGTTATTTTCTGTACTACATTGCTGTGACCACACTTAGCATACTATGCACAGTTTTGGTCTCAGTATTTAAGGAAAAATATATTTGAATTGCAAGTGATACTATGGAGTTTCACTAGATTGATTCCTGAGATGAGATGGTTGTGCTATGATGAGAGGCTGAATAAATTGGATCTTTACTCTGGTGCTCAAAAGGTTGAGAGGTAATTTACAAGAGTTTGAAGGGGCTTGACAGGGTAGATGCATGTTCTCTGACCACCACATCTAGCAAACAGAGGGATAACCTCAAGATAAGAGTTCATAGAATCCCTATAGGATGGAAGCAGGCCATTAGGCATATTGAGTCTATTCCCAACTCTCTGAAGAGTATCCCACCCCAACCCACCCTATCCTTGCATTCCTCATGGCTGATACATTTGGCCTGAACATCCCTGAATACTACAGGCAATTTAACATGGCCAATCCACCTAACCTGCAACCTTTGGACTGTGGGAGGAAACCAGAGAACCCAGAGGAAACCCATGCAGACACAGGGAAATGTGCAAACTCCTTGCAGACAGTCACATCAGGATGGAGTCAAACCTGGGTCCCTGGTGCTGAAGGCAGCAGTACTAACTACTGAGCCACTGTGCCACCAGTGAATCTTTGGAATTCTTTACCCCAAGGGATTGTGGATGCTCCATTATTGAGTATATTTACAGCAAAAAGAGACAGATTTTGATCCACCAGTGAATCAAGAGATATAAAGAACAGGTGGCAAATGCAGTTGATATTGAATCTCTGCCATACTGTACCGTGTGGCAGAGCAAGCTCAATGTGTCATGTTGCCTATTCCTGCTTGTCTTTCACATGTTCTTATGTTCATTTGGAAAACAGCTTCTTGGTTTCATTTCTACATGTGACACTCATTATTCCATTTCCAATGTCTCATAATTCTTTGTGTTTGGCTGCAGGAAGTGAAGCGATAGAAGCACGTGGCAAGCGTTTTGAAGTCAATTCGAATACTGACAAGTTATTGTTTTCAGCGGAGGACAGTGAAGTGGTTGTCGGTGCTGATCGTTTACGAGTCTTAGGTATTCATATCTTTTTTAACCCCATACAGCTCCATTACTGGAATTAAGAAATAGGGATGATTTACTCATAAATTAATCTTGATATGAATCATAGATGCTTCAAAGTAAAAGATTGCAAAGAGAAAATATCTAAGTTTTCTTTAAAATGCCTATAAATGACCAATAAAATCAAAAATACTGAATCAAAAACATGCATAAAGTGGTCAAACAGAAAAGTGAATATATGATACTAACTACTAAATGATTACCTTGTCAAAGGTCTCACTGCACAATTGCCAGGTTCTGCCTGGTAGGGTTTGGCAGTAAGCAGCAGCTTGCCAGACATCTGACTGAGTATTAATGAGATTGTTTTAATGTGGTTCCAGCACATCACAGGAAGCCAAAGCAGTTATATGAAATTAAGGACAATTTGTTGCTCTGTGTCACTCCTAAGGACAGGAAATGCAAGAATTGCTATGGAATGGAATATGTTTTGCAGCACATTAACAATACGGCTCCACCTCTTTGTAACTGGCACTGCAGACAGTTAATGTGCTGTGACAAATGGGGAACATTTGTTTTTCTGGGAGAAGGCCAGAATGTGACGCTTTCAGCACATTTTGTTTAAATGTGCAGAGACCGTTTTTAACATACGATAAAAGGAATAGAATTGATCCTTCTATTAACTGATCAAGCGCTGTGTGTGACGCAAGTAATGAATCAGATTATCAGCAATCATAGAAATTGATGGCATAAAATAGAAACTTGCCATGGTAATACTTCCTCCGTGTGCTGTTCACAGGAATAATCAGAAATGTGGCACATGGATGCTTTGCCAAAGGAATAATGGAAATGTAACCTTTGCATCCTTTAAGAGAGAACTATATGGATGATATGAGGGTAACATAACTCGAGAGCATGTCGGATTAGTTATGGAATATTTTAGCGAATAGTGAGGAAAGAATCAATAGGTCGATTGGTTTCCATCTGCACTGTAAACGTCTACAATTCCTTGGTTTACAATGTGATCAGATGAACATATTTCTCCTGTGATATGTCCAAAGACATGTTTGCTATTCAGTCCGAATAGTCTTGAAGGATGGTTAATGCTCTGAATAATTAGGAATACTCAGAAGAAAAATTATCTTGGAAAGTTGTTGGCAGTGTGTATGACAGCACAACAGGGGGATACTTTGAAAGGAATCACTGTAAAACAAATGTGGAACTTTCTCGAATGCAAGTGGAGATTGGGGATAGGATAATTAAACTGTAGCTTCAATTCCCTAATTCTCACTTGGTCTTCATATGATGCGAAGTACCAAAGCCTGGCCTGCAAATTCTAATTCAGTCTTCAACTCCAACCAAAAGACAATTTATGATGTAAAAATTATAAACATTCTCTAAAGAATTAATTTAGTGCTAATTAATGGGCAAATCATTTCAAAATAAAACAGCAGATGCAAATTGGCTCTAATTGCTTATATTACCCTAGCATAATGGTGAAAGGACAATAATTTTTTTAAAAATTCTTCATTAATGTCCAAAGTTCTGTAATGCTTGGAGATTATCATCTCTCCAAAGAGATCATTAGGAGTTCAGATATGAGAGCAGAACATTCTTGTTACCCATCATCAAATTATTCCCTGCTCCCAACAGTTTTGAAAAAACCCAAAAGGGGTTATTCCAAATTGCTTTCCTGGCTAAATGTTTGAACGCAATAGTTTAAATTATGTTAACTTAAGGGACGATGAGGGATGCTGATCCAATTCAAATCCACATTACATTTAAAGATCAATCCTCTGCTTTGATTACTCTTCAATGAAGCAGAGAGGATTCAATCTATAATCTGGGGAACAACTTTAATGTAGCATGGATTTCAGGTTGTCAGGAAAGAGTGAAAAACACTGTAATTGATCTAAATTTAAGGTCTAGGGTACTTTACTGGGGCCAAAAATGCATGCTACCTTTGGTCAGTTTCTCCTGTCCATATAAAGCAAAGTTTCACATTTACCTTGGCGGGCTTTCTCCCTCTGCAGAGTTTCAGCCTGACAGGTCAGATACAAGTCACCTCCTCTTGCATAACCCAGTTAAAATGGCATTGAAGTTATTTTGACAGTATGTGGCTCTAATTTGCATAAATCATGTGGTCTTCATTTGCTTTAGGCAGCTAGACTTTTCATCCCCTGCAGAACACTGCCGATCAAGCTGGTAAATGAGAGGATTATGAATCCTTTCACTCTAACTGCACAGTTTCCAATTCATTGAATGAACAAAATTACAAGCTTTTCCAAATTTGTCATTTGGCAGCTGTTAATACTGATCAGTACTGTGTATTGTGATTGTCTAAACTTGGTTAAAAATCACCAACACCAGGTTATAGTCCAACAGGTTTATTTGAAAGTACTGTACAAGCTTTCGGAGCACTCCTCCTTCATCAAAAGAAATTCAATGCCATTTTAACCTGTTGGACTATAACCTGGTGTTATGTGATTTTTAACTTTGTCCATCCCAGTCCAACACCAGCTCCTCCACATCATGTCTGATACTTACCATTGTAGAGAGGGGTATAATAATTATCTTAACAGGTTGACAATAAACTTGCAACTTGCCCACCTCTGAAGTTGTATTTCAGAAATACTTGTTTTTTTCATAACAAGACTCTCCTGCTAATTTTTGGTGAGCTTTGAGTTCATAGCAAGAGAGATATGTTAAGACTTAGAACACTTCCCAAGTTTTAAAAAGAACCAAAAGAATTGTGGATGCTGGAAATCAGAACCAAAAACACAAATTGCTGGAAAAACTCAGCAGGTCTGGCAGCATCTGATAAAAGAAATCAGAGTTAATGTTGCAGTCCAGAGATCTTTCTTCAGAAACCCCTTCCAAGTTTTGATACTGGTCATCCATATGAATTTCCTGTATGAGATTGCAAACTGCCTTATATACATGTTTTCGCAAGCAACACCTACCTATTTGACACTTGTGCTAACATTATCCAAACCTTGAAGGTAGCATAGAGTAGGTTTTCATGCAGTTAGTAGAGGCTAAATGCAAACCCAGGTCACAGAACAAAGTGGTTCAAGTAGGCAGCTCAGCACCATCTTCTCAAGGACAACTAGAGATGGGCAATAAATGCTGGCCACCCAGCAATGCACACATCCCACAAATGAATAAATACAAAAAACAAAAAGTCTCACTCAGGCTGTGGTAAGTGTGTGTGTAATTGCCCATTTATTGAGCCATTGTTAAGACATGCAACCTACACTAACGCCAGGAATGGGAAAATCACTATTGCAGATGGAGGTGCGTTTGTTGTCAGTCATTTAGATGGAAAATGCTTGTCAATTCTTCTGTTTCTCCTCAACAAAGAGGGTAATGTAAATTTGGAAATTTTTACATAACAGTTGAAAAGTGAAACATTTTCAAGAACAGCCTGATCCTGAGGTACAATGTGTTAGCATTTCATTTCACCTCTGCGACCTGAGTTTGTCTTGTAGCACTAAGATCAATTCTCCCCTAATGAATAACTGCTGCCAATGAAATTAGTTAGGAGCTAGTTCCTAACAGGTATAATCCCATGACACAAACAGAATATGACACAATTAAAAGGGGCAAAGCATAAACAATCTATTCAGTCTCTGCAAAAAACAGGAAAAAAAATCTACTCTGCATGTTGGCATATTCCACTTAATAAGCTTAAGAACCTCAGAAACATCTTCAATAGGCAGTCTAAGGAGTAGATAGGGTGATTGGATGAGCAGTGCCAATGCTTGCACATTTCCATTGACAATAGGTGCACAAAATCTACAAGTGTCTACAAAAGAAACTTCCTCTCCAGTCTCTCAATAATGATACAAACTTGAATTAATACTGTCAATGTCTGCACCACTCAGATATGTTAATATAAAGCAAAAATGCTGCTGATACTGGAGATCTGAAATAAAACTGGAAGTGTTTGAGAAACTCAACATTTTGAGTCCAGTGACCCTTCGTCAGAACTCAATTACAGTATTTGTTTTACGAACCAGGTTTACAAGTAGAAAAAAAAATCTAAGGACAAGTTTTACAAGCAGATTTTACTGATCTGCACCGAAACCACATCTACATTTCCTGCTACTACTGGTCTCTGTAGAATGATGAATTTAATGATTGTAGCTTCCTGATTTAAATCTAGAGACACTCAATTAACATGGAACATAGTGCAATCATATTCATTAAACTTTGCAGCAGTAGTACAGAGGGTGTCTTAGGACTGAATCTTCTGCTGTTTGATGAAGTGTTAGTTACATCAAATTTTTTGGAGGGATTTTTGTTGTGACTCCAGTGAAATTTCTTGCTGTAGCTTTCCAAACTTGCTTCATTAATCTACCCAGCCCCAATGGCATCCCTCTCTTCCATTTCCAGTCCTGACTTTTCACATGGACTTCCCAGAACAACTTACCGCTCAGTTGATATCTGCCAAAAGACTGTCAACCTTGGCAATCTTCAAAAGGCCCCTATTGACCATCTGGTATTGCCCCTCACCAGCAACATATTGGTATAGCAGCCACAAAAGCCTCAAGATCACCACTACTCTGTACCGAATGCCCACTGGAGATTCACAGCTTGCCAATGTCCAGTAGGGGAACATCACACATAGACAAATAATCAAACAATTCCAAACGTGAAGTTTTATTTACAGCCAGCGAAAGCAAATGAACAGAAAATTAATAGAGACTGAAGTTCATTCCGGCAATGCAAATCAAATGGTGGCATTATGATCGATAACTGTTACATTCCATGAGGGTTTGATCCACCCAGCTCTGAGCTACTAGAACCGGCTGCCTAGCAGGTTGTGACTGTCTTGCTACGCTTGAAACAGCTAAGCTTTTTGTGTGCAAGGAGAACGTCCTCATTCTCCTCCTCCTTAGAAAGCTGCTCCCACCCATCCAGTTCCTCAGCATTGAACACATCAGCTCATTGCCTGCTCGAACTCTGCAAAGCACAGCCTGAAAGTGTGACGTGGTATACTTTGTCTGGATTGTACTGAAGGGCTTCCCCTAAGTCTGATCCAAACAGTGGAACTGCACCTTCAGGAGCCCCGATGACTTCTGCACCATGACCATGATGACAGCATATGCACCAACTTTGGGAAGGTGCTTTACCAGCTGAGGGACCAAGATATTACATCAAAAATGGAGTGCCCATTGTGCTCCAATCCTCTTCCCATTCCAAACCCATGTCAATCATTTAAGTTTTCATTGCATTTAGTAGAGTCCATTATAACATTTACATGACAAATAGTCATGATTTGGAGATGCCGGTGTTGGACTAGGTTGTACAAAGTTAAAAATCACACAACACCAGGTTACAGTCCAACAGGTTTGATTGGAAGCACACTAGCTTTCGGAGCAATGCTCCTTCAGGTGACTATCACCTGATGAAGGAGCGTCGCTCCAAAAGCTAGTGTGCTTCCAATCAAACCTGTTGGACTATACCATGACAAATAGTATTCAACTCCTCCACCAGCACCCTTGGAAGTTTCATAAGGGATGGGAAGCTTTTAGCCAGCATTCTAGTCTTTTTAACTCAAGGCTGCTAATGTCTGCATCATTAAGGTGCCAATATCATATTTCCAAGGATCATTGTCATGGTGCAAATTGCCTTTGATAAGCATTTGAAGCACTTTCACTCCACATGCATTCAAATGAACAAAGAAATGGTTATAAATTAAGTGCAGCTGGAAGTTGCAAATATAGGCTTCATGAACTTACCCCTTCAATGTCTTAGCGTCCAGATGATTTGGATCCCATTGATTGGTCTGTTAAAATAACATTGATTCTGCCCACGATGTGCACTGTCCCACATACTTTACAGTTGCAGTTAACATTTAGAGAATAGAAATTTGAGCAAAATAGACTTGCCGGGCTATGAGAATAAAGTGGTGAAGTGGGGCTTATTAGATTGTTCAATGAGCCAAAATGGCCTGTTCCATGCTGTAATGACTCATTGTGTAAAGGCTATAGTTTGGAAAGTGAAAGCCAGCTGCTGGGTATTAACTGAACAACATAAAATGCTTCCGAAAAGTTTATTGTCACTTTTCCCAATCTGTGATGATTGAGTTAACTGATCCAAACCAGGGTAGTGATACTGCTGTCAGAATGGATGATCCCCGTATACTTTAAGACTCTGATATGGCAAGCAAAAATACATAAGAATTTCAGGTGAAGACATGATTAGGCTTGTCTGTGGTGCCCTCTTATGGTCAAATAACCTGTCAACTGCTACTGTCCATTTCTCCACACTTCAGCGATGGCTACTAACACAGAGTAAAAATGAATGACCAGTGTATCGGAAATATAACCCAGGAAGGATGCATGTTTTCAAAGTTGTTACAAAATAGGAAATACTGGAACTATGAAGCAGGCCAATCATAAGCTGTAAGGTAACAATCTTGAGACTAGGATATTTCTCAAATTTTACTTTTATTTTTGTTTCCTTTTAGCACATTTGGTACAGTGAAGGAAATAACCGTTGCTTTTTTCCTTAGCCAATTTCAGAATCTGAATTTCCTCACTTCTGAAACCCAAGTTGGGTATGATTTTTCTTACTTAGAGGTCATCTTGACAATACTTGGTGCATCTTTAATGTAATGCAGCTGAAGTAGTCATATCCATGGAGCACAAATCAAACCTGTGTATCATGATATTGTGACATTTTGCCTTGGTGCTCTATCATTGTGTGTGAATTTTAACTCTTGGCTGGGAAAGCAGTCCAGGGAGCAGCCAGCAGGAAACCTATTTGATTTCAACAGTGAGAACTCATTAACTGCCACTGGCTGGTTTCCACTGCTTGAGTAGAAAAATCTCCAGGATATGTCAGCAAGTTACTTGTTTCTACATACCTTATATTCTTATGTGCAAAAATGTTGGTGCTCGCCGAGTGAACTAATCCGGGTATGGAATTGCAGAAGTCTGAATTTTAATAGTTCTAACATTAACTGGTTTTCCCCTGCAGGTGCTGAAGGAGCTGTGTTTGAAAAGTCTCTAGAAACACCACTTATCCGAGCCGAACCGTTCAAAGAGTTAAGGTATCAAATATGATTTGATCATTCTTTATAATTTCTTTCCTATACTGTTCCTTCCTTTCACTCTCTTCTCCCTTGTTCTTTCAAACTGCCCTTCTTTTCCTCGTCCCCATTTGTTTATTTTCTCTTCTATTTTCTTTGTCCTTTTCTTTCTCATTCCTTTCATCCATTAGATATTTCCTTTTGTCTCTCTTTGATTGTTTCTCTTCCTTTCGACTCCATTTGATTTCTGGAATCAGTCTACTAATGTGCAAAACTGATGTTGAATGGTATTGCTCCAGAATTATTGCCAAAAATATATAGACTTAACTTGAGTCATAGAGGTCTGCAGCACAGAAAAGGGCCCTTTGATCCGTCAAGCCTGTGCTGACAAGCACCTATTTGAATCACATTTTCCAGCACTTGCCCTAAAGCCTTGCATTAGAGTGGTGCTGGAAAAGCACAGCACGTCAGGCAGCATCTGAGGAGCAGGAAAATTGACATTTTGGGCAAAAGCCATTCTTGATTAAGGGCTTTTGCCTGAACCGTCGATTTTCCTGCTCCTCAGATGCTGCCTGACTTGCTGTGTTTTTCCAGCACCACTCTAATGTTGATTCTGATCTCCAGTATCTGCAGTCCTCACTTTCGCCTAAAGCCTTGCATGCCTTGGCATCAATAATGCACACCTAAATACTTCTTAAATGTTATGAGCTTTTCTTCCTCTACCACTTGTACATGCAGTGAGTTCCGGATTCCCACCAGGATAATTCCCACCAGATTACCTGGGTAATCAAAAATCATCACATCCTCTCTAAATCTTCTGACCAATACCTTAAATGTATGCCCCCTTATCCGTGACCATTCCACCCAGCGGAAAGTTCCGTCCTGTCTATCCTGTATAAGCCACTTATAATTTTATACACCGTCATGGCCCTCATCAGTCTCCTCTGCTTTGAGGAAAACAATCCCAGTCTACCCAGTCTCTCTATCTGTAACAGAAGCTTTGTAGTGGTTACACAATGAAGGCAAGGCAAAAAGTTGCCTTCATCTTATCAGACCATTGGGCTGCTCTCTTATTCAAGAGCGGCAATTGGTGATGTGTTTAACCTGAGGGTCACAATACCTCAGACCAGGGGAGAGGTTGAGAAGGAGATTCCTTGATTGTAACATCAGCTGGTGTGGGAATTGGTATCATTGCACTGCAAACCAGCCATCCAACCAATTAAGAGAAACCTACCTCTTGAGTGATATATCCATGTATTGGTATTATATATGTATCCTCAGACTTACAGCAAGACAGGTAGTAATGATAGAGAGAATGGACTAGTTGACATGCGAAGTGCAAATCTTTCTTCAAAACATAATAACTCACTTCCAAACTATTGACATTGTCTGACAGCAGCTTCTGGTATTGTTTCAGATTTGTTTTTGCATGTACATGGGGGCAAAGTTGATTTTCAGCAGAAGCACAACATGGGTGCCCCATTCTATTTCCTCCCATTGATGCTATGAACACAATGTGAAACCAACTGCTGATTCATTCTCAACTATTTTACACAAATGCTACAGACCAGGTGCACATCCGCTATTAATTTTAATTAATGCTAAAATTTGAATTAAGATTAAACTCCATTGGAAAAAATGACCATTGCAGGATCACAGACTTGGGATTGTTCTTTAATAAATGTTCCATTCCTGTAAATCTCTAAGAAGAAGAAAAAAGTGAGATCTTTTTGGCAATGGTCTGTTGTTCAACACTTCAAAGTTAGAGGACAATAAAATTATGACAACAGTGTCAAAGCTCAGTACCATTGCATGCTTTTTTTAAATCATATTTTACTTATTGTGAGGAAAATGTTTGCTTCGGCATCTTCATTTGCTTGTAAACAGTGTAAAAGTGAAATGAATTATACTTGAAATCTTGACTTTATCAGACAACAACTAAAAGGTGAGTGTGTAGAAACATTTGATCCAAGATTTGAACCAGCACAAGAAAATACTTGACATAGAACAGATTTATCTTTTAGTTGCTTGGCACATGGCAAGCTTTCTCTTTAATCTCTTGGAATGCAGCACACTATCCATTTAATCCTTTGGTGTTTATCAGAATCTCATTGTAGCTTTCACTTCCTACTGAAGATGTTTACCTATAAGCTAACCTTCATACCATTAATACTGAGGTTTCAACTAAAATGGCTTTTGAGGTTAATTATGTGTGGTCATTTTAAGATGCAGCTGAAGAATTGCAAATGTTTCCTTTACAATCATAGAATATATTTAGCCTTACACCAGTCTCCCAAATCCTCTACTCCATCAAACTAGATTTGTGCATCTCCCCTTCTTTCACCTTACTGTTGATGTCCATGCTTGCAGTCTTCAAAGTCCAGTGCTTTGGAATTTCACCCCCGTTTCCTCTGGTCTTCATATCCCTTCCTTCCTTTTCTTAGTAAGGCTGCCCAATTTGTTACAGTTCTGGATGGGATGCCTAAAGTTGTTAAGCTCCTGGTTGAGGAGGGACAAACTGGCTCTGCTTCTTTATTCACCTGGGAGACAGTGGGAGCTGCAGATGCTGGAGGGTTAAAGTCAATCAAGTGTGGCACTGGAAAAAGTACAGCAGGTCAGGCAGCATCTGAGAAGCAGGAGGGTCGATGTTCCGGGCATGACCCTTGGGATTGATTTGCAAGTTGGTTGTGATTCTTTATTCTGATTCCTTTCAACCATAAATGAATTCCATTATTTAGAGAGAGAGAAAGTCCTTTTGTTATCCTGCTCTCTTTTGTCTAGTTAGATAGGTGGTTGGTTTCCTAAACTCTGAGTGCTAAAATTCCTTTACTGACAGCACAGGATGATTCAACTTCAGCTGTGGCATGATGCCTGAACCCAGAGTAGTAAACATGAGAACATTCAATCCCACTAGCACACTCCAGTTGAGGTGAAGCTTGTTTTTTAACATCTGTCTTTCAAAGGGAAAGGTATATTCTTCAAAGGAAAAGCATGTCTGCAGTTTGGGACATAATTTTTATGGTGGCTTGCTGTAGATAAAAGGGTTGTCAGCCATCGTTATCTTTGTAATCACAAGAGATCACAGCCCCATCTGTTTGACTTGCCTCTTCTCCCTTTGAAAAGCTATTGTTTGAAGTTCCATTCACAACTCTACTTCTGACATTCTGTAAGTCTCTCTCTAGACACCCACTTAATTTACATGCATATCTATTTTTGACGGCAACAACCCTCTTTTTAAAATGCTTTAGAGAATTAGACCTTTTAAATTTCAATACTACCTCAGAGTTCTGATCCTTGCCCGTGATGCATTGAGCTTACTTAGAACTCGTTTACTGAGACCAGATTGATGGTAACTCCTCCACACATCTCCTTCATTAACTCAATGTGACTTTCATAGTAAATTAGACCATTATTAAGTTGATATTTTTTACATTAAAGATGCTATAATATGCAGGTTGTTTTAAATATAAGTGAATTTTCAAGATTTTGATTTTATCTCATTGCTCTCAGTAACTAAATAAGCCTTGAGTCTGGGTTAAATGAAAATGCTCCAACTTTCAATTTCTCTATTTACTTCTTGAGCTGAGATGGGCTCAGGTCATGTCCAGTCTTGTCAAGTACTTCCTTAATTGGCCGGTTGTTTGATTCTTAGCTCCCACTGTCCTATTATCCACGAAGTTGGTGGTTGAGGATCTGGGAGGATAACAATGAAACCTCCATAGGATCGTCCTGCTTTATACACATCTTTAATCTCTCTGAAGACATTTTGAGTAGTGGATTCTTAAACTGCTTTATTCTCGAGTAGTGATTTTTTCTTTCAGCACAGAGTGGGATTGATGGTGAAATTTCAACATTCACCATCATCAACTATTTGGAACTGATCATTTCTTCAGAATATGTGCAGCATGGTCTGAAAAACCTGAACTATGAATCTGTCACTTGGAGTTCTGATACAGACCAACCATGGGCCTACCTGATCCTACCCCAACAGATGTCAATCACAGTTTTGTACAGAATTTCTTAGCTTTGTAGTTTCACCACAACGTTATGCCATAATCTTCACATTTACCCCATGCAAGAAATGTTAGCATTTCCATTCCCGGTCGAGGATCTTTGAAAATCTTTTAACAGATTGGCTGCTTGAATAGCCCTATGATATCCCTGTAAACAGTTGAAGTAACACTGTACACTGATAAATGTGAAATTATTGCCAGAGGTATCAGTTGATCGCTATGCATGACTTAGTTAGCTTTTAGTGGTAAGTACCTTACTTTGTAATTGACTGAAAACCCTGGGCAACAGACAATATTAGAGGCAGTCAGTATAACCAGTATAAGTGATGTTCATTGCTCTTACAATGGAACATGCAGGACTTAGCCGGCTGGATCATTAACTCAACTTAAAAATTCAAATCTTTTGATATCCTACATGCAAATCGATGCTTCGCTCCTTTACAGTCATATGCTTTTGACATTTTTGGTGACAGTCTTATTTCTTTGTTAAACTCCCTTTCTCTGTCCTCTTTGGTCTACAGAAATCACAAGAGTTTGTTAGTAGTATGATGCTAGATAAACGCACTGAGTTCAACTATGTGGCATTTTTACAGGCAGTATCCTGCTCTGCCACTATTAATGATTGCTAGAAAAGTTCAAGTCAAGAATATGATCAAACACTGCCAAATTCCCTGAATGAGTGCTACTCCAGCAACACTCAAGTACTTTGACAACCATCTGGGGCACAGCAGTCAATTTGACACCCATTTACAAACATTCACCCCATTCATATTGTACTAATGCACAGTATCAGCAGTGTGGACCAACTACAAGATACACTGCAGAAATATACCTTCAAACCCAGGACCACTACCAAGGACAGTGGATACATGGGAACACCACCACCATCAAGTCTCCCTCCAAGCCACTCACCATCCTGGCTGGGAAATTTATTGCCGTTCCTTCACTGTCACTGCATCACAATTCTGGAATCTTATCCCTGAAAGCACTATGGCTGTCCCCACACCGAATGGACTGCAGCAGAAAAAAAGCAGGTCATCACTATCCTCTCAAGAGCATTAGGGATGGTTGATAAATGCTGGCCCAGTCAGTGAAGCGTACAACACTGAATAAGTTTTTAAAAAGGCAGTCAAACAGCTAACTATCCATTAATATGGCCTAATTGGGTGAGAATACCTTTTCCATGCAATTTGACCCTGGGCCTACTCTGTGTGGAATCACAGTAGTACCTATGAATTCCCAGGACAGTGTGTTAGGGGTGGAAGCTTCCTACCTCAAGTCTCTTCTTTGCAGCTCCTGGGAACTCGGTGTTCCCAAAGTGTAGTGAGGGAAAAAATCTACCTTACAATGTCCGAGAAAGAGATCTGTTCTCTTAAATAGAAGATGGAGTCCATTTGTTTTATTAGGCGACCATTTGCAAATCATAGTAATCCATCTATTTCAGAGACATAGAGTGCAACAACAAATCCTTGACATATTTCACATTATTACTTTGCAATTCTTTTAATGTACATGAGTCTGCTGCACTTTTTTTTCTCTCTTTCATACGTTAAGTGTTAGAATGGTCATCCTTGCTGAAATGACATAAATCAAGTAGCTCATTCTTGCAATGCAGCTAGTTTTTTTTTCATTGTCGTCAAATAACTAAGCGGTCAGGAGACTGAGGAGTTACATAACTGAGATGTATAAAACTATGAGGGACATAGACAGGGGAGACAAGAGGAACTTTTCCTCTTGGTCAAGGGATCAGTGACCAAGAGACATGGGCAGAAGGTTTCGAGAGGATGTGAAGAAAATGTGTTTCACCCAGAAGATTGTGGGAATTTGGAACTCTCTGCCTTTAGGGGTGAGAGAGGCAGAAGCCCTCATAGCATTGAAGAAGTATTTAGATGTGCACTTGTGATGCCAAGGAATACAAGACTATGGGCCACATGCTGAAAATGGGAGTAGGTTAGTTATGTGTTTGCTTTTGACTGGCACAGATTTATGGGCTGAGGTGTATTTTTCTGCCTGCAGACCTCTACGACTTGATTATTCCATGTATTTGTATGGCTCTGCTTTATTTTTACTATCCAGTAATATTGTGCAACATAGAATTATGTTTTTGTTGATAAGAGGAATGGTATGTTTTTTGCTGGAAGATTAATTTACACAATGTTGATTTATCTGTGTGTCAAACTGGCTTTAATCTGACACAAAATTGAGGACTCTCCATCTCAAATATATGTACACCTTTAACTTTTGCTTTAACCTGAATTGCAGTACTTCAGTTCTATTTACCTCTACCTGTGAATAATGAAAGAGCATACATTCAACAATGCAATTGTCTTCAATTCTCCCGATATGAGGGCTAATAAGTCTACATATGACTAAGTGTAAAGTTATTTAGATTAAATAAATTTACTGAGAGCTAACAGTTGTCTATCTTTGTTTTAAAATAGAAACTGCTGTCTAATTTATTTTTGTTTGGCTGTTACACTTTGCAGCAGAAAGGCACTCTCACTGTTTCTCCCTCTGTCTCACATTTCCTTTCTTCTTCCCCTTTGCCTTGTCAATAATCTATTGTCCCATTTTCCTCTCAATTCTTTTTTTTCTAGCTTTCCTCCTCCCTGACTTCCTCATTGTTTGCTTTTGTAATTGATTACTCAGCTTCATCATTTCACTAGATGAAAGTGAGGACTGCAGATGCTGGAGATTAGAGTCAGGAGGGTGGTGCTGGAAAAGCACAGCAGGTCAGGCAGCATCTGAGGAGCAGGAAAATCGATGTTTTGGGCAAAAGCCCTTCATCAGAAATGAGGCAGGGAGCCTCAGGGATGGAGAGATAAATGAGAGGAGGGGTAGGGCTGCGGGTAAGGTAGCTGAGAGTGCAATAGGTGGATGGAGGTGGGGATAAAGATGATAGGTTGGAGGGGAAGGTGGTGCAGATAGATGGGAAGGAAGATTGACAGATGGGACAGGTCATGAGGGCGGTGCTGAGCTGGAAGGTTGGAAGTGGGGTAACGTGGGGGGAGGGGAAATGAGGAAACTGGTCAAATCCACACTGATGCCATGGGTTGGAGGGCCCTGAGGCAGAAGATGAGGCGCTCTTCCTCCATGTGTCAGGTGATAAGTGAGTGTTGATGGAGGAGGCCCAGGACCTGCATGTCCTCAGCAGAGTGGGAGGGGAAGTTGAAGTGTTCGGCCACAGAGAGGTGGGGTTGGTTGGGACGGGTGTCCCAGAGATGTTCTCTGAAGCGCTCTGCGAGTAGGAAATCACATCAGGAGCAATGGATACAGTAAATGACATGTGGAAGTGCAGGTGAAACTTTGATGGATGTGCAAGACTCCTTTGGGGCCTTGGACAGGGGTGAAGGGGTTTGTGCAGGCACAGGTTTTGCAATTCCTGTGGCGGCAGGGGAAGGTGCTGGGAGGGGAGGGTGAGTTGTTGGGGGGACATGGACCTGACAAGGTAGTCACAGAGGGAATGGTCTTTATGGAAAGCGGATAGGGGTGGGGAGAGAAATATATCTCTGGTGGTGAGGTCCATTTGTAGGTAGTGGAAATGGCGGAGGATGATGCGATGTATACGGGGGTTGATGGGGTGGAAGTGAGGACTAGGGGAGTTTCTCTATCTTTCAGAGGGGTTGCTTATCAAAAATTGATTATGTTGCAGTCTCAATAGTGAAAATAAACAGCTATAGGAGAATGCAAGCACCATGGACTCTACCATCCCAGCATTTAGTCTTTATATTAAACTTCTGACTAACATGAGAGGAAAGCAGAGGCTGATGAGTGCCACATTGAGAAATATAAGTCTGAATTATGAATCCACATTTAGAAATAAAAATCTGAATTATGCGTATTCACAGCTAAAAAGAGCAGCCTTGCATGTGGAATATAATTGTATTTTTATACTTACTGTTTAATGAGGATATGTTGCATTATTTTAAACTTCAAATTGCTTCTTTTTGCTTACACCATAGTCTGGGAGAACAGAGAAAAAAAATTAACATTTTCAGGTTACGTTACATTTTTAAATTATAGAATTGGAAATTGCTTCATATGATACCTGTTTTGTGGCATTCTAAAAATAACTAGAAATAGAGTTATAGTGCTACATCTTTGCTTAGGCCCTTTTTGAATTCCGACCCCATGCTGTACAATTATCTGGATTAAAGGCCAAAGAATCGAAGGAATTGGTCCCTGGGCCTCATCAGTAGATTTGGAGTGATCATATCCCCACAAGCTGTTCGTCTAAGCAAATATATCTATGAAGCAGCTGAAGATGGCTGGGCCAATGAGTCCACCCAATGTCACTCCTGCAATGATTTTTTGGTACTGAGATAGCCAACCTCTAACAACCACAACTGTCTTCTTGTGTGTTCGATATAACTACAAGCAGTGGAGAAGTTTCCTCCAGTTCTCATTGCTTCTAGTTTTACTGGGTTCCTTCATCATTCCTTCATCTTTCAAATGCTGCTTTGATGCTCTGGACAGTCACCCTCACCTGCCATCTTGACTTCAGCTGTTTTGCTCATATTTGGATAAAGGTTGTAATGCAGCCAGGGCCCGATTTATTTTTTGAAGAAGAGTTCCAATGACCAAATTCCCTCTTTGGAAGCAGAGGGTAACTCTATTTGTACAGAAGATCCTGTTAGCTTATCTGTACACGGCTTGTCCCATTTAGAGAACACTACCTGCCCACTCTGCTCATGAGGGGCAATAATGCAGATAGTAGGGATTTAATTTTCCATGTAGAACAGGCAGAACACAGAGAAGCCAAGCCTTAAAATTTCATGGCGACGAAGAAATTTGATACATTAGTGCCACCTTCAACAGGAGGTTGGTGTTGCAGCAAGAGTACCATTCCAAAAGTCAAACAGTGATGACTGGATGCATTATTTTGAAGAACCAATGAAGAAAAAAAATTATGTTCAGAGATGGCTTCTACAAAATTTTCTCATATCTTGTATAATTTCAAACTAAAAACTTTTGAATATTTCTTTAAGTTCTGCAATTGCAGTCTGTTTTTGCAAATGAGGATTCCCCACCTTGTTTTGGATATCAGTCATGGAAGCCTGTGCAATAAAGTGGGAACTGTTGAGTGGAAGTCTGGTTAGTGCACCATATGCAGGGATCAAGTGCAGTGAAAACTCTCTGGTATTCATGGAAAAAAACATGGCAGCTGTTTCATTTAGTACACACTAAACATATCTAAATGTCTCACGGGGAGACGATGCAGAGATCCAGGTCATGTTCTGGGGGCCCGGGTTCGAATCCCGCCACGGCAGATGGTGGAATTTGAATTCAACAAAAATCCGGATTAAATCATTGTTGATTGTTGGAAAAACCCATTTGGTTCACTAACGTCCTTCAGGAAAGGAAACTGCCATCCTTATCTGGTCTGACCTACATGTGACTCCAGACTCACAGCAAAGTGGTTGACTCTTAACTGCCCTCTGGGCAATTAGGGATGGGCAATAAATGCTCGCCTAGCCAGTGACGCCTCCATCTCATGAATGAATAAAGGAAAATAAAGCACTGTGCTTGTTGACTAACCTGTTCCTCAAGGAGATTGGGAAAAGTAAGTAAGGGAGAGCAGATTTGAGAAAGAAGAAAAAAATGACAGAGAGAACATGAAAACAAAGTAAAAAGAACAGCCAAGAGAAGCAAAAAAACACACAGAATCAGAGGTTAGCCAAGGGTTCAGGAGCCAGTTAGAGAAACCATTATAGATAGCACACAAAAGTAAGTGGTATATAGGGCACCATTTGATTGTGAAATTGGAATAGTGCTGGACTGTAGAGAAAATTTGCTGCTGGGAAATGACTCAAGTGTCTTTGTATTATTTAATATCCAAACGACATATTTGTCCTTTAAGCACACTGCATCGTTGGTAAATTACTGAACAAATGTTTTGCGGAAAATACTAAATTAAATTGATCCCCTTTTATTGCTGCTCATGAATAATTAAATGTGAACATTATTCAGTTGATTGGTACAATACTCAATGTTACGTTTAATTGCATAATAAAAAGAATATTTTTCTCCCTGATGTATTATTATCTAAAGGCATGCAAAGGTCTTTTCTTCCAGCAAAGTAGAACGCTGATCCCAAAAAATGTTAGTCCACTTCTTATATCTGCATTAGGACAATGCTGCCCCATTAATAAGGTTATTTTGCCGTTGCTTTTTCTTGAGAAGGATCGTAAAAGCAGAGGTTCAGAAATGTCTGAAAATATCTATTTGAAAAAATGTTTAAGTTTTTTTTAAACACTTGTACAATGAAAGGGGAGTGGCCAGTTCAGGGATTTTTTTCTGATTTGGTTTGAGCAAGCAGTCTTTTTGAAGATGTTGATCAAAAAAAGCTGCTGGGGGAGAAAGTTTCCTGATACAACAGAGGTTTTCTGGCTGACTCTGTCTCTGCCACCTCTCCTGTAAGAGCCTGTGTTAGATTTTACCCTGTGTGTTAAGGGGGCATTTCTGGGGATTTTGCAGGTATTTGGAACAGCATCATTAAGTTGTGATTGAGTTAATTGGTTTTTAGATAAGTTAAGTTATTCTGAATTCTCATTTGTTTGTGTTTCATTCAGTAGTCTGTAAATAAAGTCTGTTTTGTTTAAAACTAAGTGGTGGGGCCAGCTGCATCACTCCTGAAATATCCACAGTACATCTGCTTAAAACAACTAGAAAAGTTAGGGTTTGGGCTACTTTCTTGAAATGGTTTGAGGGGGTCTGGCCTGGTCCATAACAGTATAAGAAATGCTACTAATGAAGTACTTGTCTCCCTGATCCTTCTCAGTCAAACATCACCATATAAAGCCTGATGTAGTACTTTGTGTCTGTGCCTATGAATTCATTGGTCTCTGTGATGGTTATTTCATAACTCCATGACCTCTTCCTGTCACAAGCCACTTTTCTTTTTTTCCCTTTCTTATTGAAAATCTGAATTCATAAATCCTAATGCATTTTACTTGGTTGAGCACACGCAGCATTGGGATGAAGCTATTAAGTGGCCCTTACAAAGTCTCAGTTGGTTTCTGGACAGAGTGGCTAGTCTTAATTCTTGTTTCCCTGGCAGGGAAACCAAAAGGTAACAGGGTCTCCTCCCCACTCACAGAGTTGAGTCATGCAGCATGGAAACAACCCTTCAGTCCAACCTGTTCACAATGACCATAATCCCAAACCAAACTAGTCCCACCTGCCTGCACTTGGCCCATATCCCGCCAAACTCCTCTCTCTCTGAGAAAACAGGACTTCAAACCTCCCAAATTTCCTCTGCAGGCAAGTTAAATTCTACCCATGGTTGCAAGGTGACTAAGGTACAGAAATAAATATTCTGTGATATACAACATTTCAGAAGGACAGACAGAATGGAACAACAGAAGTATATATGTTAATAAAGAACTGTATAAGGACACCAGTAAGAAGTGGCCTTGGCACAAAACATCAGGAAGCAAGGAATTGGGAATAGCAAGGGTCGGAAAGCACTGGTGGGAGTAGTTTATGGGAACTGAAAATGTGTTGCTGAAGAAGGGCTCATGCCTGAAATATCGATTCTCCTGCTCCTTGGATGCTGTCTGACCTGCTGCGCTTTTCCAGCAACACATTTTCAGCTCTGATCTCCAGCATCTGCAGTCCTCACTTTCTCCTAGTAGTTTATGGGATGCCTAATGCAGATGATGTCATGGCACAGAGCATTAAGCAAGAAACCATTGGAGCTTGTGGCAAAGGTACATTATAATTGTGGAGTAATTTAATCTTCACATTAAATTTGCAAATAAAATTGGCAAAAGTCTGGAAACTGAGTTTGAATAATGATTTCACGGTCATTTCTCGAACATCGTAGTTTCTAAAATGTTCCAGGATATAGGTGCTTCAGACAGGACGGGGAGGGAAGTAAAAGGCGGGGGAGGGGGGAGACAAGTTGCATTGCTGGTCAAGGATAATATTATAGCTGTGCTAAAGGAGGACACTATGGAGGGGCTGAGTTGTGAAGCATTATGAGTGGAGCTGAGAAATAAGAAGGATGCAGTTACATTGTTGGGGCTGTACTACAGGTCTCTCAACAGTGAGCGTGAGGTAGAAGAACAAATAGGTAAACAGATTATGGGAAGATGTAGAGCCAGCAGGGTGGTGGTGGTGGGAGATTTTAATTTTCCCAACATTGAGTGGGATGCACTTAGTGTCTGGGTGGGGCAGAATTTGTAAGGAGCATCCAGGATAGTTTTCGAAAGCAGTATGTCAATAGTCCAACTAGAGAAGGGGCCATATTGGACCTGGTATTAGGAAATGAACCAGGCCAGATGGTAGAAGTTGCAGTGGTGGGGTTTCTTTGGGAATAGTGACCACAATTCTATAGGTTTTGGAATACTTGTAGACAAAGATGAGAGTGGTCTCAAGGGAAGAGTACTAAACTGGATCAAGGCCAATTATATCAAAATTCGGCATGAGCTGGGAAATATGGATAGGGGGCAGCTATTTGAAGGGAAGTCCACATTTGATATGTGGGAGGCTTTCAAAGATAGGTTGAAGATAGTGCAAGATAGGCATGTCCCTTTGAAAACAAGGGATGGGAAAGGCAAGTTTTGTGAACCGTGGACGATATGAGAAATCGTGCGACTAGGCAAGAGGAAAAAGGAAGCATAAATAAGTCCAGGCAGCTAAGAACAGAATGGGCCTTGGAGGAATATCGGGAGAATAGGACCAATCTTAAATGAGGAATCAAGCGGGCTAAAAGGGGTCATGAAATAACTTTAGCAAGCAGATTTAAGGAGAATCCCAATGTCTTTTATATATGAGAAGTAAGAGTGTGACTAGAGAAAGGTTGGGCCACTAAAAGCTAAGGAAGGAAGGTTGTGTGTCAAACCTGAGAAAATGGATGAGATTCTCAATGATTACTTTGCATCAGTGTTCACTGAGAAGAGGGACATGATGAATGTTGAGATTAGAGATAGAAGTTTGTTTACTTTGGATCATGATAACGTAAGGAGGGAGGATGTGTTGGGCAGGCTAAAGGATATTAAGGTGGAAAAGTCCCCAGGACTGGATGAGTTCTATCCCAGGTTGCTGAGGGAGGCAGGAGATGAAATAGCTGGGGCCCTGACAAATATCTTTGTAGCATCCTTAAACACAGGCAAAGTGCCAGAGGAGTAGAGAGTTGCTAATGTTGTTCCCCCTGTACAAGAAGAGTAGTAGGGATATTCCAGGTAACTGCAGACCAGTGAGCCTGACATCTGTGGTGGGAAAGTTGCTGGAGAAGGTATTGAGGGATAGAATCTATTTATGTTTGGAAAAGCATGGGCATATTAGTGATAGACAACATGACGTATTGCGGGGAGATCGTGCCTTACCAACTTAATAGAGTTTTTTGAGGAAATGACCAAGTTGATAGATGAAGGAAGGGCTGTAGATGTCATGTACATGGAGTTTAGTAAGACGTTTGATAAGGTTCCCCATGGTAAACTAATGGAGAAACTGAAGTCACATGGTGTGCAGGGTGTTCTAGCTAGGTGGATAAAGAACTGGTTGAGCAATAGGAGACAGAGAGTAGTATTTGAAGAGCGTTTCTTGAATGGAGAAAGGTGACCAGTGGTGTTCCGGAGGGATCAGTGCTGGGGTCACCATTGTTTGTGATATACATAAATGATCTGGGAGAGGGCATTGGTAGTCAGATCAGTAAGTTTGCAGATGACACAAAGATTGGTTGAGTAGCAGAAAACGTAAGGGACTGTCAAAGAATACAGGAGAATATAAATAGACTGGAGAGTTGGACAGAGAAGTTGCAGATGGAGTTCAATCCGAGCAAATGTGAGGTGATGCATTTTAGAAGGTCTAATTCTCGAGCAAACTATACTGTAAACAGAAAAGCCTTGGTAAAAGTTGATGAGCAGACAGAACTGGGGGTTCAGGTCCATTGTACCCTGAATGTGACTGCACAGGTGGATAGAGTGGTCAAGACGGCATATGATATGCTTGCCTTCATCGGACGGGGTATTGAGTATAAGAGCTAGCAGGTCATGTTAAAATTGTACAAGACTTTGGTTTGGCTTTCTGGTCATCACATTACCAAGAGGATGTGGATGCTTTGGAGAGGGTGCAGAGAAGGTTTACGAGGATGTTGCCTGGTATGGAAGGTGCTAGTTATGAAGAGAGGTTGAGCAGGTTAGGATTGTTTTCATTGGAAAAAAGGAGGTTGAGGGGGGACCTGATTGAGGTCTACAAAATCATGAAGGCTATAAACAGGGTGGATAGTGATAAACTTTTTCCCAGGGTGAGGGATTCAATAACGAGAGATCATGTGCTCAAGGTGAGAGGAGAAAGGTTTAAGGATGATACACGCAGAAATTACTTTACACAGAGGGCAGTAAGTGCCTGGAATGCGTTTCCAGCAGAGGTAATAGAGGCAGGCACTGTAGATTCATTTAAGATGCGACTGGACAGATGCATGAGTAGGTGGGGAGCAGAGAGATACAGATCTTTCGGAAGTGGGTGACAGGTTTAGACAGTGGATTTGGATTGGCACAGGCTTGGAGGGCCAAAGGACCTGTTCCTAGGCTGTAAATTTTCCGTGTTCTTTGTTCATTGAACAATACATTGTGTAAGCAATTAGCTGTAAATTTATTTTAGACCTGTTATTGTGCAGTTAGATGGAGTTAGTTTGTAATCTCACTGGGAAAAATCATCTGGGAAAACAAGATCACAATATGACTGAATTCCATTGGACATTTGAGTCTCACATACTTTGCTCCAAGAATCTTAAACAATGGCAAATAATAACTACAAGGAGAGTGCTGACCTTTCTGAGAAAGGTAATTTTAGGAAATGTTTTCCATTGATGTTTATTCTGTAATGGTAATGGAGATTCAACTAAAGCATATCATTTACCAATCTCAAATAGATAATGTTATTAATTGTTGCAAAAGAGCATGTTTTCTTTTCTATGCTAATCGTCCCTGTGGTATTATCCTGTCACTGTTCTAGTGGAGGACACTAAAGAATTGTATAATTCGCCTGGATTTGTTTTAAGAAAGAAAGGCCTTCTTCAGTTTTATCTCCTGTCAGTTTGGAGGAATCTGGAATAAATAGCATATCGAGTTCTTTTGAAATTAACAAATGAAACACATGAGACTTAATACAAATCTAATTGTTAGAAAACAAATGAATGAACCCACTGACAGCTTAAACTTAGCAGAGGAGGAGAGATAAACTCGCACAGTACATTGGAAAGTTAAACTGGTTGGCACTAATAAAATCTACAGCTGATGAGGAAACTTGAAAACTTGAACAGGCAGCAACAAAAAGCATACATCTGACACAGCCATTCGAAGAGTTTAATATAATAAAACATTGCATGCTGGGTTTGGCTGCTTGTTGGACAGTTGCTGGTCTCTAACCAGTGAAAATTCAAATACATACATGCCGTTTGCCTATTGACTATCATCCAACTGATTGAGGTCAATAATATCTTGCAGAGACAACTTTGGCAGCTGGAGGATAGACAGATGTTTCAATTGCATACCAATGGGTGCGAAAGTTTTTGTGTCCTTTGCAGCTGTGAGCAGGCACAACAATTTTGAGGTTCAGGCTCCAAAATTTGTGTGGCAAACTGCTGGCACCAAGTGGGCAGTCTGCTTCAACTGTCTGCTTAAAACATGTCTTTGTAAGCCCTTTGTGGGTCCCACTAAGGTCTCTCAAATGTGGAGGATGTGGGACTGGTACAGTCCCTTTCTCTAGAACAGGCAAGAGCCTGTTCAAATTCTTTCATGAATTTGTTTGAACTAATTGTATTTTAATTCACAAATTGACAGAAGATGTGCCATGCATACTAACCTCAGTAAGCAGTCTAACCAATGGTTGATAGGGAAACGGCAAGATTTTGAGGATTTACATTGTGAAACTTTTAAGAGGGCCAAAAGGAACAGACCATACTGGCTGGCCTTTCCCGTGCAGTTACCAACTCAATTCCTGCTCTGAAGCTTGCACTTTGTAGCTGTGAACCCATTTGTCATTACTATCATACTGGAAAAATTCACATGAATCTAAAAGAAACCTAGGAAATGGTTTGATGTTTTCATTGGGAACTATTCATTTCATGCCCTTCTTGGGCTCAAGAAAAGTTTTCTTGGAGTCATCGGTTTCATGCATGCCAGATACCCAAACTCCATGTCCTTCATCCCACACATCTCATGCATTTGCCGTATGTGCCATTGACTTTGTAGACCATCTAGAGTTGGCTAGCTCAATTGAATGGACGGTTAGTTTATGATGCACAGTGACAACAATAGCATGGGTTGAATTCCCATGCTGGGGGCTGAGGTCACCATGAAAGTTCCACTGCCTCAATCTCATCCCTTGCCTGAGGTGTAGTGACCCTCTGGTTAAGGCACAACCAATTGTCTCTTGAATGAGAGAGTGGGACCATGGTGACTTTACCTTTTTTATTTTAATTAGTTTAGTTCAAACTCAGAAGACTTTAACAGAATTCGAGGGAATTCTGGAAGTATGTGTGAAAAATGAGAAGTGGAATTCCAGTCCTCCTCTCCTCCTTTTATTCTCGTTAGCATCTTAGGAGAGGATTTCTGATTTCGTCTGAGAAATTAGGTACATGTCTGCTTATTCACTTGGACTAATTCCTTCCATCCCCGGGGATTGTGTTCCTGGTTGTGATGTGTAGCTACATAGCAAGGTGTAAATATTAATCAAAAACTGATTATTCAAGACTTACAACTACAATTGCACTTTTCCATACCGGTCTCGGAGGATCGTCTTGGTAGGTCAACAATTTAATCCTTATCTAAACACATTGTTATTATTTGATTTATTTTCTCTCAAAGTAATCTAGCATTATTTAAACATTTTAGGATTTATATTTATGATCTTACATTTAATCACCGAGGATTTCTTTTTAAAAATGTGTAATGCTTATCACAACAATGTTTAAAGCTATAATTATGATTATTATTAACTGAATTCATGAAAGGTGATTTTTAGCATGTGTCAATTATTTTGGATTTCAGCCAACTGCAAAGTCATTGAGTGCAAACTATAGCATACGTGCTGTAAAATAAATAGCTCTCTTTAGTTCTGTCTCAGAGCTTTTTGTTTCAACGCTCAGATGGCGCAATTTCAAACTGACAAATGCTCGAGGAGACAATGAATTTCAATCTTTCTTCCCTCCCCAACTGGGCTGTAAAATTTGCTTCATTTGTTTTGATGTAGCAATCGGCAAGTACTCAATCACACTAAACTGTACCTTTTCCATTATATTACCACACACGGAGCGATATTCACTAACGTAAATGCTACAGCTTCCACATGAGTTATATGACAGCTGACAGACTGTTCAAATCTCACGTGACTCAGGTGAAAGTCACATCTTTTGTAATGTATTTTGCACAGATGAAATTAAAGTCTTCCCACGCCTCAATGCACAGCAGCCGTGCTCATGTTATCAATGTGAAATACCATTTCTCTTAATAGATTAGGGTTGGAATATTATAGATACCGAGACATATTACTGTTTCAATTATTGTCACATCATTCGCCCCAATGAAATGAATGAGATTAGAAAAGGAACTAGGTAAAGACATTCACCTTTGACAATGATGTGCAACTATCCATGAACAGCACATGTGACAGCCCTCAACTTGAATCGTGCTTCTAGTTTCCTTCATCTGCAATGTGCCAATGTTATCAGTCTTCAGTTAATACTTGAAACATGACATGAGTGAATCACATAAAAACGTATTTTATCCATCATCAGAAATTGCCCTACTGAGTATTGAGAAAGCAATCTGTTTGAGAGATACCAAGAAAAGTAATCCATCTTGGATGGTAGTATTAAATGGACATTATTACATCCATCTGTATTTTGTTCTTGATATTCAGTTCTGAAGTATGAGAGGCTTGAATTTCTCTTCACTTCAGATGCATTAAGCCTAATGGCCTGCCACTGTATGCTACACATGGAATCTGCAATAGTTAATTTCATAGAAAAGCTTTGGATGCAGGGATATAACAAGGACTACAATTTAATATGATTAACTGCTCATTAATTTCTGCTTTCGGTTAGCACAGCAATTCTGCTACCCTGTCCTCTAATTAATTATTGAATTATTAATACCTCCTCCATTCAAATTGCTTAAAGCTTGAACATGCAAGTTATTATTGCAAATTCAGAAGTTTTTGAAATAAACCTTGAGCTTAGATCAGACATGTGGTAGTGGCAGTCATGCTTGCTATGACATCTTGCTTGGCATTCAAAATGAAAAGCAGTTTTTACATGAAAAGTCAACGCTGATTCATTTCATCAGAAGAAGTCAGCATTGGCATAGGGGTTGCAATAGTTCATAATCAGAATCTTCAGAATCAGAATCAGAATCAGTATCAGGTCACATATTGTAAACTTTCCTAATTGCCTGCTTTATCTGCATGTTAATCTTCTATGATTTGTGGGCAATGTTATCCATTTTCTCTCATCAATAACAAAAAACATCTTTTGAAAATATGATTAACTCACAATTCTCCATATTATTTTCCATCTGCCACCTTCTTGTCACTTTGCATCCTTTTCATAGTGAAACAGCCGTTTTGATTTTGTTTCAGGAACAAACTTAGATACATGAGTGCGGGTGAAGTGTCATCAAACTTAAATGTTAACTGATTCTCTTATCACATATTCTGTTAGACTGTTAAATCCTGTTGAGTATTTTCTGGTTTTGATTCAGATATCTAACATATGCACTTCTTTTCTCATGGATACATTATAGTCAGTTTCCTCATCTGTTGACATAAATTGTAAGTAGCTTAGGATGCAGCACTGATCCCGATAACGCTCCACTACTTACAGCCTACCAATCCAGAAATGAATTGTTCCATCATAACATACTTCCCCTATTTTTGATAACTCTGATCTTTCATATCAATCTTTTATGTCCACTCAAACAGTTTTTGAAAATTGAAATACAGTACATCCACTAGTTTTTCCCTATCTATCCCGCTGGTGACAATCTCAAAAAATTCTAATGGACTTGTCCAATGTGATTTCCTTTTTGTAATTCCTTGCTGATTTGGCTCAGGATTTTCCAAGTGTCCTTTTATAACACCCCAGTATGGATTTTATGTATTCAAGCATTTGCTTTAATATTGAAGTTAGGCTAACTGGCACATAATTTCCTCTTTTATCCTTATTTCTGAATAGTAACATCACGTTTTCAACTTTGTTATCCATGTCAATTATTACAGGATTTAGGGAATTCTGGAAGATTCATACCAATATATCCCTGATTCTGTACCACCTTGCTTATATCCCAATGGCTAAAGTGATTAGGTCCGGGGACTTCTTAAACTTAGCTTTTAGCTTTCACTTCTCCAGTAAAATTTGTTTACTGATAGTAATTTCTATTACTTTTTCATTATGACTCGACCTTTGCCCATTATATCTGCAAAGTTTTTAAGCCTTCTACAAAGACAATTACAATGTATTTGTTTAATGTCAACTCGTTATTTCTCCTACTTTCTCCTTTCTCTTCTTCTAAAGTTGACTTTTGCTAATCTCTTTTTTTGCATATCTGTAGATTTTTACAAGCTCCTTAATGTCACTTGCTAATTTATGCTCATAGTTTATATTTTAATTCTTTTTCAACTTCTTGGACATCCTTTGCTGAATTTCAAATCTTGCCAATCCTCAAGCTTAGTTTTCTTTTAAAACCATAGCAAAATGACAGTATGGAAGAAGTCAATGCAGTTGATTCTGTCCATACCAGCTCTCACCAAGAGAGCCTGCAATCTTTCCTTTCGGGTAGTTACCCAGTTCTCAAAGGCCTCAATTGAATTTGCCTCCACTATATGCTTGAGCATTGCATTTCAGATCGTTGCTGTGTTAAAATGCTGAACCTCATGTCATCATATCTATATTATTCTATATTCATTGGAAATTTGGTGTAATTAAACTGGAACTCTATCACAAACACATTGAGTTACTCATCATCTACCACCCCCTGAGAAAAAGAACAGGAAATGAAATCACCACAGGAAATGACATCACCAACCCAAAGAAACCAAACATATAAATAGAAAGCAGAAATCATCAGCAGTGCTTCCCCTGGAGGCCCACTGAAGATGTTACCTAGTAGGGTGACGAAATGTCTGGAAATGAACCTTCCAGCTCAGCGAGCAAAACTACATCCAGAACCTCAACCTGAGCTAAAAGTCTTCTCAAAACTTGCTTGATGTAATCAGTTAAATATTTGCCATAAGGCTAAACTTAGAAAGGAAAAGAAACAGAATTGATTAAGGGGATGGTTTTTAATGTGTTTCATTGACAACTAGGCTGGTTTCCGTGCCTATATGTTGATGAGCATTCTATACGGTCGATTAACAGGGAGTTTAAATCATAAATAACAAGCAAACAAATGCCAGTTTTCCTGAGCACTGGAAACTTTATACAATTAAGAGACTTGTGTTTGTGATATTGGCAGCCCTGGGACTGGAATGTGCAACCCCCTGGATAGCAGCCAAGTGCTGAAGTTGAAATATTTTATAGGCAGTAATAGCGAGTGTTTCAGCCAATATTACTGATAAACGTGTTCTCTATTTTAGACTCATTCAGGGAGGATCAATAAGTGGGAACAATCCAAGTGCAAAAAAAGTTGTATTTTGTTCTAAATAAATAATGCATGACGTTGAAGGGCGATTGAACAACAATAATTGGTATTTGTATTAGTGCTCACTCTGACCAAGAACTTAAGCAATCCATGGTTTCTCAACACTTCTGAAAACTAAATAGCTGAGGCATCACAGCCAACCCTTGAAAGATTTTCAAAGGGCTTGAAATGAGAAGATGGTTACTACCTTAAAAGCAAAGGAAAGTTTATCTTAGACCACTTATTTTTAGTGTTATCTCATCTAAAGTTCCTACACACACACATATGGATGTCTGTATGTTACAAAATAGCATGTCCAATTTAGATGCAGAAAAGCAGAATGTTGTTCACTATTTCTCACATGTAGGTGTCTCTATTTGTTCCAATTCCTCATTTGCCATGAGAATGCATTGTATCAGCTTAATGGCTCAGAAGCAAGGCTTGCAGAACTTCTTCTGAGGGCTACGCAGAGTTAACCATGTTACTGTGGCTGTGGTCATGGTGTAGGCCATACTAGGTAATTATGAGAGGCTTCCTTCCTTAACCTTTTATGCCTGTCTTACACTTTCATGGTTAAAAATCACACAACACCAGGTTATAGTCCAACAGGTTTAATTGGAAGCACACTAGCTTTCGGAGCAACGCTCCTTCATCAGAGCGTCGCTCTGACAGCTAGTGTGCTTCCAATTAAACCTGTTGGACTATAACCTGGTGTTGTGTGATTTTTAACTTTGTACACCCCAGTCCAACACTGGCATCTCCGAATCATTACAGTTTCATGGTTACATGTAAGTGTCAGGTTTTAATTTACAGTCCTTTCGGATATGGGTGATTTACATGTATTAATAACATTTTTTAAAGAATTTGATTTCAAGCTCTGGATGTTGGTTTACTTTTGTGAGAGGGCTTAAATGTTAATTTGGTCAGTTTTTCCAGAACCATGACTTTAAAGACAGGGTGTGTCAGAAAGCAATGATTTACAAAGACCCCTGAGCTGTTAATGAAATGTATTTATACTGTTAGGGCTTGCAACCAGAAGAAAGCATTAATAATTAGCTTTACGAGAATCTAGGATACACAACTTTATTTTAAACATTAATTCAAAAAGTTTGGTTTAATTTCAAAGGAGACCTGACTGTGGTCTGAACCAAGTATAATCTCTCTTAGAAAAGGCGATTGTTCACGGCAGGTAAGTGAATATGTTACCTCAATTCAAGAGTCCAGTGTGTGAAACTTCGCGATCAGGAGTATTTGTTTAGAATACTGCAGATTATTAAAAGACTGAGAGAATCTAAGTGTTCAGTTGTTTGAGTATTCCAGGAAATTGACTTCATGCCACACAGGACAGGAACTGTGAAGAAGCAATTAAGTTAAGGAAGAGAAATTTCTTTTGATTTTGATTAACTATGAGGTGATGGTATTGGGGATTACCATCTAATAGGGACTAAAAATAATGCTCGAGACCTAGTAGAATGAGGGTACCGATAATGGATACATTAAGTAAAGGCTAATTGGGTATAAATAAATTATATAAGTATTGGGAGCTAGTAATCAGTGGGGTGTGTGCAGAGTGTTAACTGAAATAAAGCTCTTGTTAAAAGTGTGGAATTGGTTTCTGTTTAAAGATTGTTACCTCCCAGGGTATAACCATTTGGAATAGATGAGATTTTGTTTTGCCATGTGTTTTGAAACCATTTAATTTAGATTACATGGTTTGGTTTTCTTATATTTAATTTTGTGTAATAAATGACTGTTTTTATTGTTAAAACAAATCTGCAGCCGATGGTACTTATATTTCAGTTAAGTTAACCATATTAAATTAGAAGAAAAGGGGGTCAGTGCAGAACCCTGAAAAGACATAGACAAAATAGAATGGGCGGATTGGTGGGAGATAAGTTTGAATGAGTTTAGGGGCAGCACGGTGGTTCACTGGTTAGCACTGCTGCCTCACAGCGCCAGGGACCTGGGTTTGAGTCCCATCTCAGGTGACTGTCTGTGTGGAGTTTGACATTCTCCCCATGTCTGCGTGGGTTCCCTCAGGGTGCTCCGGTTTTCTCCCACAATCCAAAGATGTGCATGTTAGGTGGATTGACCATGCTAAATTGCCCATAGTGTTAGGTGCATTAGCCAGAGGGAAATGGGTCTGGGTGGGTTACTCTTTGAAGGGTTGGTGTGGACTTTCTGGGCCAAAAGGCCTGCTTCCACACTGTAGGGAATCTAATCTAATCTAATCTAATCATTGAAAATGGCAGAACCAGTGGACAGAGGAATAAGCAAGGTATGCAGTATCCTCAGCTTTATTAATAGAATACAAGATCAAAGAGATTATGTTGAATTTGTGGACCTTAGCTGGAGTATTGTATATAGTTCTTGGCATCACATTCTGGGAAGGATGTGAATGCATGGCAGGGATGCAGAAGTAGTTTATCAGAATGGTTCGATGGATGAAGAACATTAGGTATGTGAATAAATTAAAGAAGTTGGGACTGTTCTCCTTAGGGAGAGGGCTAAGAGGGAACTTGATAAAGGTTTTGGGGCGGCATGGTGGTTCAGTGGTTAGCACTGCTGCCTCACAGCTCTAGGGTCCCAGGTTCAATTCCTGCCTCAGGCGACTGTCTGTGTGGAGTTTGCACATTCTCCCCATGTCTGTGTGGGTTTCCTCCGGGTGCTCTGGTTTTCTCCCACAGTCCAAAGATGTGTAGGTTAGGTGAATTGGCCATGCTAAATTGTCCATAGTGCTAGATGCATTAGTCAGAGGGAAATGGGTCTGGTTGGGTTACTCTTCGGAGGGTCGGTGTGGACTTGGTGGGCCGAAGGGCCTGTTTCCACACTGTAGGGAATCGAATCATAACAGCGACTAAGTTCAAATTCTCAAACTTATTACAATTTAATTAACTACTGTGCTAGCTTCAAGACATCAAGATTTGGAAACTGTTGTTTGTAGTCTCAAAGCTCACTGAATAGATTTGTATAGTATGTCGTACTGCCAGCTATGATTTTGAGTACTGTAATGTGTGCCTTTTGAAATTTTGTAGATTTCTTGAAGCCTTAGTTTTCAGTATTAAGGTAGATTTGCCTCCAAGTGGTTCAGGTGGCTAGCTGGATAAGCATGATGTCCAGTCCCAGCCCATATTACTGCTAGAAGGCTAGGGCTATTTTGCAAGCCAAGTCTCATTTTGTATGGGTGGTGCATTGCAGGTAGAAATCTGACAACCTAGGGCCACCCACAATGGATTCAAGGTATCACACATTGGATGATTCAACCACTCTCTGGTTTCTTGTCAAAAGGTGGGTCAGGAAAGATCTGTTCTCAGGTTAAGGACATTCTGCTGCCTGGGTCCAGGATAATTCTACTGCTTGGACCTACAAAAATAAAAACACTTATCTTCTAGACTTCTGGACCAGGGCGGTGTCCATTCTTCCTTTCTGAGTTTTTAAATGGCTCCAAAGTTTAACACATATCATAGGACTTTGATTTATATTGTAAAATGACATAGCACTTATACTTGGCAAATCTTCATTCTTGTCTCCACCTTATGTTGTAAAATATCATCCTGGATGTCTGGGGCTACTGATACCATATGGGATAGTATAGCGACAAGACATTTTAACCTGAAGATAGACTCCAGGTTTATTACATATTACTTAATATTGTCACATTGCATCTAAGATACATGATGGGCCTTTATGAGACATCTGCTTGACTTAAGACTAATTTGCTGTGGCTTAACATTACAGCAACTAAAAATTTCTCACATAATATTGGTAACAAATCCAGAACAAAAGCAGAACCAAAATCAATTGGAACATGCTGTACAACTCTGGTTAGCTCCTTGCATGGACACTCCTTTGTATCTGTTAGGTGGAGCTTATGTATGATTTCAGTTAACCATTTCTGGTGGATAACAGGTTAGACAACAATCACTAGAGTCAGTAGTTCATCCTTTGGAGTGTTGTATTGCCCACAGCTTCAGCAATGAATAAGGTAGTATATCAGACTCCTCTTTTTGGTCATTACATCCTTGTTTCTGCTGATCAGGAAACTCCTGACTCTCGCTCATTCAGAAATGATATAATGCATTCTATTGCCCAATGATTTACAGACATTTGATTAAACATCTAAGGTAGGATAACAGAGTCTCTTTAATCAACATAATCTCTAAACACAGTACAAATAAATAAACAAATCTCATTTACATTGAATATTTGCTTCAAAGGATCGATCCTTAGCCTGTTTGATTAAATACATTTATCATCTGTCAATAAGATCAGTATCACTTCTTCAAACTTAAAGGAAGCGCCACAGAGGAATTTACTTTATTACAAAGGAGTCAGGTTCTTCACATGTATTCATTTCTGTAACTCTCAGCTGAAGTAAAATTGACAAATACTGTAACTAATTCCAACATTTTGTGGTCCTAGACTAGAATCGCCCACGCGTTCACTAACACTGGAGGCACCAAAAGGAGTTGAGATCTATGCAGAGGCAGGTAATATGCAGGCTACTTGTCGAACAGAATTGAAATTGGAATCTGAAGATGGTGAGGTGAGTGTCTCAGGATATATTTGCCATTCATATATTAAATCTGAATCATTTAATTCTGAAATAATATTCTATATGAATGCAAAATCAAGGATGTGTACAGGAAGAATTTTCTAATCCATTTAGTTCTTTTGAAAGGAAGATGTTTTAAAAGTCATTGCAATATTTTTAACAAAAGAAATCGCCATGCCATCTGAGTATATTGACGATGTTTATCTAGTTTTCAGGCTGCATGTTATCTTAATGGATGTTCGGAAATTTAAGGAAAAGTGCAAAGAGAATTTTCTCCCGCATCTTAAACCAGCAGTTGCATCAAGTTTGTGAAAATAATGATGTGGTAGTTTCAATGTAATCCTTCGTGAAATTCAAATCACAGCACATAAAGATGCCTTCAATAAAACATTATGAAATAGTGCGGCTATCAAATTGGTGGTTTGATTTGCTTTATCAGTGTCATTGAAGTATGCCTTAGGTCCTTAACATCAGGCATGTAGAGAATAGACCTTATTTGAAACGTTAGCTTTAGAATGGCAGTGAAATTGGATAGTACAAAGATTGAGAATGGAATTTGATTGCAGAGGACAAGGGTCTGGGGTTGGGGGTATTATGTTACAGTACTAGGGGCCCCATTTCTCTAAAGATTGCAAATTAATCGGCCTAATTTGAAGGCTGTCAGCGCATTAGCCACAGGTGAGTGGTTTCCCGGGATGTTGACACTAGTCAGGCAAGACATAGCAACAGGGCTGGCTGAGGGGGAACTGTGTTGAGATCACTGTGGCAGTCGCTGCCTCTAGTGTGTATAGGGTTGGGGACTTCCACAGTCTGAGCTGTACATTAAGTGGCTTAGTTGTGGTCCAAACAGGATGGCAGCATACCAACTTCCTCACCACCTCAAAATGGCATTCCACCCAATGTCTTGTGGCCTCATCTATCCCAATCCAATCCAATGGAACATAACCATATTAGAAGCAAGCAGACAGACTTACTATCAACACTCAATATCCTGACTGACTTGTTAAGATGTCACAGTGGTTTGATAGAACCAAATGGATTTCTCCACCATTTCAGAGTAATTTAAAAATCACAGGGTTTTTCCTTCCTAAAGGGCATTTAAGAAACAGCTTGCTTTTTATGACAGTCAACAATTATAGAGTCATAGAGTCATATAGAATGGAAACAAACCCTTCAGTCCAACTTGTCCACACCGACCAAGTTTCCCAAACTAAACTGGACCGACTTGCCTGTGTTTGGCCAATGTCTCTCTAAATCTTTCATATTCATGTACTTATCCAAATGAATTTTAAATGTTGTAACTGTACTTATATTTACTACTTCCTCTAGCAGTTCATTGCACATACGTATCCACATCCCCCAGCTCCCAAGTTGCATCTCAGCTCCCTTTTAAATCTTTCTCATCTCACCTTAAGAATATGCACCCTAGTTTTGAACTCCCCCACCCTAGGGAAAAAACATTTGCTATTCACATTGTTTCATGGCCATCGTGAGTGTATTTTTTAATTCTATGTTTATAAATTGAACACATGATCCCAGATCATTAGCCTTGTCCTCTATGTTACATGTTTAATGAGTCAAGATTAGAGTGGTGCTGAAAAAGCACAGCAGGTCAGGCAGCATCCACCAGAAGGGCGCCTGCCCAAAACGTTGATATTCCTGCTCCTCGGATGCTGCCTGACCTGATGTGCTTTGCCAGCACCACTCTAATCTTGACTCTAATCTCCAGCATCTGCAGTCCTCACTTACACCTACACGTTTAATGACATTGCCACTGTACCACCACCTTCCCATATAAATCCGTGATGATCCAACAGCCAGCCAATATGCTAATAAATTTTATAATTTTATTGACCACAATAAAGCAAGACAAATGTCAGCATCTGTTTGGATAGAATAAATGTGGAAAATAAAATGACATTAATATTAATAATAAATTTTGAAGATGTTCTGAGATCGCGATTCTCGTTTACTGTTCAACAGTGACAGAATGCTTGTCTTTGTACAAACCTCATTATTCATTTTTCTCTCTCTTTCAGATCAATTTGGAAGCTAGAAACATAAAACTTCCTAGGCTACCTATGGGTTCATATACTTCCTCATCATTCACTCAACAAAATGTTTTTGAGGTGTGTGCTTGCCCGAATGGCAAACTGTTCCTTTCACAAGCAGGAGTGGGCTCCACATGTCAGATAAGCAGCAGTGTCTGTCTATAAAATAAATTAATAATAAACCTTTGCAGGGACAGAAATCTGCAAGCATTGCCAGCAATGTCAGGCCTATCGAATTTGGACATTTATTGGCGCCATAGCTGTGTGGCATCAGCCTGGTGGATATAATGGGAAAGGCCTTCTAAATAGACACTTTGTGCTGACTGTCTTCAAACCCTGTTCAAAATATTGTTTCAGTATTGGGGTTAAAAGCAAACAGGAATAATTTGTACTGAGACATATTGCTATAACATCTCTGTTCAAAGAGGGTAAAAACAAATGTATGCCTTTGCCTTAACTGAATGCACTCAGCAAGGAAAGCACATTATTTTTAAGTTTCACGTGTGTAATTGGGAGTGCAAAGATTACAAAATGTGTGTAAACTGATCAATACCCAGTGCTGACATTGAACCCAGTAATCATCAGGTTTTGGACTGTAGGTGCTCTGATTGAGTATATTAGGAAAGAAAAGAAATGGCTTAGCAGATGGCATGGTAAGGTACAGCTCATTTATTTGGTAACATAAAGGTAGGGCAACAAGTTGGTATGTTGGCAATTTTCAATAATCACAGCAATCCCATTTTGAGGGATTTTTTTTGTGGTACATTACTAATGTATCCCAGTTTTTTTTTAAACCTAGCATCATTAAAAGTCAACTTATTAATAAATTCTTCCATTTTTAATTCCATTTTTACTTTTGGAAAATTCATTGAATTAGCCTTGATGAATACTTTGGTGCAGCATTGAGGGAGTACTACATTTTCAGAAATGCAGTCATTTTAATGAGATATTAAATGCATCCTCTGTCTGCTGATGTGGATATAAATGAATCTTTGGCACTCTTCGAAGAACACGTGCCTTCCTTAACCAACATAACAATCAACAAACAAATGGCATAAACTTGTTTTTCATCACAGTGCTGTTGTAAAATAACTACAACATTTCTATACACAACATAATCAAACTAACTGATTATATATGAGGTACTTTTGAGAGACCTGATAAGAAGCTTCATAAATGCAAGATCTCTCTTATTGTAACTTAAATAATGTTTCAATATTTGATTTCATAGAATTACTGCATAATTTTAATTTTTCATCCCTAAGATATTCATTTTGAGGTTTTTGATTGCTGCTGTGAATATTATCCTTAGCATCAACTGAAAAGAATTTGAAGAAATTTAAGAGGGTTAACTTCAGTCTTTTTTTCCTTTTTTATCTCAAGTCAATGCTACTCATCTCTAGCTGGCCACATCATTTAGAGACCTGATCCAGGTTTGCAAATGTCTTGTTGATGATACAGTTACTTCTTTAGGAACATGACATTAGTCTGCACAGGTAGACGAGTGGGCAAAATTGAGCATTCCCCTTTACTTTTACCTATAAAAAAGTGCCTGATCTTCTTTTGTCACTTCTCTGCCAGATCAGGCTCACTCGGTAGTGAATTTGAAAGGCATTCTTTGATGCAGCAATTTGGAGTCTGAATGGTAAGTATTTAGAGTAATGCTTGTTTTGTTGAAAACTGGTCAACTTTTTAATAATATAGATGGAGATATAATTAATCAATTCCCATTACATTCCAAAAGGTTAAACACTTGACAATTGGAACATTTGCGAAAAAGTAATTTGAAAGCAATGTCATCACCAAGTCACTAATAACATTTACTACTTACTACAGTTAAGAAAGACAAAGGGTTTTTTTTTTAGAAAAAAACAAAGATTTAAGTCTTTTGAGTTACTGTACTATACAGTGCTGTGGTCTAAACATGTCGAAACCAACAACATGTAAAAGAATATGGTTACTCCATGAATGTCTGTGCAGAGATAACCAGTAAAAATGTTACTGTCTATTAAACCATGCTAATGTTTAAAGCCAAGAGTGATTTTTTGTTTGGAAAATCTGCTGAAAACTGATTAACTAAACTCACTTGGTTTTAAAGCCATTGGTGTAATACTCTACAGTCTACTGCCTGCTGATTTTGAGAGAACTGTAATCGGTGCACTCCTGGTGTGTATGTACTGGTGTGTTGTGGTAGATCAATAGAAAAATATTTTGGAGTTTTTATATATTATGTACCTATTTTATGGCTTTGAGTTACTGAGTAAGAAAGAGTCACAGACCAAAGACTGATGGGAATTCAGCCACACTGTCCATACATTATATGGTGCTTACTTTCATGACTCTGTGAGGGCCTAGTAAGGTGTCATCTTATTTCCTGTCAAAAGGATCAAAACCAAGGCAGACCACAACAGCGGAATTTGCAGGAATTAGCAAAACACATTGGAAAACTCTCAGGGGCGGGGTTGGAAGTGAGGGCAGAAGAACAGGTCTTGGCTGACTAATACATGTATATTATACACATTTCATTTGAAATTTTGGAGTTTTCTTGAAGAACCAGACACAAATGTCTATCCAAAGTTATGGTCAGCAAGTTACATTGTAAAAGGCTACAGGTAGTGTTCAGGAAATCTTCTCCTTAGTTGCACCTATATTTATCTGGATTTTCTTTTGTGAAACATGTAATTTTTTCTCAGTTCCCTGTGGAGAGTAATAATCTCTCTTGGTCCTCTTCTTTGGGCAGGCTGTACCACTGTTATTCTGTAACTGGCCACAATTCACTGTCAGAGACTAATAGGGATAATCAGAACAACTTGCCTTCTGAATTTTGTATTTTTCCATCCTTTATGATGGAATGACCAACTCATGTTTTCAGCACAATGGTACAGGTCAATCTCAGTGAATGAGGAGACTGAATGCTGCCGTTATGCCACGTCCAGAGAATTCTGAGATCCTTTTGTATCATGTAACATCTGCAAGGTTGTTTTTATAATGCATAATACCACACCATCCACTTACATAACTTCAGAATTTAAACTGGATCAGCATTGATCATTTTATTTGTTTCCTTTTCTAGTTGACACCTGACTATCAGTCTGTTGCACTCTATAATGTTTTCACCGTGACAGACAAACTTTGTGGTCACAAAGAATAAAGCCTGTTCATTTTGAAAAAAAAAATTGTGTTTGCTTTTGTTGAAAAAAAAGACAACAGCACTTTGAGGCTGATTTTTCATGGCAAGGGACTTTCACAGATGCCAGCTGCATGTTCAAGTTAACATTTATAATTTGAATGTGATCTGTCAGCTTTTTCCTGAAATAAAGCATACATTTGGCAGACTCACCCCATGTCATTAACAATATTGAATCAAATAGACCCATCAAACATCTCAAATAAACTATTGCTTAAAATTATTATTGTTTACTGGAAAAAAAAATCAAATTGAACTGTTGCTGAAATGACACCACTGAATTTTAGCGAGTTTTGAGATGATTTGCAGCTCAGGTTGAGGTTTTGGATGTAGGTTTGCTCACTGTGCTGAAAGGTTCCTTTCCAGACGTTTTGTTACCTTACTAGGTAACATCTTCAGTGGACCTCATGTGAAGCAATGCTGAAAATTCCTGCTTTCTATTTATACGTTTGGGTTGGTGATGTCATTTCCTGTGGTGAAGTCACTTCCTCTACCTTTTCTCATGGGGTAGTAGGTGGGGTTTACTCAATGTGTTTGTTAATAGAGTTCCGTTTGGAATACCGTGCTTCTAGGAATTCTCATGCGTGTCTTTGTTTGGCTTGTCCTAGGATGGATGTATTGTCCCAGTCAAAGTGGTGTCCTTCCTCATCCGTATGTGAGGATACTAGTAAGAGAGGGTCTTACTAGTAACTGAAGAAGGGGAAGGCCAATGAGGAAAATGCCAGAAATAATAGTTGGGTCTTTATTGCCACTGCATTTGAGATATTTTGGAGCCTTTTTGTTTTCTTCAACACTTCATTAGTGCCTGATTTTGATTCTGCTTTCACTAACTCATATTACACTTATTCAGTGCAACATCAAAGCCTGGGGAAATGCTAGAAATTATTCTGAAAAAAGACTTCCTTCATTGATGGCATTTTGCATCTTGGCTAATAAGGAACTTGTTAGATCATCTTTCCTGGTTTTGTTTGGGTTCAAAGCAGCTTAAATCATTAGAGAGATACTGTTCTAAAATTCTTCGAGGGTTATTGGTGTGTTGGGAGTTTGTAAATTTGTTTATTAAGGCTTTGTTCAGTTTAGTGTTTTCAGCAAACTTATAAATATTTTTCAAAGAACACATTTACGATGTTTCTACACATGCAGGCCAGAGGAAGCATGGTTCCATTATTAGCGAATAACTATTTTACACCATATTGTTGAAGGTCTCTTGACTTGATGATAAAATCCTAATACTTATGCATTTCCATTATTCTACTGTAATGATCTCCTAATGATCTGCCAAGAAATTCTGTTAGTTGTGAGAACCTTCAGATTGGAGATGAGCTTGCTTTAATGGTGTTGCTGGATTTAGCAGATGCAAGCTCTTGCCTTGTTTGCTGTGATTCCTGTCCCAGTGGGATTGTGCTGACTTGTCCATCTGTGATTTCTGTTGGGAGAGAAATCCAGGTTGCAGACTTGCATGAAATAATCAATGCAAACCTGTTGAAAATATTAATGCGGATCCAGACTATATATAACTTCTTTATTTAAAATTACCTTCGTTATATCAGAGTGAAACACTTTACTCTCAATTCCTGGCCTTAAATTAAGAAAAGTAAGTATTTTGTTTCATACTGAAATGTAAAACGTAAGTAATTATTGTTATTAATTTTAAGCTTTCATTTCTAATTAAGCTTTCCTCCATTTTCTGTCTAGAACTATTGAAGATGCGTTGTGACTGTGACAATGAAATTAATCTGGATTAACTGTACCTGCCTTCCATTTTCTGCCATTTTTCCCTTTCTGTGAGAAAATACCTTGTCTATTTCACTCACCCCTCTTCCCACCCCATTACCTCTCCTTGTCATTTTTCCTCAAATTAGAAACTGACCAGGGGAAAATTATAGGGTACAAATGCATTCTGACCAATCACAAATTATAAACAGTGTAATTCATAGAAATCTCTGCATCGTGACTTTTGCTTTCTTTTGCTTCGATGTTGATGCCCCAATGAGAGTCTTACATGATTTACTGTCTCCTCGGATATAGTAACTCATCAGGCAACCCAGGATTCTAACTGCACTCCAAGGGATGACCACTTTTTGTGTGTTAATGAACATCAGAAGGCTACATGCTCAATGAGATGTTTCAAAAGACTGGAGATCAAAGTGGTTTTTATTTGTGTGTTACCTTTATACAAGTTATATCATCAAGTAACTAAAAATAAAACCGGAACAAGAAACAGGAATACAGTGTGCATTTCCAGGCTCCCAGCCAATAAGCTGAACAATGAATTAGCTAGAAAAATCATGTAGGGAGTACAGAAATACAACAGTGTTTTACCAAAACACTGTTCTTTGCCCTAAAGCAGAGGAACTAGGATATAATAATAAATAAGGAAGCTTTGAACAAAAAATAACTTAAGATGTAAATTAGTCACTAATGCCCAGATCAGAATATTAAATGAAACATGACAAAGGTGGGCTTACCATTCTATAGGACATACAGGGATCATGAATTAAGTGCCAAGCAGACTAGTAAAAATACCCCAAGCACTTACTGAACATACAATAAGTAGAAGAGTGGTTGATAGGTGGAGCAGTCTTGTTTATTTCTGCCACGTTCTTTGGTCACTATAATACCTCTGGGTCACTTTAGAAACTGGGATTTGCAGCTTACTATTGCTCATGGCTACCATCAATTGTGATGCAATGTTCAGAATAATAATGCCACAACATGGCAGAGCCAAGTAGAGTGATTACCTTGTTATTGCAAATTTTTTGAAATAAATTGGTTCTCTAGACTTAGCAGAAGACCCATTAAAATGATAAATAGTTCCAAGAATTTGCTAGTGAACTATCAAGAGAGGCTAAATAAGCTAAGTCTATTCTCTGTGAGGTAATTGTGCAGAACCAGGAAAAGTGAATGAAGGCATAGAGTAGGAAAATAATAAGCATAAACATAACAAAATTTTTTCAAAATTCGCAACTTGTTTGTTAAATCAAATAAACTATTCCAAAGCAAAAATAGGTTTCCAACTGAACAGGTGGGAGAAATCGAAAAAAATCTACAAAGTAAGATGCTGTAAGTAAGGTGGATGCATTTTTCTTCTTTCTGTTTATTTATATTATATTCTATAAAGCAGTTCAAAATTGGTAAGTTTATCATGGATTGATGTCATTGTTTTCTGTAAGTAACTTGCAATGCTGGCTGACTCCTTCTCAGTTCACTCAAGCTGCATTGTCAATCCGTATCTGAGGATGATAAGTGAATTAGTTGTCAGATTCTTGAACAAGATTTCTACAGATTGAATTATTTGTACTCATATTGTTTTAGTTTGGTCAGTTATTATTTAATGGCAGCACTAGATTCAACCTTATTTGAGGCTTAGCAGCAAATCTTCAATGACTATGACCAGCTAATGAAACATGGACCTTTAGACTGGATCAAGGTTGTGAGATAACTTTTTATTACTTTCTTCACAAACAAGTGTTGTAGAGAGCTTTGCAGCTCCCATTGAACTTTCACTCATAAGAGCTAATAACTTCAATAGTGATAGGTCTGGTACTCAAAGCATTTAGCAATTCCAGTGGTAGAATGTTGGACTTCAGTGCACAACATTTTGGTGCTGTTAAAGTTGTCTTTCAACTGTTTTCTTTTTTGCCAGTGAGCTGTTTTGACTTCATGTCCCACCATAGAGCACTGAAGGCCTTCCTTCTTGCTGAGTAAAGCCATCCACATTGTCAATGAGACTTCACATCTGTATCTATAGCAACAAGGAGTAAACACAGGAACAGTTCTTCCTGGATGTCTACCTACAGGCAGCAGGCAGAAAAGGAGATAACTTGAAGTATAGAGTTTACAATGTCACTTTGTCCAACTTAACATGTTATGTGATAAATGTGAGAATTTTGTGCAAAAATAATCCAAACCTGGCAATAACTTTGGTGTTTCGAACTAACTCTGAACTGACCAGCTTATGTATAAACTCAATTCAATAGAAATGGTATGAATTCAGAGTTAGTGGTAAACTGGTATCAAAATAACCAGGTCAGCTAACATCTGGCATCCTCATTTCCATTCTAATCTGGTATCAAAATGCATATTCTGGCATGACCTGATGTTAAATTGGTTGATGGGGATTGATCTTGGAAACACTGTATAACTCAAAGCTATCAGTAGTAAAGTTGGTTTATTCATTGCTTTTTACCATTGACTCCCAGTCTCAAATCTAGTTGATGGATGAAAATTCTGTTCTGGTGGCTAAAAGGGTCTAACGTGAATCTATACTGTATAAAATAATTGTAATTTTGCATGAAGTGATGGTCTTCACTCAGTGACAAAACAAGTATTGAAAATAGACATGTTCCTTTGAATCAGCATCAGGGCATCACCTTTTAAGATTGTGTTTAAAGCTAAATTTTTGTCGGAATAAGGAGAACCTGAACTTGAAGCTAACTCATCTGAGAATGCTTGGTGATGATATTGGATCCAACAATGAAAAGTGCATTTGTTCCAAGTACTAACGTGCACCACCTGGATCAACACATAAATTTACCCCACACAATAATGTTTAAAAATCAAAAATTAAAGTACAATAATTGTTTGTGATGGGAAAGGCTACAAGCTTCTCAGTAACAAGAAAGCTTTTGCGCTGTGTGTTCACGGGGGCTTTACATACTGCACATATCCAAGATGGATATAATGTCTATATGTATCAATATTGAATAGGTGGCTGCAGAAATCAAATATCACACATGTTAAGGGAGAATGAATTTTGTGATGGTGTGGGTATAACCAATACCTCTAATGCTTCTTTACATGTCAGATCAGATTTGGTGTTAGCACAAATCAATATAAATGGATCTTTCCTATTTCCTTTCCACTTTGATCCATAATCAAAATCCTCTGATATTTCACTCTGTAAGCAACACTATGTTTGAGTCACTATTATAGATATAATTATGATTTGATTATCAATTCTGTGGATGAATGTTTGACATTTTCTTCTGTGTTTGAATATTATAAACATGAGAAAATCCTTGTGCACACTATGCAAACAGATAACATTTATATGAATTGCAATAATAATATAAATAAGAAAATGAGTTAATTTATTTATTATGCTTTTTTTAAAAAAGAAAAAAACAAAAGGAAAAAATGTTTTCTATTAGGGCGTCTGAACGGCAATCCTGTAAAATGTATTCTGCTCATATTTATACTCTCACTTTAGAATCCTAAAAGCGTGATTGAAGCTGTTCTGATGTAAATGATGAAGACTGTGAATGTTTCCTCTTTTCACTGTTGAATATCTTCTTGTTAGAATTTAAGTCCATTTTACTTTACACATGTGGAGGAAATGGAACAAGCCTCCCAAAACTAGTCATTAAAGGCACTTTTACATTAAACCCATGCTGGTTGAAATAGTGCAGGATAGCAGGAGGAGTTCAGTATTCACACTGTTGCCAATGTTATCTAATGTGATGCTGAGAAACCTCCCCACTCCAACTTTGTATGAGTCCTGCGAGCAAAGATTGAAGGCTTAGAATAGAAGCAGCACTTCATATTCGCTCTTGAGTGAGTGACTGTAAGCAAACAAAGACACTTAAAAAAACATATTGTGGCATCTCAGAATTATTGCTCTCTAAGAGTGAGCAGTATTCTTCTGGGATCTCAGTAGGCAAATAAATATGTTTTTGAGGGCATTTATTCTCTGTCTACGTACAGAATATTTTCCCACAATGTTATACCTCAGTAATCACTATAGCAACTGATATGTAGACCAAAGGCCAGCCATCTGTTTCAGCATGAATATATATACTGTTTAAACTAGATTGGCCTTAATTTGAGTCTAAAATGAAAGTCAGATTGAGACAAACCAGTTATAAAATAGTCACATAAAATTGTAATGGGTTCCTAAAGTAGTCGATCACTCACTGCATCAAAATCCTTCTCACAAACGTCATATTGTCAATCAAGGAACTAATCTTTCATAATACAATAAGCTTCAATCTGCAATTTGAGAGGGAGAGGGTACAACCGGAAGTGACAATATTTCTGTTGAATAAAGGGAACTATGGAGCTATGAGGGAGGAGCTGGCCAAAGTTCAATGGTGCAATACCTTAGCAGGGATGACAGTGGAGGAACAATGGCGGATATTTCTGTGTATAATGCAAATGTTGCAGGATC
>NC_057723.1:20990016-21011268 GCF_004010195.1 Chiloscyllium plagiosum | reverse complement strand
TTATCCACTTTGGTGGCAAGGACAGGAAGGCAGATTACCACCTAAGTGGAATCAATTTAGGTAAAGGGGCAGTACAGAGAGATCTGGGTGTTCTTGTACACCAGTCAATGAAGGTAAGCATGCAGGTACAGCAGGTAGTGAAGAAGGTTAATAGCATGCTGGCCTTCATAACAAGAGGAATTGAGTATAGAAGCAAAGAGGCAGGTAGTGAAGAAGGTTAATAGCATGCTGGCCTTCATAACAAGAGGAATTGAGTATAGAAGCAAAGAGGTTCTTCTGCAGCTGTACAGGGCCCTAGTGAGACCATACCTGGAGTACTGTGTGCAGTTCTGGTCTCCAGATTTGAGGAAAGACATTCTGGCTATTGAGGGAGTGCAGCGTAGGTTCATGAAGTCAATTCCTGAAATGGCGGGACTATCTTACACTGAAAGACTGAAGCGACTGGGCTTGTATACCCTTGAGTTTAGAAGACTGAGAGGGGATCTGATTGAGACATAAGATTATTAAAGGATTGGACACTCTGGAGGCAGGAAACATGTTTCCGCTGATGGGTGAGTGCCGAACCAGAGGACACAGATTAAAAATATGGGGTAGACCATTTAGGACAGAGATGAGGAGAAACTTCTTCACCCAGAGAGTGGTGGCTGTGTAGAATGCTCAGTCCCAGAGGACAGTGGAAGCCCAGTCTCTGGATTCATTTAATAAAGAGTTGGATAGAGCTCTCAAGGATTGTAGAATCAAGGGTTATGGAGATAAGGCAGGAACAGGATACTGATTAAGGATGATCAGCCATCATATTGAATGGTGGTGCAGGCTCGAAGGGCAGAATGGCCTACTCCTGCACCTATTGTCTATTGTTTAACCCAGAACTATTTTTTCTCAAAATTAATTAATGGAATGAATGTCATCTTTCTCCAAAAATAAATTTTGGTAATCTATATTTAGGGTCAATAGGATCTTAAGAAATTGGATCAGGAGTAGAACATTCAGCCCTTCAAGCCTGTTCTGCCATTCTATAGGATCATGGCTGATCCAACATTCCTCACGTACATTTTCCTGCCTTTCCCCATGACCCTTGATACCTCTACTGATCAAGAATCTATCTATCTCAGCCTTACATACACACATGATCCTGCCCTCACAGCTCTCTGTGGCAAGGAGTTCAATAACATATATCTAACCATTGTTCTGCCTTCATCAACATTGGATTGTTTGCCTAATTCCTAAAGACTATTAGAAAAGTCAGAAATGGAAATGGAAATGCTATTGACTCAGTCCTTCTGAGGTTTGGCCTACAAATCCTTAAATCAATGTAGATGGTAATTTCCTCTGATAATAATTTGTGTTGTTTATGATCCAAATCTGGAACTGGCCAATGCTGAGAGTGGAAAGAAGGTTTTAAAAATTGTTGAGGTAGATTTTTCTATGAACTGCCTGAGTGGTAGTCTGGCAAACTAGATTGAACACTTTTTTATAAAATCTGCCTGCATTCTATTTCTTTATTTTGAATGGGAATTGGGTGAGCTCCACAAACCACCAACAATCTGCTCTGCCAGAATAATGTGCAACTGGTTAAAAATGAGAGTCTGCCCATTGTATTTCATTCCACATTATTTCTCATCTTATTGTAGTTTGGACTTACACTCAACTCTGACAACAACATATATGTTATGAAGAAGAAATGATATAGAAACCGCTGACTGCAGAAGTCAGCACCATAGGAAATATGTTTTACTGTTGAATTAATGCAGGAACCACTGCACACAGGCAAGGTAATCTCTTCAACAAGTAGAAAACAGAGGAGGCCTATGAAGACTTGTATTTTCACATATAACTCAAATAAAGTCCGTTAGTGCCAGTGGTCAGGGAAAATATCAGCATTCTAATCACTGAGTGCTCAATTCTACCTGGTGAAAAGACCATGATAAAAGAGAGGAAAATAACTCAATTCCTGTATATGTCTCCATGTCAACTCTTACCTCTGCGTTGCAAGCACTACAAAAAAAAACTTTGGTTAAACTGCTTACTTTTCAATGTCTGAATGTCTCAGTGACAACAGTTGTATATGTAGAGAACATAACAGTATGTACACTTACCAGAACAATTATGTTAATTAGTCAAATTAACTAACTAAGTTAGTTAGTTAGTTTCCAAAAGTTATAGCAGCCCCCAGAATATAATTCTGTTAAATAGGGTTGAATGATTGTGCAGTTTACAAGTGTGAATGCGTAGCAAAGTGAAACACTTAAACTTAGATACAAAAGCTTATCATGTTTCTTCGAGAAATCTCAAACATACAATCATTAATTAGTTAGAAAGTTAGTAATTTTGCTCACAGCACAGTCCTGCAAACAATGAATACATTGCTGCTGATTGACTGAAGGACAAATGGTGACCAAGTCAATCCCTATTCTTCATGAAAAATTACTTGATAGCCTGAACATCAATTAAATGACTCACCAAAAGGATAGTCCCTCTGGCAACTGAGCAAATCCCAGAGTCATATTAGATTATAAGCTAGATTTTTACAGGCATGACATAAAAAGAAATGAAGGCCTATGCCTGCTTGGGATATAGCTATTTATCAACCATCAAACTGTTAAATGACTTGACGTGGACCTTCTGTCCCATCTGGGATGGAGGTCATAATTCTGAGTGATTACCCAACAGTTTCCTGGGTCTGGCAACACCACCAAGATTGCTGGTATCAGCTGGCTCTATACTCAGTACCCGAGACCAATTAATGGAGCTGGATGAAAAGCTATTTGAAGGGAATATCACCAGGCCAAAGCTGAAAGATTAGCTGAGTAGAGTTGCAGAGCCAGGATGGATAAAGTAGAGAGGGTAGAAAATTGGGGGTGAGTAAAGTTGAGAAAAGTCCTCTTATAGGTTTAGTGGACCCACATAATAGAGAAATACCTTGATCTTAGACCAGTGAGTTTCTCTAGAACTTTCTGTTTGCACCAACCCTTTTGTGTGTACTCCAACCCAAACAGGGAAAGCTGCCAGACTGCACACTTGGTGCTGACCTCTCCTACTATGAGTTAAATCACAGCGCGGTGGAAGAAGGCCTGTAGGTGGTCAGTAATTGGCAATAATAAGGCCCAAATTGGCCTATGGCGGATGGGCCTACTGAAACCTCCCCCATTGTTGAATGGTGATGTGATGCTGACTGTGAGCAGCTTCTGGTTGGGTTAGTTTAATGTCACCATCCCCTTTCCTTGACTAGCTATAAAGGCCTACATGGTTGACAAGATAGAGAAAAAGCTGTAGCAAGTCTTACTGAGAAGAGACAATTGACTTAAATGAGATGTGGTTTATTGTTAGAGAGCAGTCTAATAAAAATTACATTGGTAAATTAGACGTTGTTATAAGTCTAGAGGATATAGGTCTTCAGATATTCTGCCCTATCTTTCTCAAGCCCCTAAGATATCATCAGATTGGATGAGGATTAATGCAGTCTCCAATATTAAGTGCCGTCACAGTATCCAACACCTTTCACTGGCAACATCTGTGGTAAGAATGGGGGAAGACAAACCAGGAAAGGGATGGGGCTGAATGTCACAGCACCTCTCCCATTATCTGAAGTCCTAAAGGGCCTTAAAATCCGGACATAGGATCTTCAATCCCGACAATGGAGTTTGAATGTGCAACCATTTCGCTGAGAGACAAGTGTACTATTAACTGAGGGTAATACATATAGTCCTACTAATACTTACAACGTACATATCATTAACATGCTGTGATATAAGCTAATGCATTCAAATAAATATACAATGATCATGGATAGTGTTTAAACAATACTTAATTGAAGTAGAAGTAAAATATTTATTAATTAAAACGAACAAGAACAGACATTTCTAGGGAAACAGATCAACGACCCTTCTTCAGAACTAGAAAGAGCTGGGAAAAAAATGGTAGTTATGCTGATGATGGAGTGGGTGGGGAAGGAGTGAGCAGATAGATGCACTCAGAACCCAGAAAGAAAGAAAGAGAAAAAAGGAGCAGGCAGACAAAGGGATTGCTGATGGGTAAGCCAAGAAAGAAAATAATTTAGATAGAATATAATGGGAACTATAAGTAGTTGAAAATGGGTTGGATGTGCTGAAAGCAACCCTTTTCATGACAGGAGCTTGGGTTGTGGGAGTAGGTAATAGACATGAAAGAAGGTGTTCATGCTCTGAAATTGTTAAGTTCAATGTTGAGAACTGAAGGCTGTAAGGCCCCCATGTGGAAGGCAAGGTGTTGTTCCTCCAGCGAGCGTTGAGCCTCAGTAGAGCACTGCGGCAGGCCTAATGCAGAAATGTTGACATGGGAACATGGTGGTATGTTGAAGTGGCAGGCAACTGGAAAATCAGCGTCATTTTTTGAGACAGAATGGAGGTGTTCCACAAAGCAATCACCCAGTCTGTGTTTCATCTCCCCAGTGTAGGGGAGAGCTCATTGTGAGCAGTGAATATAGTAGACTATTTTGAGTGAAATACAGGTAAATTGCTGCTTCACCTGGAAGGTGTATCTGGGGCCTTGGGATGGTGAGGTGGGACGAGGTAAATGAACAAGTTTACATCTTCTGCGATTGTATGGAAAGTTGCCAAGGGGGTATGGGGAGGTGTTGGAAGATGTCCCAGAGGGAACAATCCCTACAGAAGGCTGGCAAGGGAAGGGATGTGGTGAGAATATGTGTCTGGTAGTAGCATCCTGCTGGAGGTGTGGAAATGGCTTTTGGACTTGGAGGCTGGTGAGTAAGGCTGGTGGGTGGAAAGTGAAGACCCTATTGTTGCTGGAGGGGAGGGAAGGGGTTAGGGAAATCAGTCAGACATAGTTAAGGGCCCTGTCAAACATGAGCAGGGTGTGAGAATGTACAGTCAAGACAAATGTGGGAATTGGTGGATTTGTAATGGTTTATTAATAATAAATTATTAATTACACACCAATATCAATACAACCAGAAGTCAGAAAGCAGGTTATTTGCTTCATCAGCTAAGAATTGGTACTCATTTAAAGTACAGAAGGAAGTCTGAAGAGTTGTCTTTGATTTCTCTTCTGTCCTGCTGCCATGAAATCCCTGACCTCTGTTCAATTTCTTACTATGGTGACGAGGCTGCGATCACAGTGTCTACTGAGTCCCACTGGGTTACAAAGTCTGTGAGGAATCTTTGGAAATAAAACTGCTACAAAGGGTTTGCCATTAACTCGAACACTCTTGTGCTTTCTTCTCTGTCAGTGTTCATATTTCAAACCCAGTGATTGAAAGTAACACCAACAGACTGGTAAAAATGACTAGATCTGACCAGGCAGGAAAGCTGAAATTAACATTGGCAGAGATACTGCAACTGACAAACAATATGGGGACATTTCTGAGCACATTATTTTTACTGTGTACATCAACACAATTACTAAATTCACCACTGATATCATCTGTATTCACAGGTTCAATGAGAATATTTAACAGAAAATAACTTTTTTCCATTTGAAATCTATGTGTTTAATGTTTAAAGGTGTTCTCACTACAATGGTCTCAATATAAAAAGGACAATATATCTTCATTTTACTATAGTAGATTGACCAGCTCTCATTCATGAGTGTTAGTTTAATTTGAATAATGTAAAACACTGTTGCTTGTCCTTTGTTTGAACCTATGAATTAGCCAGATTTCATTCCGAATGCAATTCAAACTTTTTCTGGATGTCTATTAGCATGATTATGTTTACAGAGCTTAACCGATTTGAAGCCCAGCTTCAGACTGTCATGCACAATGCATAAAATGCAAAAACCCTCACATAACTACAGGATTCAGTTTACAATAGGCAAGTACACATTCTCTTTCAAATCACTTAAACAAATTACATCTAACTTCTTAAATGACAAAACAGTAATCAAAATGCAGATTAGAATTTTTTTGGGGGGGGCTCTTGGGAGGTTGCAATACTGAAACTGCATACATTCATGCTCCCCTTTGTTAATTTTATTATAAAACAAAGAACTGTGGATTCTGGAGATCTGAAACAAAACAGAAATTGTTGGTGAAATTCAGAAGGTCTGGCAGGATCTGTGGAAGAAAAGCAGTGAAGAGTCACCTGATTCGAAATGGTAACTCTGCTTTCTTCCCAAAAATGCTGCCAGACTTGCTGAGTTTTACCAGCAATTCAATGCTATTAATGTCAAACTTACCTTTCAAGCTTATGTGGATAATCTGAAGCATAAAACTCAGGTTAACCAACCAGAAATCTTTACACAAGGACCCAAGGAAACCATCACCGAATCCTCGCTATCAAATTCCTTGGTTCTACCATTGATCAGAAACTTATTTGGATTCACTATGTGAAACACAGTGTCTACATGTGGTGCTAAATGTTGAGTAATCATTGGCGACTGTGCCAATGTAGGAACGGTCATTTTTGAAGCAGCTGAAGATGGTTGGGCCTTGGACACTAACCTGAGGAACTCCTGCAGAGAGATCCTGGAGCTGAGAAGACTGATCACCTAAAAGTCTTTGATTTTATTAAGTATAACTGCTACCAACAGTTTTTCTCCTGATTTTCATTGATTCTGGTTTTGCTAGGTCCCTTCGATGCTAAACAAAGTCAGATGCTACATTGAGATCAAGTACAGTCACTTTCACTTCTGGAAGTCAGTTATTTTGTGAATATTTAAACAAAGATTGAAATGACGTCTAAAGCTGAGTGCCCCTGGTGGAACCCAAACCAGGCACCATTGAGTAAGTTATTGTTAAGCAAACAATGTTTAATATTGCTTATGATCATATCTTTCATACTGTTATGAAGTTGAAGGCATGTGCTGTATCTTTCAGGGAGAGTGAATGCTGTTCTGAACTGAGAGCTTACAAGCATCTTTGTATGCGATGGCAGTCTCATAGTGTTCTGAAAAATTGAAAATATGTAACAGTTGGATGTGAAGTGGATACCTGACACTTGGTTGCTGTTTTGACAACTATTCAAATTTAACCAATCAGTTTAAATTATGACCCGGGATACTAAAACCCAATCGCGTTTGAATTTATTGTTTTGTCAACATCAAAGTATTGAGATGATCCGGTGTTGGGGATATAAAAATGCAGAGATTTTGAAAATTGGAGAGAGAGCAACTGCCATCAAGATAGATCCAAGAAATTTGGAAATACTCTATCAATGGTACCTTTTCACATGAAACCTATTTGCAGTAAAATGAAAGAAGACAACCCCGGGAGATCTTCAGCCAGAAGAAGAAAGGCACCGATGACAATAGCAACTGTGTGGCTTTGAAATTAAGTTGATGTAATTTTAATAAGCATCCTTTTGGAATAGCATATTGTTATAGATTTGGAGGCAGGTAAGCAGCAGTTAAGAGAAAGGGGGCTTGAAGTTGTGAATACTTGTTGTTTAATGTTTACTTTTAGAATTAAAAAATAAATTAATATTATTTCTTTTAAATAGTGGAATTTGGGGGTTCTCTGTCAGTCATATTTTAACAGGTTATGAGACAAGGTGAGCTTTTCTGGGTGTTTGGTTTATTTAACCGAGGGGTTCACCGCTGTGTGGTAACAATACCATGTTGATAATCAAGAATAGATTAATGGGGTGGTAATTGACCATGTTGGTTTTGTCCTGCCATTTTGTGCACAACATATACCTGAGCAATCTTCCACATTGTTGGGTAGATGCCAGAGTTACAACTGTATTAAAATGGCTTGGCTGGAGGCACAGTAATACCTGGAGCATAGGTCTTCAGTACTGTTAGCAGTGTTTTGTCACTCCCCAAAGACTGCACTATCCAATGCCTTCAGCTATTATTTGTTAGCACATGGGTGTGAATTAAATTAGCTGAAGGTTGTCAGCTTAGATACTGGGAACTACTGGTGGAGACTGAGATGGGTCATCCAATAGATACTTGTGACTGAAGACTGTTACAAAAGCTTCAGCCTTATCTTTTGCACCGATGAGCTAGGCTCACTTGTCAATGAGAGTTTTTTTGAAGAGTCTTCCTCCCCCAGTGAGTCCTTAATTGTTCACTGCCATTCACAACTGGATATGGCGGGACTGCAGAGCTTGGATCTGACCTATTAACTGTGGGAATCACTTGCTTCAATGTATTATGTGCCTCTTCAAGTAGCCATATGTTGTTGCTGGTCTATTCCAGTTTGGAATAAAGCTTGGGAGGAAAAAGGGACATGAGTTTACACTGTGTAAAAGGAAGATCAGGGTGGATGTTCAGTTGTTTTTCTTTTCCTAGAGAAATGAGAGACACTGAAAGAACTTATTGTTTGGTTTAAATTCTCTGCATTGTGTTCTAAGAGGGAGCTAGACCAGTTGCTGTCTGGGACAGAAGTCTCTTGACAGAGGTAATTATTTTTAAGACTTGGCCTATGTAATCTGCTGGACTTGGTTTAATCATCAGCGGAATCAAAGAAATGAGTTACAAAGTACTCTTCCCTCTATTAACCAAAAATGATGGATGCTGGAGATGTGAAAGTCCTTCCATTGCTTAGCCTTTATTTCTGCCTCTCTCAGAAGATTATCTAATTAGGGTAATGTAATGGTGGCAGAATTTATCCTATTGATGTGCATTAAGCTTGATGGATCAACTCATCTTTTCCAGTTCATTGATTTCATGTGTACTTACAAAGTGGGAAAAAAAACTTCCAAAATTTAGCGAGCTCTTAAAATCACTCCGAAAATATTGTTGATCGAGAGTAAAAACACATCGTTACATTAAGAGTTTCTGAAACAAGCTATTGCGAAATTCACATGGGTTGAAATGTTGTTCATCAAAGATGGATTGCATATTCTCTTCCGTATGAGCACGTACCCTACTTATTTAAAACTGGAGACCCTTTGCACTTCACAATCATCACGACTAAAAGACGCAGAAGAATCTACAGGAATGCTGCTTGAATTCAGGAATTCAGAAATCACACAATCTAGCAGCCTAAGCTCCCAGAAAGTTTCATGGATTTGACTGGCTAGGGTTACGTAACCATTTTGCACAATCTTTGAAGTTGAGTGGAAAGAATCTAAGTCACAAGCCTCTCAGATTACCATACAGCCCATGGGAGATGACTCCATTCCAAATCCAACACAAGTTATCAGATTGTCACAGCCAACTTCGCTCTAAATACATCCTCCTATCTCCTGCACAAACACAAGTTGTGGGCTAGTCTTTGAATATTGGCATGGTTTTCAACCTTTAGGCAGGAGCAGTTAGGACAGATGTGGTAACCTGTAGAAGCCACCATAGAAGACATGTGCAAAGCCATTAGACTCTTCCTTCCATGCATCCCTTATTACATGATAGTTCCATGGTTGGAGATTTCAGACTAGAGCAGCAGCGAGTAGCTGTAAAGAAAGAGCTAAGAAGAGCCAGGAGGAGACATGAGAAGTCGTTGCCAGATAGGATCAGGGAACGCCCTAAGGCTTTCTATAGGTATATCAGGAATTTAAAAAAATGACTAGAATAAGATTAGGGCCAATCAAGGGTAGTAGGGGGAAGTTGTGTGTGGAGTCAGAGGTGGTAGGGGAAGTGCTAAATGAATATTTTTCATCAGTATTCACACTAGAAAAAGGTAATGTGGTCGAGGAGAATACTGAGATACAGGCTACTAGACTAGATATAAGGAGGAGGTGTTCGCAATTCTGGAAAGTGCAAAATTACATAAGTCCCCTGGGCTGGATGGGATTTATCCGAGAATTCTCTGGGAAGCCAGGAAGGAGATTGCTGAGCCTTTGGCTTTGATCTTTATGTCATCATTGTCTACAGGAATAGTGCCAGAAGACTGGAGGAGAGTAGATGCTGTTCCCTTGTTCAAGAAGGGGCATAGAGACAACCCTGGTAGATTATTGAACCTTACTTCAGTTGTGGGTAAAGTGTTGGAAAAAGTTATGAGTGATAGGATTTGTCATTGTTTGTAATCAGAATGGAATAAGTTGATTAGGGATAATCAACAGGGTTTTGAGAAGGATAGGTCGTGGCTCACAAACTTTATTGAGTTCTTTGAGAAGTTGACTAAACAGGTGGATGAGGGTAAAGCAGTTGATAATGTTATATGGATTTCAGTAAAGCATTTGATAAGGTTCCCCACAGTAGGCTATTGCACAAAATATAGAGGAATGGGATTCAGGGTGATTTAGCAGTTTGGATCAGAAATTAGCTAGCTGAAAGAAGAGAGAGGGTGGTGATTGATGGGAAATATTCATCCTGGAGTTCAGTTCAGTGGTGTTCCGCAAGGATCTGTTTTGGGTCCTCTGCTGTTTGTCATTTTTATAAATGACCTGGATGAGGGCATAGAAGGGCGGGTTAGTAAATTTGCGGATTACAATAAGGTAGGTAGAGTTGTGGATAGTGATGAAAGATGTTGTAGGTTACAGGGAGACATAGATAAGCTGCAGAGATGGGCTGAGAGGTGGCAAATTGAGTTTACTGTAGAAACGTGTGAAGTGATTCACTTTGGAAGGAGCAACAGGAACAAAGAGTATTGGGCTAATGGTAAGATTCTTAGTAGTGTAGATGAGCAGAGAGATCTCAGTGTCCAGGTCCATCAAACCCTGAAAGTCGCCACCCAGGTTAATAGGATTGTTAAAAAGGAATACGGTGTGCAAGCTTTATTGGTAGAGGGATTGAGTTTCAGAACCATGAGGTCTTGCTGCAGCTGTACAAAACTCTGGTGCAGTTGCACCTGGAATATTGCATACAGTTTTGGTCACCACATTATAGGATGGATGTGGAAGCTTTGGAAAAGGTTCAGCAGAGACTTACCAGGATGTTGCCTGGTATGGAGGGAAGGTTTTATGGGGACAAGCTGAGGGACTTGAGCCTTTTTTTGTTAGAGAGCAGGTTGAAAAGTGACTTAATTTAGACATATAAGATAAACAGAGGGTTAGATAGGGTGAACAGTGAGACCCTTTTTCCTCAGATGGCGATGGCTAGCACAAGGGGACATAGCTTTAAATTAAGGGGTGATAGATATAGGACAGATGTCAGGGATAGTTTCATTACTCAGAGAGTAGCAGGGGCATGGAACGCACTGCCTGCAACAGTAGTACTCACCAACTTTAATGGTATTTAAATGGTCGTTGGATAGACATATGGACGAGAATGGAATTGTGTAGGAGAGATGGGCTTCAGATTGGTTTCACAGGTCAGTGCAAACTGGAGGGCTGAAGGGCTGTACTGCACTGTAATGTTCTACATTCTATGTTCTATGTTCAGTGTTTGGGCTGCCTGCACTGTGATAATGCTAACTACTTTGGCTAACCTTTTCTGTCTTGTAGGCAATGCTTCTGAGAGGCTTTCCAGTGATGCTGATGCTTTTGGCACAATTCACACCTACAGGAGGGATGTGAAGCAGCTATCTTGCCCCTTCTTTACAGATTGAAATGGTCTGACGTCTGCATCAAGGGTAAAAGATGCTCTATGTGCAGTGTTCTGCAATTTAAATATCCAGCAGTAAAGTCAGCACTTTGTTTTCTGTAAGGTAAGTATGTAGCAAAGTATAGGGTGGCGTAGCAGTTATTTAAGACATTATGGTGCTGGGTCAGTAATATGCCCAATTAATAAGATGCCAGGTAGACAATGTGCTTGCTAAGTCTGGTACCAGTGTGCCAGATGGCTAGGGTACCGAGGTGCTTGGTAAATGATGAAGTGCTTAGGGTTGAGTGGTATTGAATCTGGATGGAATGATGAGGGTGGGTCCAGAATGGAAGAGTTGTCAGGTCCCCACTAGAGGTGTTTGTTAGAGTGAAGGCTGTGGTGGTGAAGGTGCAGTGTCAGATCCATTGGTGGCAGCGTTGGACTGGGCTCAGGTCCAGTTACATTGGAGTGGTGAGTTTGGTAGATTCTCAAAAAGGTGTCCAGGGGTGTAAACGATCGGAGAATGCGCAACTGGGAGTTACTGAATGGTGATTTGGGAATTCAGATTAATATTTATCCAGGAATTAAACTAGATGTTGAACCTTCTAACTTTTAGCTTGAGGAATGGGAAGCCCCACATTCTCTGAGTTTAATTGATTATTTCAGAGATTTCCAGATTCAAGGGAACAGACTATCTTCAATTTCCCAGGCAATTCCCACACTGTCTGCCCTGCTCCAAAGAGCAGTTTGTTGTGTATTCAAAGGTGACAGGTTTGTATAACTAAGGTTGTAGATAGGGCTTTGAACTAGTTATTTGGAAAGGAATACAATTCAAGGAAGTCCAAAAATATTCAAGGAGAAACAAGAAAGCGGAGGTGCAGGGTCATGAAGAGGTGAACAATAAATGCAGCAGAAATTAAAACAAGAGTAAGTAATAATGGTTGAAATCAAAGCTTAAGGCTCTTCATTTGAATGCACACTGCATTTGGAGCAAGATACATGAGCTGATGACACAATTAGAAATAAGTGAATATGGTTTGATAGCTATCACAGAGATGTGGCTACAGGGTGACCAAAACTGACAATTTAATATTCAAGATTATTTGATGTTGCAGAAGAATAGACAAAAAGGAAAAGAAAGTTGCATAGCTGTGTTAATTAAGGATAAATCAATGTGATGGTGATTGCTGGTGTTGGTGCAATAGATCATGATGCGGAATCAGTTTGAGTGGAAATAAGGAATAACAAGTGAATGAAGTCATGGGTGAGAATCGTTATAAGCCCCCGAAGAGTTTCTGCACTGTAGGACAAAATATGAATCAGGAAGTAATGGAGGCATGTTAAGAAGAGACTACAATTCTTATGGTGCTCTTAATCAGCATATTGACAGAATAAGTTAGGTGTGCAAATGTGACATGATAGACAAATTTTTAGAGTGCATGAGGGATTGCTTCTTCAAACTGTTGGTTGTAGAATCTTTCGAAGGACAGGCTATCAGGTTGGAAGTTTGCTCACTGAGCTGGTGAGTTTGTTCTCAGACATTTCATCACCATGCTCGATAACATCATCAGTGAGCCTCCGGTGAAGCATTGGTGTTCTGTCCCACTTGCTATTAATCTGTCTCAAATTTGCTGTGGTAGGTGATATCATTTCCGTTTCTGAGAGGTTGGTAAATGGGATCCAGATCGGTGTGTTTGCTAATGAAGTTCCGCTTTGAATGCCAGGTCTCTTGTAATTCCTGTGCATATTTTTTTTAACCTGTCCCAGGATGGATGTATTGTCCCAGTCAAACTGGTGTCCCTCTTTGTCTGTGTGTATGGATACCAGTGATAGTTAGTCATGCCTTTTGGTGGCTCATTGGTGTTCATGTATCTTGAAGGCTAGTTTCCTTCATGTTTGTCCAATGTAATGTTTGTTGCAGTCCTTGCAGGGTATTTTGTATATGACGTCATTCTGCTGGTTGTTGATATGGTGTCCTTTAGATCTATCAGGAGTTGTTACAGTGTGGTGGTAAGTTTGTAGGCTACCATGATGCCTAGGGGTCAGAGTAGTCTGGTCATCATCTCCGAGATGTCTTTGCTATATTGTAGGATGGCTAGAGTGTCTAGGTGTGTTGTGTCTTCCTGTTTAGGTCTCCTGTGTAGGAATCGGCAGACTGCACCTATCAGGTACACATTGTCTCTGAATACATTGTACAGGTGTTTTTCCTCAGCTTCTTGTGGTTCCTGGGTGCTGCAGTGTGTTGTGGCTCATTTAAATAATGTCCTGATTAGCTCCGTTTGTGGGTGTTGGGATGATTGCTCCTGTAGATGAGTATCTGGTCTGTGTGTTTGGCTTCCCTGTAGAGACTGGTCTGCAGCTCTCCATTGGCTTTTCATTCTACCGTGACATCTAAGAAGGAGAGTCTGTTATTGCCCTCTTCCTCTATGATGAATTTTATACCGGTAAGGATCTTGTTTGTGTTTATGTGTTTCTTCTAAATTGTTGTGTTTCATGATGACAAAGGTGTCATCCACATTGCAGACCCAAAGTTTGGGCTGGATCGTGGGAAGGGCTGTTCATTCCAACCTCAGCATAACCGCTTCTGCAAAAAGTCCTGATATTGGTGATCACATAGGCATCCCATTGATTTGTTTGTAGATTTTATCATTGAAGGTGAAGTGGATTGTGAGGCACAGGTCTACTGGTTTGAAGATGCTGTCCTTGTTGATGGAGTTGGTGCTATCAAGTATTTGTGTCCTTGGTTCGAATAGCAACGAGACCAGTGTTTCTTTGGCTAGGGTGATGTTTATTGATGTGAATAGGGCCATCACATCAAAGGCGACCATGACCTCATTGAAGGAAACCATGACCTCGACGACTTCTACCTTGGTGTCTTTGATGATGTTAAGGAATTCCTGGGTTGAGTGGATGGAGTGGGTTGCGTCTTCTACCAGGTGTTTCAGTTTGCTTTAAGACCATAAGACCATACAAAATAGGAGTGGAAGTAAAGCCATTCGGCCCATTGAGTCCACTCTGCCATTCAATCATAGCTGATGAGCATTTCAATGCCACTTACCTGCACTCTCCCCGTATCCCTTAATTCCCCGCGAGATTAAGAATTTTTCAATCTCTCCCTTGAAGACATTTAATGCCCTGGCCTCCACTGTGCTCCATGGCAATGAATTCCACAGGCCCACTACTCTCTGGCTGACCGTCTCTAATTCTAAGGCTGTGCCCACGAGTCCAAGTATCCTTGCCTGACGGAAACAATTTCCCAGTATCCACCCTTTCTAAGCCATGCATTATCTTGTAAGTTTCTATTAGCTCTCTCCTCAAACTATTAAACTCTAATGAATACAATCCCAGGATCCTCAGCCGTTCAATGTATGTTAGGCCTACCATTCCAGGGATCATTCGTGTGAATCTTTACTGGTCACGCTCCAGTGTCAGTATGTCCTTCCTGAGATGTGGGGCCCAAAACTGATCACAGTATTCTACATGGGGCCTAACTAGAGCTTTATAAAGTCTCAGTAGCACATCACTGCTTTTACATTCCAACCCTCTTGAGATAAATGGCAACATTACATTTGCTTTCTTAATCACAGACTCAACTTGCAAGTCATCCTTTAGAGAATCCTGTACTAGCACTCCCAGACCCCTTTGTGCTTTGGCTTTATGAATTTCCTCACTGTTTAGAAAATAGTTCTTGTCTGTGTTCTTTTTTCAAAGTGCAGGACCTCGCATTTGCTCACATTGAATTTAATCAGCCATTTCTTGGACCATTCTCCTAAACTGTCAAAATCTTTCTACAGCCTCCCCACCTCCTCAGTACTACCTGCCTGTCCACCTAACTTCGTATCATTGGTATGAACTTCACCAGAATGCCCCAGTCCCTTCATCATCCAGATCGTTAATATATAAAGTGAACAGCGGCGGCCCCAACACTGAACCCTGCGGGACACCACTTTTCACCAGCTGCCATTCCGAAAAAGAACCTTTTATCCCAACTCTCTGCCTTCTGTCAGACAGCCAATCCCCAATCCATGCCAGTAGCTCACCTCGAACACCATGGGCCCTCACCTTACTCAGCTGCTTCCCATGACGCACATTATCAAAGACGTTTTGGAAGTCTAGGTAGATAACATCCACCTGGTTTCCATGGTCTAACCTACTTGTTACCTGTTCAAAGAATTCTAACAGGTTTGTCAGGCATGACCTCCCTTTACTAAATCCATGCTGACTTGTTCTAATCTGATCCTGCACTTCCAAGAATTTAGAAATTTCATCCTAAACGATGGATTCTAGAATTTTACCTCAACCGAGGTTAGGCTAATCGGCCTATAATTTTCCATCTTTTGTCTCGATCCTATCTTGAACAAAGGTGTTACAACAGCGATTTTTCAATCACCTGGAACTTCCCTGACTCCAGTGATTTTTGAAAGATTACAACCAACACCTCCACTATTTCTTCAGCCACCTCCCTCAGAACTCCAGGATGTAGCCCATCCTGACCAAGAGATTTATCGAATTTTAGACCTTTTAACTTATCAAGTACTTTCTATTTTGTAATGGCCAACATACTCAACTCTGTACCTTGACTTTCCTTAATTGTTAAAATATTACTCATATCGTCCACTGTGAAGACTGACACAAAGTATTTATTAAGTTCTGGATGTAGGTATGCTTGCTGAGCTGGAAGGTTGGGAGGATTAAAATAGATTAGTACTTTGTCAAAGTGCCACTCCTGTTGAAGAGGGGAGGAGATAGAAATCAGAAAATAGTAGGCTATTTAACTGAGTATGTGTCACTGGGAAAATGCAGGAGCCCATTATTAAAGAAGGAATAGTAGGACTTTTTGAAAAGCTTAACACAATCAAACTAATCACACAATCCTCATGATTCTGTGAAAGGGAAATTATGTTTGACAATTTTTCTAGAGTTCATTGAGATATAACAAACAGAGATGATAAATGTGATCTGATAGATGTAGTGCATTTGGATTTCCAGCAGGTGTTCAATAAATGAGTTCTTGAAATGGAACTGTTTTAATTTGGGAGCTATATTGTATACCCTCAGCAAATTCTAAACTTCTAGCTATATCCTGACTTCCAATGCTTTGCTAGCTTTAATATGATTAGTCTGAAACCTGAACCTTGTCCAGTCCGGTTACTGAGCTAATTCTCTGCATTCCAGTTTCTGATCCCCACTGTTGACCTCAGTGTAGAATAACTACCCTGGAGAAAATGTGAAGCATCAGTCGATTGAGTGCTCACCTCACTTGACCCTGACTTTCTTTGCCTGGCTTCTGTGAGTGTTAGAATAACTTGTTAAATTTTATCATTCCTATCTTGTAGAAACAGATTTTATGAGGTATGTTAAATAACAGAACTGTTGGTGAATTACATCTCCCACATAGCAATTTACAAGGTGTGGAACTAATTACAAAGTGGCCCTTTAGTGGGTGATGTATGCTAATCACAGCTGGTGACAATTTTTGCCAAATCTCTTTGCTGTTCCTGAAGAAGGGCTTATGCCCGAAACGTCGATTCTCCTGTTCCCTGGATGCTGCCTGACCTGCTGCGCTTTTCCAGCAACACATTTTCAGCTGTGTTCCACATAATACCAGGGTGATTTAGTTGATTCCAAGATTTCTTTGGGCATAAGAGGGAAATAACCTTCAAAACTCAGAGAAATGGGTATTACATGGTCAAAATCTGTTCATAATTCAGAGGTCAATATTGTAAGTTTAGTGCCCAGTTTTGTTTTTACCATAGATGTATTTCCACTTAATTGTTACAAAAAATTCATTTTGTTGTGATTTTCTGATTTAGTTACTTTGTAAGTCAATTGGCCGATAAGAACTTGGCTGTTATCAGATCATAAAGAAATAACAATATTTTATTTTATATTTGTTGTTGCAGTTCTTGAATTTTAAGCCTTTCATTGAAGGGATAGACATGCATTCATTAAATTTTCAAAAAGCTATATCTTCAAAAATTTCTCAGTTCCAAATTCTCTCAAGCACTCTGAACTCCACGGAGAATGACTTTGAAGTGTTTGAGCTGACAGCAAACTGCACTGAGGCTTAGCTGACTTGCATTTTAACAGCAAAGGGAAGGTATGCTAACAACAACAGGCTATGTCTTACCTGCTATGGATGTTACAATCTCTGTAGAGACCAGTAAATTTTTAACACATAGAAACATAGACGAAAGGAGCAGAATTAGGCCATTTGACTGCTCAAGCCTGCTCTGCCAGTCCTTCAGAGCATAGCAGATCATCAATACCCTAATCCCACCCTCCTCCCACCCCACCCCCTCATATCTTTGAGCCATAGAGCTATATCTGCATCATTTTTGAAATCACATAATATTTTGGCCTCATCCACTTTATGTGGTGGTGAATTCCACAGGCTCACCATTCTCTGGATGAAAATTTCTCATCTCAGTTTGAAATGGTTTACCCCCATCCTTAAACAATTACCCCAGCTCTGGACAGCCCCACCATTAGGAACATCCTTCCCAAATTTAACCTCTTTCATTTTGTTAGTATTTTATAGAATTCCATGAGATCCCTCCTCACTTTTTTAAACGCCAGTGAATTAAATCCTAACCAACTCAATCTCTCCTCATACATCAGTCCTGCCATTCCAGGAATCAATTTAGTAAATCTTCACTATGCTACCTCTACAGCAAGAGTATCCTTCCTCAGATAAGGAGACCAAAACTGCACACATTGTTTCAGGAGGTGACCTTATCAATGCCCTTGTATATTTGCAGCAAAACATCCTTGTTCCTGTACTCAAACCTCTCGCTATAAAGGCCAACTTTTGCCTTCTTTACTGTCTTTTGGTTTGCCTTCTTTACTGTCTTCTCTACCTGCACACTTACTTTCAGCGACTGATGCATGAGGACATCCAGATCTCATTGAACATTCCCCTCTGTCAATCTAACAGCCATTCAGATAATAATCTGCCTTCCTCTTTTTGCTACCAAAGTGGATAACCTCACATTTATCAAGCTAAAAGTCACACAACACCAGGTTATAGTCCAACAGGTTTATTTGGAAGCACTAGCTTTCAGGGCGCTGCTCCTTCATCAGGTGGTTGTGAAGTATAAGATCGTAGGACGCAGAATTTATCGCAATAGTTTTGATTGTGTTTTTTAACTTAGTATGCCCTAGTCCAACACCGGCACCTCCAAATTATGACTCACATTTATCCACATTGTACTGCATCTGCGAGACACGTACCCACTCACTCAGATTGTCCAAATCACACTGCAACATTCTTGCATCCTCCTCATAGCTCACACTTTCATCCAGCTTTGAGATATTATATTTAGTCCGTCATCTAAATCATTAACATATATTATGAATATCCCCACAGTACTCTACTAGTTACCGCCTGTCATTTAGAAAAAGATCCATTTATTCCTATTCTTTGTTCCTGTCTGCTAACCAATTTTCTATTCATCTCAATACACTAACTCCTATCTCATGTACTTTAAATTTACACATTACTCTCTTATGAGAAAACCTTCTGAAAGTCCAAATAAACCACACAATTAAATAAAACCACAATGATTAAGAATTCAAATTCCCAATTACTAACTGAAAAGATCAAAATTTTATGTATTAAAGAGATTAATTGACAAGGGAAGAACAAATACTATTAATTTATTATTATATCTTATAAGTGCTGAAACTTTAGACTAAATTTCAGAACAGAACTCTCCCTGTTTTACTCATAACCTCAACCAAGAAGTCCTTTACTTTCAAGTCATTTGAAGTTATTTAATTTACAATAACCACAGCTTCCATTCATTTCCTTGTTAGTTTCCCAGTTATCTTCTGAATTGAATCATTTCTGTGGGGAGTTGTACCACCAATAACACATCAGGCAAATCTTCCAGCCCTGGTTCAACATCTTACAATTTTGGATATCCCCCAGGCTGAACATATGCTTCGTTCATGTCCTTGCATCGCAACCCAAAATCAGAAAGAGCCCTCGTTCCTGATGATTTCCTGTTCCTTGACCTGGTATGGGGAAATCTCACCCTCTGCCTTCTCCGAGCTGCTCTAGACATGGACTGACAAACAGAAACAACAAAACAACAAAATATTCTTAAACCTTTCAGCTCATTGTCATAGAAATATGACCCACATGGCTTAGATTAGATTAGATTACTTACAGTGTGGAAACAGGCCCTTCGGCCCAACAAGTCCACACCGACCCGCCGAAGCGCAACCCACCCATACCCCTACATTTACCCCTTTAACCTAACACTACGGGCAATTTAGCATGGCCAATTCACCTGACCCGCACATTTTTGGATTGTGGGAGGAAACCGGAGCACCCGGAGGAAACCCACGCAGACACGGGGAGAACGTGCAAACTCCACACAGTCAGTCGCCTGAGTCGGGAATTGAACCCGGGTCTCAGGCGCTGTGAGGCAGCAGTGCTAACCACTGTGCCACCGTGCCGCCGTAATTCCAAATAGAAATACAAATGAATTATCTCTGACTTTAAGCCTGTGCTTTGATCTGCAAAAAAGTACAGAGGAACCTCGAGCATCCAAATGACATGGTAGGAGAGTATTTTGTTTGGATAATTGAATGTTCGGATAATCGAATGCCAGATAAAACAGTTTAGCTAAGCATCGGGACTTTGAGATCTTGTTCAGATAATCCAAGTTCGGATAATCGAGGTTCCTCTGTATATGGTTTGGAAGTGCTGGTGTTAGATTGGGGTGTACAAAGTTAAAAATCACACAACACCAGGTTACAGTCCAACAGGTTTATTTGGAAGCACTAGCTTTGGAGCACTGCTCCTTCATCAGGTGGTTATGGAGTATAAGATCGTAGGACACAAAATTTATAGCAAAAGTTTGAAGTGTGGTGTAACTGAAATTATATATTGAAAAAGACCTGGATTGTTTGTTAAGTCTCTCATCTTTTAGAATGACCATGTTTGTTTCAGTTCTTTCATATATAAATCCCAGAACTTTCTTAAAGTTATATTCTCAAGTGAACTTTAACAATAGGTGCCATGATGGCCCAGATAATGGATTGAAAGTGTGAGGTGCCCTGTATGAGGCTGTCTGCCCCAATGTTCAAACTGATTTTGATCTAAAAAAGGGATTTACATGGATTCATGCAGTTTTTGAGCAAAATAAAATGCAATTCTGCAAGTACAAATTCACCCCACAAACTTATATATGTGTGTGTGCATGTGGTAGGGATGCTAATGAGTGTCTGTGAGAGTATGTGTGTATGTGTGTGAGTGTGAGTGTAAATGGGTATAAGTCTGTGAGACGGTGTGTGTGAGAGTGTGGAAGTGTGTGTATGAATGTATGAGAGAGAGAGCTTGTGTATGAGAGAGTCTGCATGGGTGTATGGGTCTGTAGGAGTGTGTGTGGGAGTGTGTGTGTGTCTGTGTATCTGTCTATCTGCGAGTGTGTGTCTGCCTGTGTGTGTGTGTGTGTGTAGTGCAGTGGGGTCATCTGTAGTGTGAGATGAACACAAAGTCCCGGTTGAGGCCATCCCCATGGGTACTAAACTTGGCTATCAGACTCTGCTCAGCCACCTTGCATTGTTGCCTGTCCCAAAGTCCGCCTTAGAGGACGGTCACCCAAAGGTCGGAGGTTGAATGTCCTGGACTGCTGAAGTGTTCTCAAAGTGGGAGGGAACACTCCAGTCTGTATACACTTCTGAACAGAAGAATCCTGATCATCCAAACGAGATGGGCGGGCACTATTTTGTTTGGATAATTGATTATTTGGTTAATTGATTTCCCCTGGCACTCAGAGTTTTCTGTGAAGTCTGCTTCCCGTTCAGGAGACTAGGCAGCAGCACACTGCGTGCAAGCCCCACCTTCTGCCTGCACCCCCCCAACCCCGTCGGCCCCCAAACCCCATCTTCCCCCAC
>NC_057723.1:20986681-20989692 GCF_004010195.1 Chiloscyllium plagiosum | reverse complement strand
CCCACCCCACCCCCAAACCCCATCCATTCCCAACCCGCCTCCCACCCACCCCCAACCTCATCCACCTCCACCCTGCCCTCTGCCCACATTTTGACAGGTTCCACCTTTGCCCTGTACAAGACAATGTTGGAGAAATTATCTGGGGAAGGAGGAGGGTTCAGGTACACCCCTGTGTTGAACTTCAGGCAAGTGTGGGGTAAGAGAGAGAGAGATAGCAGGAGGTCAGTAATTTGGAGATGGTGCCTGGACTGTCCAGGACTTATCTCGGCAGCATTTCAGTGAGCTGAGTTTGTTTTTAATCATTGTATCTGTAAACAAAAGACGCGATCAGGGTTGAAACAGCTCTTTGACGTAATGTTTCAACCGGGACCTCGGGATCTCCTTCAGATAGTCCGATATTTAGATAATCGAGGTTCCTCTGTATGTGGATACGCAAAACCTTCCTTTATTTAATAGGTGCTTTCAAAGTTTTTTTTGAAGTGAAGAAATTACTTGAGTAATATATGACCTCAAATGAAGACTGTCTCCTCAAGAGAAGTTAATGAGGCTTCCAGTGTTTACTTTTAATACCTCACATCATGGTGCCCCTGACATAACATGCATCTCCATTTGATCTATAATTACTCCAGGGTTACCTGCCATGCATTATGTCCAATCATTATTTCATTTGTCCTGCATTTTAAAAAATGAAATTTAAAATCTCTTTAGAATTTTATTACATATGCACTTAACAATAGAATTATTCAACATTAAATGAAATGCAAAAAAATTCTTCCTTGTTAAACTCTCACTTTAAGAAATAGAAATTGTAATTGGCTGTGAAGCACTTTCAGTTTGTCTCAGGTTTTGTAGAATGTGCCTTATAAATGCAAATTTTCTCTTTAAGTGTTTTTAGAAATCCTTAGTTTATCAGTTTTTTTTTAGCTGCTTATCATGCTTCTGATTCATTTATCATCTAATTCAGGGATAACATTATGCAAATTTAATGGCATAATTTCAAAGGAGTTGCAGTAACGGAGAGACAAATGTAGCAGAACAAGGACCGGTTTAAAAAAAAGTGAGATATTTTGATTTCAATGTGAAGGCACAAAGTACAAAATCAATTAATTATTTTTGCTTTTTGTTCAATTTGACACAAACAACAAGGCCATCTGATCAGTCTGCTCTGCAGCTTTTTTCCCCTTGTTTAAACCAAACCACCTCTAAAACTCCCTCACAGCCTGGCTCTGAACACAAACATTTTTGTAATTTATCTAATTTATCTTTTAATGCCTTCTCCAAGCTTGACATACCTATGAGATCTATCTAAAACTCCTGTCATCCTATTCCTGCTATAATGCTGAGCACTGACTCCCCAAGTTTGCTAATATTGATAATGATTCTCTCTCCTTTGGCGTCTTCCTCTCCTTCAAGGCTGTCATCAACATCCTCCCTCAAGAAAAAACTTCACCCAACCACCCTCTCACACTATTATATTAACTCCAAACTTCCCTTCACAGAATTGAATCTGATGTTGCCTTCTGTACCTGAGGTAATCTTTTGCAGAACTCCAAGTTGAATCTCTCCAATGGCTCCTTTCTTTGCTGTTGCGTCCAAATAACTTATCAAAGTCATAAATGACATCCTTTCTGACAGTGACAAAGGTACTGTGAGTTCAAAGTGAGAGGGGAAAAGTTCAGAGGAGAGAAACATGGAAAGTTCTTTGCGCTGAGGGTGGTGGGTGCCTGGAATGCGTTGCCAGCGGAGGTTGTAGGGGCGGGAACAATAGCGTCATTTAAGATTTATCTAGACAGATACATGAGTGGGCAGGGAGCAATGGGCTACAGATCCTTAGAAAACAGGTGGCAGATTTAGATAGAGGATATGGATCGGTGCAGGCTTGGAGGGCTGAAGGGCCTGTTCCTGTGCAGTAATGTTCTTTGTTCTTTGCATTAGAAGATTAAAGGTTACCTGTGGAGTATTCAGTACTGAAAGACAATGGTAAAAGTTATATACTGCAGATTCCAGGATTCCAAAATGAAAACAGAAAATGCTGGGAAAGCTCAACAAGTGTAATAGCATCTTTGATCAGAAAAACAGAGTTAGAATTTTAAGTCCAATATGGCTCTTCTTCAGAATAATTTGGAGTATACACAAAGTTCTCCTCCTTCTCAGATTAATAGGAAAAAGCAATGCCTTCTGCATCTTAGAGCTCCAGTCTCACTACTCCAAGTGTGACCAATGGCTCCTCAGACCCTCTGTCACTGACTCCAGCTGCAGTAACTATCCTGTCATTTAAGTTACTTGCTTTTGAAAGTATCTCAGCAGATGTTCTTGTGCACAGCAGTTGGAAATTTACATCCATCAGTCTCACTGCTGCTGCTTGTAAATTTTGTCAGAGGCATTATGTTCCTTCCAAAATCATCCCGACCACATTTATTCCTTCCACCCACCACCACCAGACATTCTGTTGTATCTTACTGTCGAGTTGCAATATACCTTTAAGGGACACGCTCAATATAGCATCACCATATCATCGTACATGACCTATTAGTATAAAGCTCCTAGTCTCTATCTTATTGAGCTCTTCTCTTGTAGATGCTGTGCTAAAGGAAGTGTTATAGTACATCCAAATTCTTTAACTTGAACCCAGACACAAAAGTGCATGTAATTCTAGTGTACATATGCAAATATCAAGAGCTGTAATAAAACGGTGTTGAATTATTGAGTACTACATGACCCACATCTCAATGCTATGTCAGCTAACATAATATCACAGCATGATAGTTAATAGTAGTGCTTTAGTATCATGCCATACTATTACTTCAAAGTTTGGGTGAAGATTTGTAGCTCGGGTGCTCGTTGTTGTGGTTCTGTTCGCCGAGCTGGAAATATTTGTTGCAAACGTTTCGTCCCCTGTCTAGGTGACATCCTCAGTGCTTGGGAGCCTCCTGTGAAGTGCTTCTGTGGTGTTTCCCCCGGCATTTATAGTGGCCTGTCCCTGCCGCTTCCGGTTGTCAGTTTCAGCTGTC
>NC_057723.1:20982975-20986274 GCF_004010195.1 Chiloscyllium plagiosum | reverse complement strand
GTTGATGATTCGGTGTGTTTTCTCTATTTCTGTGTTTTTAATGATTACAAAGGTGTCATCAACGTATCTGACCCAGAGTTTGGGTTGAATTTGTGGTAAGACTGTTTGTTCTAACCTTTGCATTACTGCTTCTGCTATGAGTCCAGAGATCGGTGAGCCCATGGGTGTGCCGTTGATTTGTTCATATATTTGGTTGTTGAATGTGAAGTGTGTTGTGAGGCACAGTACTTAAACTACTGGACTTGTGCCTCACAACACACTTCATATTCAACAACCAGATATACGAACAAATCAACAGAACACCCATGGGCTCACCGATCTCTGGACTCATAGCAGAAGCAGTAATGCAAAGGTTAGAACAAACAGTCTTACCACAAATTCAACCCAAACTCTGGGTCAGATATGTTGATGACACCTTTGTAATCATTAAAAACACAGAAATAGAGAAAACACACCGGATCATCAACTCCACACTCACAGGAATCCGATTCACGAGAGAAGAAGAAAAGGATAACCAACTCCCATTCCTAGACATGATGGTACAGAGAACACCGAACGGAGGATTCACCACAAAAGGTATACAGGAAAGCCACACACACAGACCAAGTCCTGAACTATGAAAGCAACCACCCCAACACACACAAACAAAGTTGCATCAAGACACTATTCAAAAGGGCCACAACATACTGCAGCACACCAGAACTGCAAAAAGAGGAAGAGGAACACCTGTACAAGGTATTCGCCAAAAACGGATACCCGCTCAATTTCATCAACAGATGCCAAAGAGAAAGACAAAGGAACGAGGACATGCCGCAACCCAAAGAACTAGCCACACTACCATACATCAGGAGCATTTCAGAACTGACAGCCAGACTACTGCGACCACTAGGACTTATAACAGCACACAAACCAACAGCCACCCTCAGACAACAACTCACCAGAATGAAGGACCCGATACCCAGCATGAGCAAAACTAATGTAGTCTTCAAAATCAAGGACTGCACAAAACACTATATAGGACAAACAGGAAGACAGCTAACGATCCGCATACATGAACATCAACTAGCCACGAAACGCCATGACCAGCTATCCTTAGGAGCCACACACGCAGACGACAAGCAACATGAATTCGACTGGGACAACACTACTATTATAGGACAAGCCAAACAAAGAACAGCCAGGGAATTCTTAGAAGCATGGCACTCATCCACAAACTCCATCAACAAACACATCGACCTGGACCCAATATACCGGCCACTACAGCGGACAGCTGAAACTGACAACTGGAAGCGGCAGGGACAGGCCACTATAAATGCCGGAGGAAACACCACAGAAGCACTTCACAGGAGGCTCCCAAGCACTGAGGATGTCACCTAGACAGGGGACGAAACGTTTGCAACAAAAATTTATTACTATTACTTCAGATAGGACTACCAACATGGGCACTTTTCTCAAGATGGTGCAGGGCATAGCTATTTGGAAGTGGCTGGTGGTGCAGCTTACCCCAGTAAAATGTCACTCAATGAAGTTTTCATCTGTGTTGCTCAGTGCCATGTCACACGTACATTTTCCATTTGATTTATCAGCAAATTTATTAGAGAGTTTCTGAATTATTCTTACAGAAAGATTTGCAACAGAGGCTATCAAGGAAATGGACGTCAATAATTGCTCCATTTATAAGATTTGTTTTAAAATTCAGTTTTACCTACTCTCCTTTATTGGTTTTGACAGCAAGGTTATAAAAGTCAATGTCATCAGGAACAGCATAGAACAGTTACGCTAACAAGAAAACCTTGCAAAATGTCAAATTATTCTGCAAATTACCATTAACCTACCAACTGTCATCTTAATATGATAACAAAGATCATTTTGATATTTCCAAATTTGCCATACTATCATAGAATGGATAACATCATTAAAATTTCTATTGCAGGTGTCAGACTAAAAGCAGAATGATAAATGGCATTGATTGGACTAATTTACCCCAAACTGTCGAATGGTCAAATTTGAAGATTCTAGCACAAAATTGCAAAAATTCCCATGACAATTTTAGCTGCAAATGAGACTTTGGTGCCCTACAATTTATCAGCTTATTGCTTTCCTCATTTCAGAGTTGGGGAGTGACATCTGCCAACAACCAGTGTGTTGTTCAAATTCCTGCTATCAAAGATTTTTAATGGAAATTATTTCACTCAAAAAGACAAGTAGATTGTAATGTTTAAAACGTCCAATATGAATTCGACTTCTTCAGCAAAAATGATTTCTTTAAATTATTTTTATCTTCATAATTATTAACAATTTTTACTTCTTGATGGGATTGTGTTCTACTTTCAAATATTTTTAAATATAAAATGTCTGTCTCTTTTTTCCTGTCACGAAACCATCCTTGCGGTCAGTAACGGTTGAAAGCAAAAGTACAAGAGTCAATGTCTTTGTATGTTTAAGAGAACATTTCTGTCACAACATGCACAAAATAGGCCATGGAGCTTTCATTTTCTTTCAGTAACTTGCCACACATTTACTTTTGGACAAATTTTGATTATAAGCAAACGATAAGAAAACTTAACCACATAACTTGAGTGCATTTAAATTCAACCTTTATCCTAGAGTCATATAGAATCATTCATGTACAGCATGGAAACAGACCCTTCGGTACAACCTGTCCATGCCGACCAAATATTCCAACTCAATTTAGTTCCACCTGCCAGAACCCGGCCCATATTCCTCCAAACCCTTCCTATTCATATACCCATCCAAGTGCCTTTTAAATGTTGCAATTGTACCAGCCTCCACAACTTCCTCTGGCAGCTCATTCCATACACGTACCACCCTCTGTGTGAAAAGGTTGCCGCTTAGGTCCCTTTTATATCTTTCCCCTCTCACCCTAAACCTATTCCCTTTAGTTCAGGACTCCCCGACCCCAGGGAAAAGACTTTGCTGATTTACCCTACCCATGCCCCTCATAATTTTGTAAACCTCTATAAGGTCACCCCTCAGCCTCCGACATTCCAGCGAAAACCCCAACCTGTTCAGCCTCTCCCTACAACTCAAATCCTCCAACCCTGGCAACATCCTTGTAAATCTTTTCTGAATCCTTTCAGGTTTCACAACATCCTTCCGATAGGAAGGAGACCAGAATTGCATGCAATATTCCAAGAGTGACCAAACCAATGTCCTGTACAGCCGCAACATGACCTCCCGACTCCTGTACTCAATACTCTGACCAATAAAGGAAAGCACAGCAAACGCCTTCTTCACTATCCTATCTACCTGCGACTCCACTTTCAAGGAGCTATGAA
>NC_057723.1:20980682-20982287 GCF_004010195.1 Chiloscyllium plagiosum | reverse complement strand
CCTGATCAGGTCCTGGGGATTTATCCACTTTTATCCGTTTCAAGACATCCAGCACTTCCTCCTCTATAATATGGACATTTTGCAAGATGTCACCATCTATTTCCCTACGGTCTATACCTTCCATATCCTTTTCCACAGTAAACACTGATGCAAAATACTCATTTAGTATCTCCCCCATTTTCTGCGGCTCCATACAAAGGCCGCCTTGCTGATCTTTGAAGGGCCCTATTCTCTCCCTCGTTCCCCTTTTGTCCTTAATATATTTGTAAAAGCCCTTTGGATTCTCCTTAATTCTATTTGCCAGAGGTATCTCATGTCCCCGTTGCCTTTATACTCTAAGGATTCACTCGATCTATCCTGTCTATACCTGGCATATGCTTCCTTCTTTTTCTTAACCAAACCCTTAATTTCTTTAGTCATCCAGCATTCCCTACACCTACCAGCCTTTCCTTTCACCCTGACAGGAATATACTTTCTCTGAATTCTTGTTATCTCATTTCTGAAGGCTTCCCATTTTCCAGCTGTCCCTTTACCTGTGAACATCTGCCCCCAATCAGCTTTCGAAAGTTATTGCCTAATACCATCAAAATTGGCCCTTTCTCTAATTTAGAACTTCAACTTTTAGATCTGTTCTATCCTTTTCCATCATTATTTTAAATCAAATAGAATTATGATCGCTGGCCCCAAAGTGCTCCCCCACTGATACCTCAGTCACCTGCCCTGCCTTATTTCCCAAGAGTAGTTCAAGTTTTGCACGTTCTCTAGTAGGGACAGCCACATACTGAATCAGAAAATTGTCTTGTACACACTTAACAAATTACTCTCCATCTAAACCCTTAACACTATGGCAGTCCTAGTCTATGTTTGGAAAGTTAAAATCCCCTACCATAACCACCCTATTATTCTTACAGATAGCTGAGGTCTCCTTACAAGTTTGTTTCTCAATTTTCCTCTGACTATTAGGGGGTTTATAATACAATCCCAATAAGGTGATCATCCCTTTCTTATTTCTCAGTTCCACCCAAATAACTTCCCTGGATGTAATTCCGTGAATATTCTCCCTCAGCACAGCTGTAATGCTATCCCTTATCAAAAATGCCATTCCCCCTCCTCTCTTGCCTCCCTTTCTATCCTTCCTTTAGGATTTGTATCCTGGAACATTGAACTGCCACTATTGCCCATCCCTGAGCCATGTTTCTGTAATTGCTATGATATCCCAGTCCCATGTTCCTAACCATGCCCTGAGTTCATCTGCCTTCCCTGTTCGGCCTCTTGCATTGAAATAAATGCATTTTAATTTATTAGTCCTACCTTGTCCTTGCCTGCCCTGACTGTTTGACTCGCTTCTGTTCTCAACTGTACCAGTCTCAGATCGATCTCTTTCCTCACTATCTCCCTGGGTCCCACCCCACACCTTACTAGTTTAAATCCTCCTGAGCAGCTCTCGCAAATTTCCCTGCCAGTATATTAGTCCCCTTCCAATTTAGATGCAATCCCTCCTTCTTTTAATCGGTCACTTCTACCCTAAAAGAGATTCCAATGATCCAAAAATGTGAATCCTTCTCCCATACACCAGCTCCTCAGCCATGCATTCACCTGCTCTAT
>NC_057723.1:20918439-20980375 GCF_004010195.1 Chiloscyllium plagiosum | reverse complement strand
AAATCCTCCCGAGCAGCTCTCGCAAATTTCCCTGCCAGTATATTAGTCCCCTTCCAATTTAGATGCAATCCCTCCTTCTTGTATCGGTCACTTCTACCCTAAAAGAGATTCCAATGATCCAAAAATGTGAATCCTTCTCCCATACACCAGCTCCTCAGCCATGCATTCACCTGCTCTATTCTCCTATTCCTGCCCTCACTAGCTAAAAGCACAGGGAGTAATCCAGATATTATTACTCTCGAGGACCTCCTTTTTAACTTTCTGCCTAACTCTCTGTAATCTCCCTTCAGAATCTCAACCTTTTCCCTTCCCCTGTCATTGGTTCCAATGTGGACGATGACCTCTTGCTGGCCCCTTTCCCCCTTGAGAACATTCTGCACCCTCTCTGAGACATCCTTGATCCTGGCACCAGGAAAGCAACACAACATTCTGCTTTTTCGCTACTAGCCACAGAAACGTCTGTCTGTACCTCGGACTAGAGAATCCCCTAACACAACTGATCTCTTGGACATACCCCTCATTGCATTAGAGCCAGTCTCAATACCAGAAACTTGGCTGTTCGTGCTACATTCCCCTGAGAATCCATCACCCCTTACATTTCCAAAACAGCATATCTGTTTGAAATGGGTATATCCACAAAAGACTCCTGCACTAGCTGCCTACCTCTCTTACCTTTCCTGGAGTTAATCCATCTATGTGACTGTATCTGAGACATTTACCCCTTCCTTTAATTGCCATCCATCACATACTGTTGCAAATTCCTCATTGCTTCTAACTGTCTCTCCAATTGATCCATTCGATCTGATAAGATTCGCAGCCAACAGCATTTATGGCAGATATAATCCGCAGTAACTCTTAAACTCTCTTTAAATTCCCACATTTGACAAGAAGTACATATCCCTCTATTAAATGCCATTTTTGCTCCTTCACAATCTACAGACCCAGAAAATAACACAGCCTTATTCCTCTACAAACACTGCCCAGGTTAAATTAATAGTTATGGCTTATATTTTAAGTTTAATCAAGAGAAATATCTCCAAAAACATATAATCAAGAAAGAACCCACCCTACTCACTATGCAGATTCTCTGTATGCCACACTTAAAACAATGATTAACTTATCTGATTCTGTGTTGTGAACTTTGCCCAGCAGTTCCTCCAAAATCAATTGTGAATTTCACTGTTTGTTAATTTTCCCAGATGCACTCCGATGTCCGCGATACATGAATTCAAACAGCAAAGGCAGTAACTGTACAGATTCTCTCTTTCTCTCTCTTCTGCAAGGACCTTACCGTGTGCTTCCTTTGTCTGTTCGTCTCCCTTTTAAAACTGCTGTTGTTTTGACTTTTTTTTCCAAAGTTCCAAAACAATACAACAGCATATAAAACAGTAATTACTGCTCCTGCAATTTGAGGAAATCACCTCCAGCACCTAAAATACCTCAAAAAAGGAGCAGCTGTTACAGCCAGAAATTTTTCCTGTCCTCCATCTTGGATTACCCAGAATCCTATTCTTAAGAAACATTTAATTATATTGCCATAAAGCTATTAGCACCATGCTCTCCCCTATTCAATACCTATTGCATGTCAGGATACGGAATGATGCCTGAGATTTCTCTCAGTGTTTAAAAGAGTTGTGAGTTAAGTCCAAATCCTCAGGCTGGAATGCAAGTTTGAGCTAATGCTCAGAAAGAGGGCTGCACTGTTAGAGATGCTGTCTTTTGATATAGGATAGACTATGAATCTGGGGTGCTGGCTGCAATAGGTGTCTTGGTACTGATCAATGATAAGGTCAGACATATTAATCAGCATTTCATTAGAATCATAGAAGTTTACAATACAGAAGAAAGCCATGCTGCCCATCATGTCTATACTGGCTCCCGAAAGAGCTATCCAGCTTGTCCCATTCTCTGGCCTTATCTCCATAGCCCTCAAAATTAATCACTTTCAAATATATCCACAGCTCTCTTTTGAAACTTCCTGTGGAATCTGACTTCACCACTCTCCCAAGCAGCACATTCCAAATTCTAACAACTAAAGACATTTCTCCTCATCTCTGTCCTAGCTGTCGCGCTGACAATTTTGAAATTATGATCCCTAGTTACTGACATATCAACTAGCGGAAACATAACATCCTTCTTTACCCTGTCAAAGTTCTTGATAACTTTGAACACCTCAAAAAGATGACCTCTTAATCTTTCCTGCTTCAAGGAGAATAAACCCAATTTCTATAATTTTTCCTTGTATCTAAAATCCCTCATTCCTGGTATCATTCTAGTAAATGTCCTTTGATCTCTCCCCAGGGCTTTAACATCTTTCCTTAAATAAGGTGCCCAGAACTGAAAATAATATAGCAAATGTGGTCAGACTATTTATGCTTCAATTAACCACTAAAATAGGTTCCATGCTTTTATTAAGTTCATCACTGCAGAAATTTGCTATATGCAAATTTGCAACTGCATTACAAATTTAAGTATACTTCAAAAAATTCAAACTTGTTAATTGCTTTGGGGATTTTTCGGGAGTAGATCTTATTGATAACAGATGTTATGTGATTGAGGCAGAAATTCGAAAGGAGGAAAGTTAATCAAGATTTGTTGCAACATTCCATACTCTTACTTAGAAAACAAAATTAACCTTGATATTTCAATAATTCTGGTTGTTTTTAGGTGTGCAATTCTGTAAAAATTGGTAACATGAACCGAGAGCCACAAGATTGAAGAATGCATGTACTCCTAATTCTATCTGATTGATGAATGAATATTAGATGATTGGATTCTGTACATGGTGAATGTGAATTAGCTTTCAGCTAAGGTAATCAGCAATGCTTAATGGCTTAAATCAATACTGAAAAAATACTGGCACATCTTATAATGGGCTTTGACATCCTGTAATTTTGTAAAGATTCATTTCCGCCTCCTCTAGCCATACTGCCAACAGCTGACCAACAGGAAACAACTCTTTCCTCCACAAGGAACCATGGTAATAAGTTAGAAATCCTTCACTGTGATTGAGAGAACAAGATGCAGTTGCCAATAAAAGACTCCCGGAGCGATTTGCAGCTGGTATCTAGGGACTCATGACTGCAATCCATCAAGTTGATTTACTGTTGGCAGCGCTGGAACAAGATAACTTTCAAGGAGGTCTCTTCGTGTTCAGGTGTAAGCATAGGCTTGGAATTACCTGAAATGTTATAACTAGCAAGTTGTAAACAGATAATAGCCACGTAGCATTTAATTGTTGCCCTGCTGGGTCTCTGTTAGGTCTGCAGAGCTAAAGTTAATCTACCGTTGCTCATGGAACTATGTAGTTGTGCATTTACAGAAAGAAACCCAAATTTTGTGTTTAGATTTAGTAAAGTCCAAAGCAATAAGTAGGATATAGATTGTCTGTTCAAAGCATTACTCCAAGCCCATACCTTTGATCCAGAAGCTCCAGGTTCATATTCCACTCCAGGAATGGGAAATTATTGGGTTGGAGGAGATTGGTAGATGATTCGCCTTCAAACATGACAGAAGCTCACTGGATCTCCAGACACAGGTAATTCAGGGCCATTGGGCAGTGAGGGTTTTGACATCTTTGATAAAGATGGGTTTTAAGAAGGGAGAATGACTTCTGGGAATGACAAGGGATATTATCCATACTATGATAATATCCCCTTCCATCCCTTGTTTCAAAAACATTTTTCAAAATTACTTAACACTGGACAATATAGTGTGTGGAAAGGGGAGCAAGCTCAATTGACCTTTAATTATTTACCTTGCAGGCTGCCTGCCCTCCATATCATCAGAGTGAGGTCAGGAATATATAGGAAGTTGTGAGCTGGGCATTCACTCTACTTTACTCCCCCAATCTCAATAACATACCTGTCAGGGACATCTAATATCCAGCCCCAGAAATTGGTGATCAAGTAAAGTGCTCAGAAAATGATCAAAAGAGTGAATAGCCACCTGTAAATCTTGAACATATTAGTGGCGGCAGTAAGAGTGGGGGAAAGATTTCTGGTCGGACATGTAATAGATAGAAATTGGAACCTTTACTGTCTCCGTCCATGACTTCAGGCAACAAATGCATCAAACAGTGTTCAGTGCAACAGCTGGCTTGGCTCAGCTGCCAGGATTGCTGGCTTAGTTACCCATGATAAGATGGTGGTGAGCTGCCTTCTTAAACTGCTGCTGTTCACCTGCTATGGATTGACCCACAATGTCCTAAGGGAGGGAATTCCAATATTTTGACCCAGTGACAGTGAACGAACGGTGATCTATTTTACAAGTGAGGATGATGAGTGACTTGGAGAGAAACTTGCAAGTTATGGTGTTCTCCTGTAACTGCTGCCCTTGTTCTTCTAGATGGAAGTAGTTGTGGGTTTGGAAGGTGCTGCCTCAGGATCTTTAATGAATTTCTGCATCTTATAGGTATTACACATTGTTGCTACTGCATGTCGGTGGTGGAGAGAGTGGATTGTGGATGTGATGCTAATCAAGCAGCCTACTTTGGCCTGGATGATGTCAAACTTCTTGAGTGTTGTTGGAGTTGTACTCATCCAGGTAAGTTTGGAGCATTCCATCACACTTTTGACTTCTGCTTTGTAGATGGTCGACAGGCTTTAAGGAATTGGGAGATGAGTTACTCACTGCAGTATTCATAGCCTCTGATTTGCTCTTACAGTCACTATATGGTGAGTCCAGTTGAGTTTCTGACCAATGATAACCCCAGTTTATTGATAATGAGTAATTCAGTGATGGTAACACCATTGAATGTTAAGGGGTGGTGGTTTCATTGTCTCTTATTGGAGATGGTCATTGCCAGGCATTTGTGTGAGGTGAATGCTATTTGAAACTTGTCAACCCCAGCCTGGATATTGTCCAGATCTTGTCACCTTTGAACATAAACTGCTTTAGTATGCAAGGAGTTGCAAATGGTGCTGAACATTGTGCAATCATTGACAAATAGCCCCACTTCTGACCTTACAATGGATGGAAGGTCATTTGATGAAGCAACTGAAGATGGTTGGGCCTTGGACACTACCCTGAAGTACTCCTGCAGAAAAGTCATGAAAGTTAAGATGACTGACCATCAAAAACTACAAAAATCCTCCAATGACCCCAACCAATAGAGAGTTTGCCCACCGATTCCCATTGATTCTAGTTTTACTAGGATTCTTCGATGTCACACTCTGTCAAATGCAGCCTTAATGTCAAAGGCTGTCACTCTCACCTCACCTCTGGAATTCATGTTTGAACTAAGGCTGTAATGAGGTTAGGAGCTGAGTGGCCTTGACAGAACCCAAACTGGGTGTCACTGAGTAGGGTACTGTGGACTAGGTGCTGCTTAATAGTAGCACTATTGATCACACCTTCCATCACTTTACTGATGATCGAGAGGAGACTGACGGAGTGGTAATTGGCCAGGTTGGATTCTCCTGTTTTCTGTCTACAGGACATAACCTGGGCGATATTCCACATTGTTGGTTAGACATCAGTGGTGCAGCTTTACTGGAACAGGTTGGCTAGGGGAACAGCAAGTTCTGGAGCACAACTCTTCTGTCCTATTGCCAGAATGTTGTCAGAGTACAGAGCCTTTGCCCACGCCTCCAACCATCTTTTTATATCACGTGGAGCAAATTGAATTGGTTAAAGATTGGCATTAATGAAGCTGGGGACCATTGGAGGAGGCTGAGATGGATCATACACTTTGCACTTCTGGCTGAATATTGCCACAAATGGTTCAGCCTTATGGATTAAACTGATGTGGCTCTTTCATCATTGAGAATGAGCATATTTATTCATTTTCAGGTATGACTGGAACTGCTCCTGCCATGCCCTCCTGTGCTATCTATTGAACCAGGTTTGGCAGTTGTGGTTGAATGGGCCATGAGGTTGCAGACTATCTGGAGTACAATTCTGCTGCTGTTGATGGCCCAGAGCCCCTCATGGATACCCAGACTTGAGTTACGTGGTGGAAGTCATGGTGCTGTGCAATGAATCTGTCTTTTAGTAGAGAATACAAGAAGATTTTAAGAAGCCATAATCATTGTGGGTGGCACGGTGGCACAGTGGTTAGCACTGCTGCCTCACAGTGCCAGAGACCCGGGTTCAATTCCCGCGACTGACTGTGTGGAGTTTGCATGTGTCTGCGTGGGTTTCCTCCGGGTGCTCCGGTTTCCTCCCACAGTCCAAAGATGTGCAGGTAAGGTGAATTGGCCATGCTAAATTGCCCGTAGTGTTAGGTAAGGGGTAAATGTAGGGGTATGGGTGGGTTATGCTTCGGCGGGTCGGTGTGGACTTGTTGGGCCGAAGGGGCTGTTTCCACACTGTAATGTAATGTAATCTAATCTAAAATTCAGCACAGTGTTGAAGTACAACCAGATATTTGTCCTTTAAAATATTAAAATTACATTCCATAAGGGCTACTTTTAGTCATTTCCACTATTCAGCCATGAATATTATTGTAAGTGACATTTTTCAATTTTAACATTTGATATCAATTTAAAAATTTACAGAAAGCACCATTACAGAACCTTTAAAACACACGTCACATGAAGCACTGCAGACAAGGTCCTTTATGGGAATGACACAGGTGGCAAGGTGGCTGAGTGGTTAGCACTACTGCCTCACAGCTCCAAGAACCCAGCTTCGATTCCACCCTTGGCTGACTGTCTGTGCGGAGCTTGCACATTCTCCCTGTGTCTATTGTAGGTTTCCTCTGAGTGCGTCCAGTCTCCTCCCACAGTCCAAAGATATGCAGATTAGGTGGATTGGCCATGTTTAATGCAGGGATAAGGTCGGGGTTGTGTCTGGGTGGGATGCTGTTTGGGGGTTTGGATGGGCTGAATGGCCTGCTTCTGCACTGTTGCGATTCAATGATGTTGCTGGAAAGCCATTTGCTGATGAAAACAAAATAACTGAGCAAAGGAGAAATAATGCATGGGTTCTTCCAGGTTATACGTCCAAAAGACAAACCATTTGATAATAATAATTTTTCTTCAAGAATTTTGAAGCATTAGGTTTAGGTGGTATGAACACAAATGCCAAAGCAGATTGGGGGACAGGTCATCTCACCTCCTGGTATAGCATGAATTCTAACTCCCATCCAACCTTTCACAAGTGCAAGTAAGGAACCTTCCTCAAGATCAGTAAGCACAGCAGCTCAGCACTTGGTTGCAAGATGATGTGATGTGCTTTTTGTTAGCTCCCCCATTCCAGAAGAAATCATGTAACTATTTCTTGAACTTGAACAGGTTTATCTTGATTAACCAGCTTATCTAACTTGCAAATAACTTTCATATATTCATCCAGATGCCTGTTCAATGTTGCAATTGTACCAACCTCCACCATTTCCTCTGGCACTCATTCCATACATACAACACCCTCTATGTGAAGATGTTGCCCCTTAGATCCTTTTAAATTTTTTCCCCTCTCGTTCTAAACCTATGTCCTCTAGTTTTGAACTCCCTCACCCTGGGGAAAAAATCTTGTCTATTTACCCCATCCATGCCCCTCATGATGTTATGAACCTCTATAAGGTCACTCCTCCGCTTCTGATGCTCCAGAGAAATTAGCCTCAGCCTACTCAGCCTCTCCCTATTGCTTCTCACCCCAGTCAAGTATCCTTCAAACGGCCTGACAAACATTCAGCCTCTGTGTTTTCTAAATTAAAATCCTTGGTGATTCTGAACTGAAAACAAATGAACAGCATGCAACGTTTACCTTTTGTAAACCACAACACCGTAAACAATTTTCCATTAATGTTCCTGAGATTCACTGTCACTTGCTCTCTGATGCGTACTAAATGAGGTCACTGTTCCAGAAGGACTGTCTAACCTAGGTTTTTCTTTCAAAGTCATTAACACCATTATGTCACTGTTTTGAAATTCAGACACACACGCACACACACACACACGCACACACACACAGAATGCACCTTTCATCACAAAAGGCGTTAGCTTTCAGGTTGATTTCAGGACCTGCTTCCTCATGAAAAATATACATATGCTTGTTAGAGAGGCTTTCAGAAGGTATTTGACAAGGTTCCACATAGGAAGCTGTTAAAAAGAATCCATTTTGTTTGGTGTTTAAGGTACAGATTACCTTGTTAATCATATAGGGTATTTGGTAGCATTCCTGTGGCTACATTGGTGGCTGTGAATGCCAAGTTTAGTATAAAAGTTTTGCTGAAAATAGGACAAGGATACTGTAGTTGATTGAGCTTTCAATGAGTCTCCCCACATAACCCCCACCACATCCCCCATCTTTATATCTTCCCTAGCTTCTGATGTACTTTGCTTTAAAGAAAGCTGAACTATTTTTAATTTGGTTTTGCCAGGTACAGTAATTCTGAGTGGCTTCCTCCCAGGATTTGGGCTGGACAGTATCTGAGTGGTTGCATCTGCTGCCTCACACTGCCAGGGAGAAAGTGAGCACTGCAGATGTTGGAGATCAGAGTCGAAGAGTGTGGTGCTGGAAGAGCACAGCCAGTCCTGATGAAGAGCTTATGCTCGAAGCGTCGATTCTCCTGCTCCTCAGATGCTGCCTGACCAGCTGTACTTTTCCAGCACCACACTCTTCACACTGCCAGGGATTTGGGTACAACTCCAGTCTTGGCCATTGTCTGTGTGGAATTTGCACATTCTTCCCATATCTGTGTGGGTTTCTGCCAGGTGCTCTGGTCTCCTGTCACAGTCCAAAGGTGGATTGGCCATGCTAAAACTGTCTGTAGTGTCAGGGATGTGAAGGCTTGGTGGTTTAACCATGGTAAATGCAAGGTTGGGGATAGGGTAGAGGGCTGGATTTTGGTTGGAAGCTCTTTGGAGGGGTGATGCAGGCTCGATGGGCCAAATGGCCTTTATCTGCATTGTAGGGATTCTGTGATTTGAGCTTCATAGCAAAATTCTTAAGGGAGAGTATATGAAAGTGGAGTTAGTCATTTGTTTTAATCCAAGCTGATGGTAATGCAAGACAAGCCAGCTCCCAAACTGAACCTGACTTGACACATCATAAATGTAATTTTTGGAGTTCATTATCTGTGGTATTCACTGAAAGATATTTACCTGAGATTACAAATATTCTTTAACAAAACTGCACAAGTTTATTTTTATACAATTGAAAAATATCAATCTGTGTACATATTTGCATATTCATTTAGAAATATCCTTTAACAGAACAGGGAAACAAAGTTTCAACCTATTTCCTGAGCAAGATTGTTTAGCAGATACGCAATTCCAGAAAAATTACGGTATACTGAAGGAGTGACTATGGAAAATAATGGATGCATTGATTGTCATCTTCCAAAATTATGGAACAGACCCAGCAGATGTTGGTAGAAAATATAACTCCACTATTTAATAAAGGTGAAAGTGAGAAAACTGGGAATTACAGACTGGTTAGCCTAACATTAGTAGTAGGGAAAATGACGGTGTTTATTATAAAGAATGCAAGAACTGAATGCATAAAAGATACTAACACTGTTACTTAAAGTAAACAGGGATTTATGAAAGAGAAATTGTGTTTGGCAAACTTACTGGAGTTTTAGATGACATGTTAGTCTGTAGATGTCAAGTCACTGAATTTATTTTAGAAAAAAATACATTTCTAAAAGCTAAATATCTGTTCTCCCGTATTGCGAAAAAGTGGAAATGTGACTTTGAGATAGAAGATCAGTCATGATTATGTTGAAACAGGCTCAATGGTCTGAATGGATGAATCCTGTTCCTATTTTCTATGTTGTTGTTCATACGTATCATTTTATTAAAATTCTTTATTTCTTAACTCACTGGCCCTGTCCAGTTTTTCTGAAACAGTTTGATGACATTTTCTATGTCCAGTTCTATTGGCCTGAACCTCCTTTCAGTTGTGCGGGCATAAAGTTCCTTTTATACAAACTCTCACCACTTGAACACTTTACCAATTAAATCCCTTTCGAGAAGGTGACAGTTCTCCTGAATTGGAAATGTGATTCATCTACTAAGGGGAAACATCTGACTGAACGTCTGATTCTTCTGAAGAAACCTAACTAATGGCCCCTGGTCTGTTTATGTTTGTCTGTTGTAAACTCAACAATATAAACATTCTACCAATTAACACATTGCTATCCTATGAAGCACTTGACTCAATCACACACTTACTTGAAAATTATATATTTAGGTTATTGTTCTAAATGGCTTTCTGAACTATTTATTTTAGAAAAACCTTCACAGCCTGAAATCAAATTTCATCTGCAGCCTTAGTTTGTTTTCAAAACTTATAAAAGTGCTTGAGATGATGAGTTAGGGAACCATATATCTTTACCAATGGTACAATGTTAAATGGTGCATTAAATCTTATAGTTAAGATTAGACAGTTGCCAAGGAATATTAACACATTAAGCATGTGGACAAATAGAAACACAATGATATTGAGCATAAAACTGTTAAGTTATGAGAACAGGCATGGTAGATGAGGATATATGAGAAGTATAGAGTAATTTAACTGTAGTGTTCATGATGATTAAGGAATTTGATAGGGAAGGTACAGAGATAAGAGAGCCCAGAATAAGGGCCAAAAGCAGAGCACAAAATATATTTTCTTTCAAGGTCGCCTTTTCAATTTTCCTGTAGACTATTTTTTGATGATGAAATATATGTATGGAGTTCAGATATAGATCAGCCATGATTTAACTGAATAGCAAAATAAGTTTGTGTGTAAAGGCCTACTCTCATTCCTATTTTTCTACATTTCAAGCACACGTGTGCGATGTTGCTAAAATTTAAGATTCAGGGTACAATCAAGATTCCTTTTTAACTGGTACTAAAACAGTTTCAAACTCATTAGATTTGAATTATGTGAGATAGTAGCTGAAAAGAACTCAAGTTTCCCAAAGATGGCCTACAAACTGCATTGATAATCTCAGTAGATCAGGTGGAACCTACCTGCTGCATGTTATTCATGAATATTGTCAATAACACTCGTACCTAAATTAATGAGATCTTTTTTAAATGAATTATTCTTCTAAATTAGCCTTTTGAAAGAAAACTGTACATAATTTAGTGTTTTATATGATTGTAAACAGCATCAAATCATGTTATAAATTGTGTATTGATTAAGCTCATGGATGACTTGTTAATTTCTTTCAATCTTCAATATTTATTTTTACTTTCTTTCTTGCCAGTTTCCATCTTTGTCTTCATCCTTGAGAAAATAAGATTGGCCAGTTGCCTAGTTGTATGCCCCTGGCAATATTTCTGTACACTCCTGCCTCTAAAAAAGCACACCGAAGTAATGGCCTTGAGAATTACCATCCTTGGATTCAACCTGTCTGCATCAAAGGAAATGACTGGCCATTTCTCAAGCTTCTTCTCTGATGAAAATGTGCTCTGATAAATTGTGAAATAAAGTCATATGACTCCATACTATAATAAAAAGGGACATAATTAATTCACTTAGACCCTCAAAACTGCTCTGCCAATCAAATATATCACAGCAGACCCCCTTGTTTCAACTTCCTCTTTCTCATTTATCCCCAAAAGCTTTTGATTCCGGAACTGACAAAAATCAATCTGCCTATGTCTTAAAAATATTTATGACCCACCTCCACTGCCTTCTGAGACAGTGCGAAAGTCATTCAACTCTCTGAGAGAAAAGAAAATCTCCTTAATTCTGTACTAAAAGGATGACCCTACCTTTTGAACAGTGCCTGCTCACTCTGGACTCACCCGAGACCATTCAAGATCATATATATACTACAGTCAAGGTACTGCTTACTCTTCTAAACGCCACTGGAAACAGGCTCAGTCTATCCAACCTAACTTCAAACATCAACCCACTTGTTGAGATATCAATCTTGTAAATCTCCTTTGAACTGTCTCCAGTGCAGTTACATCATTCCTTAAATAAAGGGACTTAATAAATAAACTTAAATAAACTGCACACGCTATTTGTTTCATGATCGCACCAATGTTCTGATGAACTAAAGTACAACATACTTACTATTATGTTGAATTCCTCTCATAATAAATGATCACTTCCTATTAGCCTTCTAGATTATGCATTTTCGCTGTATATTAACTTTTGTGATTCATGCATTCGAGTATAATAAATGCCTTGGTATATTGAAATTCCACAGTCCTCACATTAAGTAATTCCCAGCCTTTTCATTCTTTCTGCCGAATTGAACAACTTCACATTTTCCCACATTATACTCTGTCAGATTTTTGACCACTCATTCAATTGATCTATTTATGTCATCTAAATTTTAACTACTGCATGACAAGGTTTACTTGTCTATGTGATTTTTTTTAATGAATTTACATTTGCTGTAAACACACAACATACCTCAGCAAGAATTTTGTTCTAGGTATAGAGTCTACATCAGAATTTTCATTTCCCTGGTCCACTGATGCATTAAATACTAAACTCACATGCTGTAATGCTAAAAGTAGTGTTCATAATATTTTACTAATAAAAGTATTCTGATAGGATAAATAGTTTTATTATTAGCAGCGTTAACCAAAAACCAATAAAATGAATACTAATGCAACATTTGACTGTAATTATTGTAAATCTAATTTATTTCCACCAATGCTGATGCACTAACATGTGTCTCAAGAATTTCTAGTGTTGTATTAATACTGAAATTACGAATAACAAGGTTATGAACTATTTTCAATAAAATGGGTATACTTATTGTGCTCTACAAATAAGAATTGCTGATAGCATCTTTATAAATATATCTAATTATAACTGAAATGACACATTTGACTAAAATGCATCCATTATCCAGATGTTAACCTACAAATTAATTATACAGTAGAATTTTGATTATATGACAATATTCTGGTGAGAATTTCATTCATTATTTTGATACTTTAGTTTTTTTATTCTAAATAAAGATCTCTCTTGGCAAAAGCAGGTTAACATATTACATTGGGTAGGTGTAAAAGAATCAATGTTATAGCGATTAATAAATTCAACTCCTTAAAAATTATTTCCAAATCTTTTTCTTTATGCAAGTAAATGTCAAATCAAAATTGCGGTGAAACACATTATTGGTCAGAAATTCACAGTGCCTGCTCGCCAATTTGCAAGGAGAGAGAATCCTGTCACATTTCTCCAAAAGCCCTACCCCCACTCTCCTTTACTATTTTCTGCAATCACCTTTTGCTGTTAAGTATCAAGACACTTAGGGTTCTTCACATTAATATGTAATCTCTTCTTGGTTCAAGAAAAATACAAGATTGAGTTTTAATTTTCATGAAGTGAGCCAGTTGTAGATGCTCACCACGATTGTGTAGTCATTTTCATAATGTTGTCATCACTGGCAGGACCGATGTTTGTTGCCCTTTCCTAGCTGCTGTTGAGAAATGGTCATGTGCTACCTTTTCGAACTGCTGCAGTTTATGTGATGAAGGTATTCTTATAGACTGGAACCAAGTCGTGATGAATCTGTACTATATTAATTATTTATTGAATAGATCAATAATTTTAAATAATGATATCTGACATTGTCAATGCCGAGAACACTTGTCTTAAAATCCATTACATTAATATTTCCTCTGCACCTATTTTTTCATACAATACAACACAGACTTATTTTCCCACCCACTTGTATTCCATTGCTCAATGAATGCCATATTATACAACGTGCTGCCACATCAGATCCACAACCCACACTTTTACCATTGCTAGGCTATAACTGAACTGGAATAATAACAACTGATTGCTGGAATCAATGAAATGTCAAAAGACTAGGAATGAAGTGACTGTTGTCCTGGATCAGAGACATCTTATTTGGTCTTCAAACATAAATGACCTTATATATCTGATGTTATGAATATGTATTTGGATATTTTTAGTTGTCAGATTACAGTGCTGATTTATGTAATTTATGGATTTACTGACCTTTCTGCTTTTATCCCTTCTAGGAAACTGTCATTGTCTGTCTCTTCCTAATAGGTTGACTTTGTAACACATTCATTAATTTATTTGTTACTTTTCAACAGCAAACATATTGGAAGATAAGGAAAATAAATACTAGAATGTTATCTCTGTTGGTTCAGAAGGTGTAGGACTATGTTGGCTCAAAGGAATATAGTGTTAAGATATGATTTAAAGGAGTGAAGACTTTGAAGTTGAATGGTAACATAGAATATTCAATGATTACAGGGGTCAAGACATTAAGGTTGAGACATTAAATGATTAATACCAGGTGCAACTTAACTTTATCTATTGTTTATTTTTATATTAATTGCTATCTTTAGCTGTCCAGTATTGAATGTTGATTTTTAAAATAAGTGGCAGGGATTGATAAAGAAAATGTGTTTCATGCATTAAGTGGTTCTAATCTGAAACACAATTGCTAAAAATGAGGTGGAAGCAGATTTAATAGAACTTCCATTTGATATGGACATATATCTAAACAAGAAAACAAAGGCAAGACCTTGGAAAAAGATGCATGAGTGAGATTAATTATATAGCTTACAAAGATGGGTTCAATGACCTCTTTGTGTCTGGTGCAATTTTAATAGATACTGGTCTTCCTCAAGCATATTATTAAATAAAATCTAATAATTGATTAAAAGATGTTTGCTGCTAACAAATAATGCTACAGTGAACCTAAAGAAACAGATACATAAATGGAAAAGTGATCTGGTTCTGCATTATACTTTGTTGAGGGGCAGATATTGGGAATTTATAAAATTCAGTCAGTCTGAATCAGTGAACATGACCTTAAGCTACCTGATTTGGAGATGCCGGTGTTGGATTGGGGTGTACAAAGTTAAAAATCGCACAACACCAGGTTATAGTCCAACAGGTTTAATTGGAAGCACACTAGCTTTCTGAGCACCAGTCCTTCATCAGGTGATTGTGAAAGGCACAGATCAAGGTACAGAATTTATAGCAAAACCTTTTGCTATAAATTCTGTACCTTATATTTGTGCCCGCCACAATCACCTAATGAAGGAGTGGCGCTCCGAAAGCTAGTGTGCTTCCAATTAAACCTGTTGGACTATAACCTGGTGTTGTGTGATTTTTAACTTAAAGCTACTTGGCACTATTGTTTGCCATGTAAAATGACATTAATTTGTGATCCTATGACTGCATTATTTCAAGTCTGTATTTTTAAACTAAGGCTAGAATGATTCGTAGTTGAAATGCTACAAGGGATGGCTTTCTTTCCATAAATGTACAAGGAACCTATATAGATGAAAAAATAATGATTGAATATTCATTTTTTAATCTAAGATCACATTAATGACAAAAGCTCATCAAACAGTCAATGCCACAGTTGCAATCTGCAAGCTATTGAAATCTCCTAATTTTCTTAAGATCCTTGTTCATTACAATGTTTAGAATGTTATAGTTTCAGAATCTGAGATAAAAATATAGGAAAAAAATAACTCCTGGGAGATGTTATATGCGTTGGATGCCAAGGAAGACTTTGAAGTTCTAGGCCTCATCATCATCAGCTTCATCAGCCTCCTGTTGAAATGACATTTTTCTTTCAATCCCACTGCCATATCGAGAGGCACATCTCAACCTACATGCAGATGAAATAAGTACCTGTTGGACAATGCAGATCTTCTTTATATTTGCATAATATGTTTTAGTGATCCACTTTGAGCTCAACTGCAATTTTAACACAAGACTTCTGTGAGGAAGCCGCACTGTGGAAATCTCATGTAGGAGACATTCAATGCTTATGTAGAACTCTACCTGTCTAAATAAAAAGTCGACAAATAAAATGTTCTTGTTGAAATGAACATACAGTGCAGCTGTATTTTGAAAGACAATCAGGCCTTGAACACCCCAATGAAAATAATCTATTTTTAGAGGTTTAACAAAAGAATGCTATCTGATTTATGCAAGGAGATTAAGTAAAAGGCCAACTCTAAGTAGATCTTTCAAATGATTGAATTCCATTTCACCTTGATTGCTTCGTAAAGCAGCATAAAGAAAAGGAAATAATTTATATAGCAGGCAGGTGATCTGCTCTGTCAGTTTACTTCTCTGGTGATAAAGGTGAAGATTACCATAGCCAGGGCACCCCTTGGCATTGTTGAATCAATCATGGTTCAGTGTGGCTGCGTGCTTCAAGTTTCCTGGTTGCAGGGGAATTGCACAAACTAGAACTGCAGGATCCTATCTCCATGCCCCACAGATGAGCTGCACTTCGTGTGTCAGAGCACTCATTCAAATTTCATTTCTTAATCTTATTGTGATTCCATTTATAAAGCAAATGTGTTTGAATTAAAATCTGGCACCATGCTACTAACGGTGTATTGCACTGAACTAAAGAAGAGTTTTGTACTGCCTTTTTATTGGAGTACCTAAAAAGAAAATACATATTTTGTGTATCATCATTTCCACCAAGCAAACTCGGATTCAGGGATTCAGTTCCTGGCCTGTATCACTACTTTCCCACACACTCCATTCCATGCCCTTATAATCAGTTTGCTTTCTCTTTTTGTTGGCCTGTCATTTGTTTCCTCCTTTGAAAAACCTGACAAATCAGCAAGAACTAAAGACTGGAGAGGTTTGCCCTTATTTCTCAAGCCATGCACCTTTAGGTAACGGCAACCCTTTAATTGTATGGATATCCTGCACCTCTATCAGACTACAACCCCCGCCACTCCCTAACTGTATATGACTGCAGTTGAAGTTTTAAAGGGCTGTACCTCACAAACTCATACACTGTATGCAGTGAACTTGCACTGTGAAGGAACCAAATAATTTACCCCATCCTGCCCAAATCTTTTCCATTGTTGTTGTTTTATGCAAGTTATTTTATATTATCAGTTCCCAATGTAGCAATAAAGAGTCAAAGAGATGCTATCATTGCCAACATCTGGTGATTGGTTATGCCAATGGTTCTATCTGTGTAGCTGGCAAAAAACATAGTCCTATGCTGGTTTATTTGCTCTGAGTGTGCAGCTGCAATGTGACACTTGTGCCAATATCCTTTGCTGCATCCATCCTGCCAATTCAGAAGAAGGAAGAAGATTTCTGCAAGAGTAATTGCTTGCAGATGGTTGCTAGGACGTATGTTAATCCCTGAATCAATAAGTTAGTTTTATGTTTTTGTCCTTTTAATTAATGCCATTCTTTTTTTCACATTATTGACAATGGACATAGTCATGAGTCAAATGCAAAAAGTAAGCCATACAAAATAGGAACATAATTAGGTTTGCATACCACAGAATGAAAAGAATACTGGTAGAATATCTATCTTGCTTGTGTAAAAACATCTCTCATTTTGAAATTTTATGTTTAATAGCTGCAACATGCAAAGAAAGATAGCCAAACAAAATTAGGGAAAATGAATGAACAAAAGGTGTCCAACTGTAGCAAGCTGGATAATAATAAAATGGAACTGAAGCTCCTATGAATAAAGCACCAAGTGACAGTAAAACATGTATCTATATATCCTGTCAGACAGTGCTTTCATCTTATTTACTGTATTTTAAAAGATTCTTGCTAATTTAAAAACATCTGTTTTTGACACTTGAAAAATACCCTCACTTGAAAAAGTTGAATTCGCTCTCTCTTACATTGGTTGGCAGGTACTCTGCCTTGAAACTGAAATAAGGACCTTCCGTCCCTTTCTTCCGAGAGATCTGTGTAACGCTTGGACAGCTGTGCCCATTATTAATGTTTGGCTATGTTTCAAGGGCTACTGGATTTTAGTGCAATGGATATTCCATTCACCTGCAAATTAATTACAGTTTCAAGATGTTTTAGTAGGAGATTGGTGGGCGGCACGGTGGCACAGTGGTTAGCACTGCTGCCTCACAGCGCCTGAGACCCGGGTTCAATTCCCGCCTCAGGCGACTGACTGTGTGGAGTTTGCACGTTCTCCCCGTGTCTGCGTGGGTTTCCTCCGGGTGCTCCGGTTTCCTCCCACAGTCCAAAAGATGTGCAGGGTCAGGTGAATTGGCCATGCTAAATTGCCCATAGTGTTAGGTAAGGGGTAAATGTAGGGGTATGGGTGGGTTTCGCTTCGGCGGGTCAGTGTGGACTTGTTGGGCCGAAGGGCCTGTTTCCACACTGTAATGTAATCTAATTGTTTCTTCAATGTATAAATGAATCAAAGCAAAATACTGTGCATGTTGGAAATCTGAAATTAAATAAGAACAGAAAATGCTGGAGAAACTCAACAGGTCTGGCAGCATCTGTTGAAAGATAAACAAAGTTAATGTTTTGAGTCCATTATGACTCTTCTTCAGAATAGGTTATTGCATAAAATGAAAGTCATGCTGCCAAACAAGATGTGAATGGACCACGGGGGAGCTGAAACAATGTTTCTGCCAGTCTGTCTGTTCTGAAGGAGCCCTGTGTGCTCAACCAAGTGTTATGCCAAGGTTTGTTATGCTCTGCTGCATTCTGCACAATCTTGTCATCATGATTCATAGTTTCATAATGTCATGAAAAAACAGTAGACTATTCAGACAATACTGTATTCTTTACTAATCACCCTCTAAAACTGTAGGGTAAATAGACAAGGTCTTTTCCCTGGGATGGGGGTGTCCAGAACTAGAGGACATAGGTTTAAGGTGAGAGGGGAAAGATATAAAAGAGACCTGAGGGGCAACTTTTTCTCACAGACGGTAATGTGTGTGTTGAACGGGCTGCCAGAGGAAGTGGTGGAGGCTAGTACAATTGCAACATTTAAAAGGCGTCTGGATGGATATATGAATAGGAAGAATTTAGAGGGATATGGGCCAGGTGCTGGCAGGTGGGACTAGATTGGGTTGGGATATCTGGTCAGCATGGACAAGTTGGACCGAAGGGTATGTTTCCGTGCTGTGCATCTCTAATGACTCTATGACTCTACCCTCAATCCTTTAGGTACATATAAACCTAAATATCTCTGCTCCTCATGCCTGTGAAATTGTATCCTTTATTTTACATTGTTTCTGTACCTTCTTCCTTCCAAAATGAATCATTTGTTACATCGCAAATGTTTTTCAGTTCAAAGTTGAAAGCTTGAAATGTTATGTTGACCTTCATTGCAAAAGGGTTTGAGTTCAGGAGCAAGGAAGTCTTACTGCAGCTGTGCAGTGCCTCGGTGAGTCCACACCTGGACTATTATGTGCAGTTTTGATCTCCTTAAATATATATTTGCTGTCGAGGGAAGAGTAAGTTTTTTACGTAATGAGAGTTTAAGTTGTCTAGGCGCATATTTACTGAAAATTAAAGAATGAGGGGACATCTCATTGAAATGTATAAAATCCTGACAACGCCTAAAACAACCGGAAGCAGGGATGATTTTTCCCCTGGCCTAAGGCAGGAGGTGAGGGGATTGAGACCCAGAACAAGGGATCATGGTCTCAGGATATGTGGTAGGCCGTTTTGGACTGAGGTGAAGAGAAATGTCTTCACCCAAAGATTGGTGATCCTGAATCTCTATCATTGAAGACTGCGGAGATCAAGTCATCAATTGAGTGAAGAAAGAAATAGTTTGATTTCTAGTGTTTGAATTTATCAAGGAATATGGGATGAGAGTGTGAGTATGTTTTTGAGATAGACAATCAGCCATGATCATGTCAAATGGTTGAGTGAACTCATTGGATCTAATGGCGTACCCCTGCTCCTATTTTCTATTTTTCACACTTCAATCAAACATAAATATGAATTCTCCCTCCACAGATGCCACATGTAATTTTCGCATTTCCGTCTTTGATTTGAAGCATATGAATGTTGGGGATGAGGATGAGGGATGTAAGGTGATTGCTAATAGGTGAGTAATGTGGTGTGTTGGACAGTGTGTGAGGTTCTTCATGCAGTTGATAATAAATGACTTCTGAAATGTTTTCACTGATCTTAACCACAAATATGAGGTAGCTGCATGTCATGATCTTTATTTGGTGTTATTCAACAAGCCCATTCTCAACATACCAAACAAAAACCGAAAGAACTGTGTATGCCCTAAATCATAAACAAAAGCAAAGGTTGCTGGAAAAGCTCAGTGGGTCTGGCAGGATCTGTGAAGAGAAATTAAAAGTTAACATTTCGGGTTCGGTGACCCTTCCTCAGAACTGATGGTAGCGAGGAAAATGTTGATTTATATGCAGAAGATAGGGCAAGCGGAGAGGGTAAGGAGTAAACAATAGGTAGGAATAGAGCCCAAAGAGAGAGAAGAACAGTTAGCCAGCCAAAGGAATCAATCAAGATCTGGCTGGGAGGGTGAATAGCTGTTAATAGAGACTATTAGTGGCTAACAACAGGTAGAGTGCAATGGCAGACTCTGGGATAACAAGGATTGGTGTGTGGGCTAGGACATGGGGGAGATCAGACCCTAAAATTATTTAACTCCATAAAGAGTCTGGAGGGCTGCAGGGTTCCCAAGTGGAAAATTAGTTGTTGTTCTTCCAGCTTGTGCTCAGCTTCGGTGGACCATTGCAGCAAGCCTGAGACAGAGATGTTGGCTAAGAAACAGGGTGGTGTGTTAAAGTGGCAGGCAACTGGAAGCTTAGGGTCTTTGTTTGCGGGCAGAACGTAAATGTTCTGTTAAAGGTCACCCAGTCTATGCTTCATTTCCACAATGTAGAGGAGACCACATTGAGAGCAGTAAATGCAGCAGACTAGACTGTGTGAAGTACAGGTAAAGTGCTGCTTCACCTGGAAGATATGTTTGGGCCCTTGGATACTGAGGAGGGAGGAGGTAAATGGGCAGGGGAAGCTGCCGTGGGGCTGTGGGGAGGTGTTGGGAATGAAGGAAGAGTGGACCAGGATGTCCTAGAGGGAACAGTCCCTGTGGAAGGTGGACAAGGAAAGGAAGGAGAATATGTGTCTGGTGTTCTGGCATCTCACTGGAGGTGACAGAAATGGCAATTGATGATCTTCTGGGATGTGGATGCTGATGGGATAGTAGGTAAGGATGAAGGGAACCCTATCACTGTTATGGGAGAGAAGAGAGGGGATGAGGACTGAAGTGAAGGAGTTGGTCAGATCCGGTCTGAGGGCCCTGTCGACAATGGTGCTGGGGAATCCTCGGCTGAGCAAGAAGGCAGACAGTTCAGAGGTTCCATTGTTGAAGTTGGCCTCATCAGACCAAATGCAACAGAGACAGAAGAACTAGTAGAATGGAATAGAGTCTTTACAGGAAACGGGGTACGGGGATGTATGGTCCAAGTAACTGTGGGAGTTGGTGCATTGCAGTGGATATTAGTGGCCAGTCTATCCCCAAAATGGAAACAGAAATGTTGAGAAAGGGAAGGCGGAGTCAGGGATAGACCAGGTTTGGGCAAGAATCTTCTTCCCATCCCACAGATCCCTTTGCCCAGTTTCAACACTCTCCCTCCACTTGGACCCCTCCTTCTAGCCTTTTAACTGCACTCGATCTGTTCATTGAGAACTGTCAACACGACATTGGTCATCTCAATTTCTCTGTCCCCCCTCAACCAATCCAACCTATTTCGCTCCGAACTGACTGTACTCCATATGCTTAGATCAAACACTGACTTTTTTCTTAAGCTTGCCAATAAGGGTGGTGTGTTGTAGTCTGCACTACTGATCTCTACATTGCAGAGGCTGAGCGCCAGCTCTCAGATTCCTCCTATCTCCCCAGACCATACCCCACCATAGCGTATCAGGCATTGTATCAACTCCAGTCACTGACCTCAATTCATCTTGCAATCATCCCCCCACTGCCTTTACACTGTTAGTCCCCAGCCCCACACAGATCTCCTTCTGAAAGTCTACACACAGGACTGTCCAGGCAGACCAATTGTTCCCCCTGCTCCTGCCCCATAGATCTCATCTCTTCATACCTTAACACAGCATTTTCTGCCCAGGTCTAATCCTTGCCCACAAACATCCGTGACTCCTCTGACAGTTTATGCCAGTTTGCAGGCTCCAGCTGCCTCCCCTTAACCATGGACATGCAATCCCTTTACGTGTCCATCCCCTGTCACGATGGTCTCAGGGCCGTCCGCTTCTTCCTGGAGCAAAGACCTGAACTGTCCTCACCCCCCACCACCCTCCTCCTCTTGGCTGAGCTCAGCTTCAACTCCAACAACTTTTCTTTTAACTCCCCTCATTTCCTTCAGGTCGGAGGGGTGTGATCATGGGTATGTTTATGGTTGCCAGATATACCTGTTTCTTCATGTGGCACATGGAAGATTCTTTGTTCCAGTCCTATTTTGACACCAACTGACAATTCTTTCTCTGATATATCGATGATATGATCGGTGCTGCTTCCCTTTCTCGTCCGGAATTGGAAAAGGTCATTGATTTTGTTTCCAATTTTCACCCCACCCTCAGTCTCACCAGGTCTACGTCTGACCCCTACCTTCCCTTCCTCGACAGCTCTGTTTCCATTTATGGCGATAGACTGTCCACTAATATCCACCATAAACTCATTGACTCGCACTGGACTATACATCCTCACCCCCTGCTTCCATTACATTCTCCCAGTTCCTGAGGCTCCATCACATATGTTCGGATGAGGCCAATTCTGAACTGTCCACCTTCTCTTCAACAGAGGATTACCCAACACTGTTGTCAACAGGGCTATTAACTGGGTCTGACCCATTTCCCACACTTCCGCCCTCACTCCCTCTCTTCCCTCCCACAACAGTAATAGGATTCCCCTTGTCTTTGCCTACTGTCCCATCAGCATCCAAATCCAGAAGGTCATCAACCGACATTTCCACCACCTCCAGCAAGATGCCACCACCAGACATGTATTCCCCTCCCCTCCTTTGTCCACCTTCCACAGGTACTGTTCCCTCCGGGACATGCTGGTTCACTCCTCCTACACTGCCAACACCTCCCCATTGTCCCACAGCACTTTCCCCTGCAACTGCCAAAGGTGCAGTGCCTGCCCATTCACCTCCTCCCTCCTCAGTATCCAAAGGGCTCAAACATACTTTCCAAATGAAGCAACACTTTATCTGCTCTTCTCACAATTTAGTCTACTGCATTCATTGCTCACAATGCGGTCTCCTTTACATTGGGGAAATGAAGCATAGACTGGGTGACTGCTTCACAGAATATCTATCTTCTGCCCACAAAAACGACCCTGAGATTCTAGTTACCTGCCACTTTAACCCACCACCCTGTTCCCTGGCCAACATGTCTGTCTCAGGCTTGCTGCAGTGTTCCACTGAAAATCAGCACAAGCTAGAGAAACAGCACCTCATTTTCTGCTTCGGGACCCTGCAACACTCCAAACTCAACATTGAGTTCAATAATTTTAGTGGATGAACTCCCTCATGTCCTAGCCCCCTACCACCCACACCAGGCCTTGTTATCCCAGAGTCTGCCATTGCATGCTACCTATTGTTAGTCATTAACAGTCTCTATTAACAGCTATTCACCCTCCCAGCCAGTCACCATACCGTTGCTCAGAACGAAATGTTAACTTTGATTTCTCTTCACAGATGCTGCCAGACTTACTGAGCTTTTCCAGCAACTCCTGCTTCTGTTTCTGAATATTCCTGAACTATCTGTGAGGGTATGAGGGTGAAAAATTTGAAATCAATGTCATGCATACAATTTTTAGTCCATGCTATGTGTCTTAACTTCTATTTCTCTGCTGAAAATGTGAATGATAAATATCACATTCGCAGTTCAGTAACCCTTCTCAAAGCCATCGTCTCTGGCAGCATGTGAACAGTAAGAGGTAAGTGGTGAGGTCCTTGTGCATTAACCAAACAGTATGTGGTTCAATTGTAGCTATGGACCATTGAGAATCAAGAGGGTGAAATCAATTAACCACAGCAGACAAATTGAAGGGTAATTACACATTGCAGCAGGACACTTTTATTTTCCATTATGAAATCTACCTAACTGTGAAGCAATCGTTCTAATGTGAGCATTTAATTGTGGTGCAGACAATGCCTTGAAACAAGGGAAGATTAGAGATTGACTTGCATAAAATGGAGCAAGTGACAGGTGACTGGTATTCTTTCAAAATGTTTCTTTCTGGCATTCTGCATCGAACTACAGGGGTCAGTTTTAACTGAAGAGGCAACGGGGTCAGCTGAGTCATAAGGACAAAGGTCTCAATCTCGGCAACAAAGAAATCAGTGAGCATTCTACACATTTTGTTATGGGTGGTGTTGGAGGTAAGCAAGACAGAAATGTGTGAAGAGACAGGAATGAAGAAATAAAGTGTAAAGATATCTTGGTATCTCGGATGATTGTAGAATATTAGGTTGTTTTAGTAGAGGAGAATGAGTGCCAATAGTACTCTTTAAAAATTAATTCATGCAATATCTGCAACACTGATTAGGCCAGCATTTATTGTTCCATTTCTAGTTGTTCTTGAGAAGATGGGGATGAGCTGCCTTCCTGAACCGCTGCAGGTCCATTTGCTGTACATAGACCCACAATCACGTTCAGGAGAGAATTCCAGGATTTTAACACACCAACAGTGAAGGAACAGAGTTGTATTTCCAAATCATAATAGTGGATAGTTTAGAGGGAACTTGCAGGCAGTGGTTTTCAAAAGTATCTGCTGCTCTTGTCCTTCTAGATGGAAGTAATTGTGGATTTGGAAGGTGCTGCCTAAGGAACATTGGTGAATTTCTGAAATGCAGAAAATGTGACCCCACTGAGGAAAAAGCAGCTCACTTGATTGACCATTCATCGAGAAACATTGCCTCCAACCATTTTTTGTTAACACATGGAAGAAATCACATTGGCTGAAGACTTGCATTTGTGACGCTAGGGACTGCTGCAAGAGCCAAAATGCATGATCCACTCATTAATTCTGGCTACAGGTGGTTGTAAATGTTTAAGACTCTTTTGCACTGATGTGTTGGAATTTTCCATAATTGACGATGGAGATACCATATATACTCTCGTGTATCCATCGAGTTTTTAAGACTGCTTTTTTAAAACTGAAATTAGGGGGTCGACATATTCACGAGGTATTGCTTTCAAGAGGATGAAACTCATGCTTGGCATGAGTCAAAAAATGGACAAACAAGAGCCAGATCTCTATATAAAATAATAAACAACAAAAGGAAAAACGAATTATGGCCATTATTGAATACTTATCTACAAAATAATGGTCTCCATTCTGCCTTCTACGGTAGAATGGTACTATCACATTGTATTCCAGTTACCAGTACCGTAAAGTGCATGTAGGTCTATACATGTAGACAGAAGTTAGTAGGCACACCAGCACATGGTCAGGCCATCTACCAGGGGTATTTGTATAGCACACAATTCATGAAATAAAAACAGAGGAGCAGTAAAAACAAAAAAAAAGGCTGATAGTATTTTATTGTAATAAGATCGCATGAAGCATTAATAATACAGAGGAATCTTGATTATCCGAAGGACACAGGCGGGGAGTATTTTGTTCAGATAGTTGAATTCTGGATAATCAAATACTGGATAACAAAGTTTGTGAGAAGATTTGTAGCTCGGGTGCTCGTTGTTGTGGTTCTGTTCGCCGAGCTGGGAATTTGTGTTGCAGACGTTTCATCCCCTGTCTCGGTGACATCCTCAGTGCTTAGGAGCCTCCTGTGAAGCGCTTCTGTGATCTTTCCTCTGGCATTTGTAGTGGTTCGAACCACTACAAATGGCAGAGGAAAGATTACAGAAGCGCTTCACAGGAGGCTCCTAAGCACTGAGGATGTCACCTAGACAGGGGACAAAACCTCTGCAACACAAATTCCCAGCTTGGCGAACAGAACCACAACAACTGGATAACAAAGTTTAGCCGAGCATTGGGACCTGGCGATCTTGCCGGATAATCTGATATTCAGATAACCGAATGCCGGAGAATCGAGGTTCCTCTGTATACGATAAACACTTTACATAAAAAAACTGATATTCACAGCAAAAACCTCTTCTCACCGTATATCACAAATATTATGGGATAGTCAGGAAGAGACCCCTGCAAAACTAGGGTCGACTAGGTATATGAAAAATTCCAGAATTTTTGGCCAATAATAAGGGGTCACTTATACATGAGATCAACCTATACACAGTATGTATGGTATTTATGGAGCATTGTCCTCCAGTGAATTATTTAATTGACCACCACCATTCATGACTGGATGTGACTGGACTGCAGGGCCTAGATCTGTTTTGTTAGTTGTGGGGTCTCTTAGTTTGTGCCTATCAATTGCTGCTTACGCTGTTTACTATGCAAGTAGTCCTGTTTGGTAGCTTCACTAGGTTGACACCTCTATTTTTGGTATGCCTGGTGCTGCTCCAGGCATGGCCTTCTACAGGCTCTATTGAACCAGGGTTGATCCACTGGCTTGATGGTAATCTTTGAGTGGAGAATATGTCAAACCATGAGGTTGCTGAAGTGGAATTCTGCTGCTACTGATAACTTAAGACCATAAGACATAGGAGTGGAAGTAAGGCCATTTGGCCCATCGAGTCCACTCCACCATTCAGTCATGGGTGATGGGCATTTCAACGCCACTTACCTGCACTCTCAAGAATTTATCAATCTCCGTCTTGAAGACATTTAATGAATTCCACAGGCCCACCACTCTCTGGCTGAAGAAATGTCTCCTCATTTCCATTCTAAATTGACCCCCTCTAATTCTAAGGCTGTGCCCATGGGTCTTAGTATCCCTGCCAAACGGAAACAAATTCCCAACGTCCACCCTTTCTAAGCATGCATTATCTTGTAAGTTTCTTTTAGATCTCCCCTCAACTCTAATGAATACAATCCCAGGATCCTCAGCCATTCATCGTATGTTAGGCCTACCATTCCAGGGCCATCCAGGGATGACCCACAGTGTCTCATGAACTATTATATTTGTTCAAAGTTAATGTCATTTGGCACAATGATCATGCCAGACAATACAATGTAAGGCTTTCTTGATGTGACAGTGGGCCTTTGTCTCCTTAAGTACTGTATAGTGGTGAATCTTACCAATACTGTCACGGACAGTTGCATCAATAGCCAGCAGATTGGTGATAATGAGGTTAAGTATGTTTTTCCCTCTTGTTGGCTCCCTCAGTACCTGCCATGGACTCAGTCTAGTAGCTATGTCCTTTAGGACCTGACCAGCTTGATCAGTAATGCTGCTGCCAAGCCATTCTTTTTGGTGGGCATTGAAATTTTCCACCCACAGTATATTCTCTGCCCTGTGCTTCCTCCAATTGCTATTCAACATTGAGGAGTACGGATTCATTATCTTGGAGTAGGGGACGAGGAGGTGGCAATACATGCTTATCAGCCCGTGTTCGATCTGGTGCCATGAGACATCATTGTCTCCAAAGCTAATGTTGAAGACTCCTTTCCAACTGTATACCATTGTCCTGCCACCTATGCAGTGCAAGTCCTGCCATTAGGACAGAACATATCTAGGCATTGTGATGGTGGCACCTGGGACATTGTAAGGAATGATTCCATGAGTATGACTATGTCAGGTTATTGCTTGACTAGTCTGTAAGACAGCTCTCCCAATTTTGGCACCAGTTAAAGTCATAGAGATGTACAACATAGAAACAGTCTGTTCGGTTCAACCTGTCCATGCTGACTAGATATCCCAATCCAATCTAGTTCCACCTGCCAGCACCCGGCCCATATCCCTCCAAACCCTTCCTATTCATATACCCATCTAAATGCCTCTTAAATGTTGCAATTGTACCAGCCTCCACCATTGCCTCTGGCAGCTCATTCCATACACATACCACCCTCTTCTCAGTAAGGAGGACTTTGTAGGGTCAACAGAACTGTCTTTGATGTTGTTGTTCTGGTGCCTAGATTGGTGATCTGTCCAGTTTAATTTCTTATCAAGACTTTCTAGTGATTGTTACAATTGAATGGCTTGCTAGGCTTTTCTATAGGGCAGCAAAGAGTCAATTACATAGTGGTTGGTCCAGAGTCACATGTAGGCAGTACAGGTTGGGCTCGCATTTACCTTCCTTAAAGCACATGAGTGAATCAGATGGGGTGTCTGACAATCTACAGTACTTTTGTTGTCATCACAAAACTTTTAATTGCAGATTTGTTTTGAATTCAAGTTCCACTACCTGCCTGGAATATTACCTGGGTCTCTGGATTCATGGTATTAACATAATACCTAGGAGAAAGTGAGGACTGCAGATGCTGGAGATCAGAGCTGAAAATGTGTTGCTGGAAAAGTGCAGCAGGTCAGGCAGCATCCAAGGAGCAGGAGATTCTTCAGGAAGGGCTCATTAACATAATACCACCAGGCTATTGCCTTCCCTTGCTGAGTACAACTATGACATGGTGATGGACTTTCAAGGCAGTTGCAGCTTGCATTCCTTGAGTGTGATAATCTTTCCATAGTTATGAAGAAAACTGTTGTGCAATGTGTAAACAAAATACAGCTCTTTGCACTAAATCAGTGCTAATTTCAACTTTCCCCAGTAACAGGGAAGTACCAAACTTATTATTAATTACCCATGTTTAGTGCCCTAAGTTCTAAGCCCGAATGAAAAAACAGTAAAACTTGTGAATGAAACATACTGGTGAGACTTATTTTGTGTACCTCAATGTGGAGCTCGAGTACAACCAGTATGTTCATTTCCAAGTATTGATGTTTTCTTTTTAACTCGTTATTCCCTCTGGGTGTTAGGAATAGCAAGAATTAAAAGCCCAAACAAAGTATTTAACATTTCTTACAAGTAGCAATGACATTTCCATTTTCTGCAACAACTACTTTTCTAATTGTTATGTAATTGCTAAATTGATGCTGTTTAATGGCAATTATTAACACTTAATGGTTAATTTGCTATCTTGTTTTACGATGAATAGAAATGGATTTGAACGACAACAGTTTTTTTTTCATATGGGCAATTGAAACTAGAAGTAATAGGAAATTGTTGGACGAGCTTTATGAAACAACATTTTAGGGACAAATATTAGGGTTCGTGATTCATTGCTCAGTCATTTTTTCTATACTTTATGACCGCAGAGGCACAATGCAAGTGAAATAATTCTGCAATCAACAACAGTGTGCTACATGAAAGAGCAAAGTCTGATTCACGTTGAACATTGATTCAACACTCACTCCTTAGATAAGGGACTGAAATAAGAATTGTGTGATCTTCTACATTTAGGGTAATGGAAATCAAAACATTAAAAATACAGAAAGAAGAAAGAAAATTGATTGTGTGGTGAAATCAGTTCTTGTTCTGTGTTTGACACACTAAACTGTGGGCAGTTCATTAGTTGAAAATGGCAACACTGTCATATAATGTTCTAATCATTGATATACTTGATCTTGACCAGAAACACACAAGGTGCAAATGGAATCACAAACATTGGCTGTTTTACACACAAAAAAAGTACTCGGCCCAATCAAATCAAAATGGGATTGCAATAATTCATGATTGTGAATTGTTATATGTATTTTAAAAAAAAACATATATTTAAAATGGATGTCGAATCCTGCAGGATGACTCCCAGAAGACTTGTTGATTTACTGCATCAGAAAAAGCAGACAATCTGAAATATTATCTCAGCATGAATCACAAATGGAAATTTCAATTAACTTTTGAGCAACAAAATAGGTTGTTCCAAAGGTTTGAGAATTTAATGTTTCTGAGGTAATACAAGCCTGGAAGGACATCACAATGAATTTCAGTATAATTGATTTTCCTCTGTAAAATGTTAATTCATCCAAGTTAACTTTTTTTTACATTTTAAGTTTCATGAGACGTGTTATGAATCATCATTTTGGGCTGAATCCCAAAAACAACTCCAAGAGACACTATCTGCAAGAAAGGGCTTTTTAGAGCAATTTTGAATAAGACAAACTAACTAAGAGATATCAAGTGCCACAACCTGCAGTGTCATAACAGAGTTAAACAAAGGATTCTTCACTTCCCTGTTGTTCATAGTCCATTGATAAAAGTAACTTCAAACTATTGAACTATATAAAGCATCATAGTTGAAGAATTCTAACTTCAAGCTTTGACGCATTTACCTCAGCAAGAGAAATCTTCAAGTAAACCCAGCTTGATAGGATAAATGCAAGGTTTATGAAGATTTGTAGCTCAGGTTGAGGTCTAGGGTGTAGGTTTGCTCACTGAGCTGTAGGTTTGATATCCAGACATTTCATTACCTGGCTAGGTAACATCATCAGTGACGACCTCTAAGTGAAGCAAAGCTGTTGTCTCCTGCTTTCTATTTATATGTTTGTCCTGGATGAGGTTCCTGGGGTTTGTGGTGATGTCATTTCCTGTTCATTTTCTGAGGGGTTGATAGATGGTATCTAGCTCTATGTGTTTGTTTATGGCGTTGTGGTTGGAGTGTCAGGCCTCTAGGAATTCTCTGGCATGTCTTTGCTTAGCCTGTCCCAGTCGAAATGGTGGTTTTTTTTCATCTGTGCGTAGGGCTACGAGGAAGAGAGGGTAGTGTCTTTTTGTGGCTAGCTGGTGTTCGTGTATCCTGGTGGCTAACTTTCTTTCTGTTTGACCTACTTAGTGTTTGTGGTAGTCCTTGCATGTAATTTTGTAGATGACATTGGTTTTGTCCATGGGTTGTACTGGGTCTTTTAAGTTTGTTAGTTTTTGTTTGAGAGTGTTGGTGGGTTTGTGTGCTACCAGGATTCCGAGGGGTCTTAGTAGTCTGGCTGTCATTTCTGAAACTTCAAGAAGAATGGATACTAAAAAAATACAGTCCTCAGATTCCTCAAGAACAAACCACTACAAGCAGACCAAACACAGCCAGAAACCCTAACCACCTTACCATACATCAAAGAAGTTTCAGAAATGACAGCCAGACTACTAAGACCCCTCGGAATCCTAGTAGCACACAAACCCACCAACACTCTCAAACAAAAACTAACAAACTTAAAAGACCCAGTACAACCCATGGACAAAACCAACATCATCTACAAAATTCCATGCAAGGACTGCCACAAACACTACGTAGGACAAACAGGAAGAAAGTTAGCCACCAGGATACACGAACACCAGCTAGCCACAAAAAGACACTACCCTCTCTTCCTCGTAGCCCTACGCACAGATGAAAAAAAACACCAATTCGACTGGGACAACACATCTATCCTGGGAAAGTCGAAGCAAAGACATGCCAGAGAATTCATAGAGGCCTGGCACTCCAACCACAATGCCATAAACAGACACATAGATCTAGATATCATCTATCAACCCCTCAGAAAATGAACAGCAAATGACATCACCACAAACCCCAGGAACCCCATCCAGGACAAACATATAAATAGAAAGCAGGAGACAACAGCTTTGCTTCCTTATGACTCTCTGACTCTAAGTGTTACTAGGTTGATCTGACTTTCAACTTTAGATTTATCCTCTGTCCATACTTACTTTTAATCTTTATTGATATAGCTAATAACTGAATCATGCTTCACTTAATAAGATTCAGGAATGGTTGAATAATAACTGAAGTCTTGTAGAGTCATAAAGTCATAGTGATGTGCAACATAGAAACAGACCCTTCAGTCCAACTCATCCATGTTGACCAGATTTCTTAAATTAGTCTAGTCCCATTTGGCAGCGCTTGACCCATATCCCTCTACCCCTCCTATTTGTATACCCATCCAGATGCCTTTTAAGTATTGTAATTGTACCAACTTCCACCATTTCCTCTGGTAGCTCATTCCATACACGCACCGCCCTCTATATGAAAACATTTCCCCTTATGCCCCTTTTAGATATTTTCCTTCTTACCCTAAACCTATTCCTCTAGTGTTGGACTCCCCCACCCCAGAGAAACAACCTTGTCTATTTATCCTATCCATGCCCCTGATGATTTTATAAACCTCTATAACGTCACCTCTCAGCCTCCGATGCTCCAGGGAAAACAGCCCTATCCTATTTAGCCTCTTCCTATAACTCAAACCCTCCAATTCTGGCAACATTCTTGCAAATCTTTTCTGAATCCTTTCAAGTATCACAAAATCCTTCCTATATGAGGGAGACCAGAATTGCACACAATATTCCATAGGTGGCTTAACCAATGTCCTGTACAGCTGCAACATGATCTCACAACTCCTATACTCAAAGCTCCGTCCAATAAAGGAAAGCATAAAAACGCCTTCTTCACTATCCTATCTACCTGCAACTGCATTGTAAAGGAACTATGAAACTGACTCCAATGTCTCTTTGTTCAGCAATACTCTCCAGGACCTTACCCTTAAGTGTTTAAGCCCTGCCCTGATTTGCCTTTTCATAATGCAGCACCTCACATTTATCTAAATTAAACTCCATCTGCCACTCCTCAGCCAATTGGCTCATTTAACCAAGATCCTGTTGTACTCTGAGGTAACCTTCTTTGCTGTCTATTTGTTTAGTAGTAAAGGTTTGCTGAAGTAAATGACGTCTAAAAGAGCAATACAAATTTACGTTTCATGGTCTACTCTGCCAGTATGTCTGATGTGGTCATGTCATTTGTCTGAAGTGGAATTTCTATACAACTCCAACTGTATGTTCCACCTTATAAAGCTGCCAGTTATGTAAATGAGAGTGTCAGCTAGAGCACTGACCATGTTGCTGCAACAGATAGGCCAAGAGGCGGTGTTTAGTAATGAGCACAGACATTTAGATATGTCAAGATATTGCCAAGGCTGGGCTGAAGGTCCCAGAGAGGTGGAATGAGGGCACGTGTTAGACAGGACAAGGAGAGGTGAGGGTGGAGATGGCTTCTAGGTGACATAGAGGATACTGAAAAAGGCACCCTGTCCCTTTCAACTGACTAGCAGCCCAGGGTTAAAAATATCAGACTGCATGCCTGCTGCTCAAGCTGCCTGTTAACTCAGAATGTGGTGGGATGATGACCTTAATTGAACATCAATTGCCCATTTATGAGTCAATCCCTTCCCCCTCCTCCACCATGACTCTACAAGTGGTGATAAGTCAGTTGCTCTCCCTTGGCTCAAGTGATTTGTTTTGTTTTTAAATTTAACTAATCAATCTGTTCAGAGATATTATGATATACCATTGAAGCAGGTGGGACTTGAACCCTAGGTCTCATTGTCCATGGGTAGGGATGCTACCACTGTGCCAGAAGAGGGGCCCATTCCAAGTGACTTGTTTTCTTTATTCTTTAATAAAATGTAGATGTCACTCAGCAGGCCAGTATTTCTTGCCCATCTCTAATTGCCCTGAAGTGTGTGGCATGCTGGACAATCAAGAGTGAACCATGTTGCTGTGGATTTAGATATAAATGTAAGCCAGATGTAAAATGTAAGGTTGACAGATTTCCTGTTCAAACATTCCTTATTTGGCCTAAAGTGACTCCAGACCAATAACAACATGGTTCACTCACAACCCAACAAACTACTCAATTAAGGATGATTAATGATAGGGAACACATGTTGGCCTCACCAGTGACACTCACATCTCATGAAAAAATAAAGAAACAAGACACCAATTGGACTGGTACTGGGAGGCTCACTGTCGAGGTGGGCCAACAGCATGCAATGGTATTGCGCTCTAACCTCGGAATCTATCTGTCTGCTTTCTTGCTCAAGTGTGACCTGTAAAACTCAACCCATAATTAATATTCTATATTCTACCTTGAACCACCAGGGAGCTATCAATTTTAATTTCCTTTCTTATTTGATGTATGCCTTTGATCATTGATCATTTGGCAAAAGATAGATGAAATTGCCTTTTGTTTTGTTTCTTATGAGTGATTCAACTTATTGGTTTGACATGTCAGATAGTGCAATAGAAGACTGGGGTCTTTTGTGTTAAAAGAATAAGGCTGTGGAGCGATCAGTTAGTGTGTCTTCTAAGTTATGAAGTGTAATTAAAATGATGAAAGGATTTTCATAGGATAGATGAGGAGAAACTGTTTCTCCTTCTGGAGAATCCAAGATTTGGAGTCTTAAATATAAACTGTAATCTCTTTTGAGTAAATCTAATAGGAAATTCAGCAGAAACTCCCTTACCCAGAGAGTGGTCACATTGGGGAATTGTTGCTAATAAAGTTGCTGAGGCCAATGTCTTAGTTTTTAAAGAAATGGTAGATAAATATGCAACAGAAGATCATGCAGTTAGGGAGGGGGGATTGAGTAAGAATGGAAAGTGCTTTGTGTTGCGCATTAACATAGGTTGGGCTTGTTGGGCCAAATGGCCTGTTTCTTTTCTATAGCTTCTAAGTCATTCTATGGAATAGTAGAAATTAGGAAGAGAAAACTACTGGGGATGAAATTCCTATTTGGTAGAGACATCATTGGCTAGGAGAATCACATAGGGAGGCAGGGGCAGGGGAGCTGTAACAGATGGACAAATCATTACAGCCACTTCCAGGCTCCCACCAACGTTGAAGTCCACCTCCTTTATGTTCTGTTTAATTTTGGTGCAGTAGTGCATTCAGTTTAGCAAAATGAGAAACCTATTTTCTTTCCAGTTGAGAAATAAAGTGCTTGATTTCAAGCTGTTTGGAAAATAAACAAAAGAGCATTCTACTCATTTTATCCAAAAAGGCTGATTAATCAATTTATTTGTGGCCCTTTGCCAAATTAGAAATAGTCCATGTGAATGAATGAACTGTATTGATTTATCTTACTTGCTTTCTCTGTGTCACCTTCTCTTCCTCGGTGGTTATTTCATGCTGCAACATTGGGCATTGTTAAAATCTCTAAAAGTAAGTCAGTACTGTACTTTCTGGTCATATGGAAGTAAATGATGGAAGAGAACTGTTGATATTTTCACAATAGCCTGAGTGAATCATTGCATCATATTCGATGACTTGCTCTAATTTCAATCTGTTGTTCCACTGTGTCTGCTTATACTTCTCATCTGTTTCTACAGTGTAGCAAATTGCCAACAATCCCTTTTCTCACATGCTATGCTACATATCCCTTCCTTTTACTTACCTCATCATCTTCTAAATCATTGTAGCAGTATTTTTAAATTAAAACAACAATCCATGTTAAGTCTTCCATGGCTTCACCTCTCCTTATCTCTAGCCTCATAACTATCCAAAATGTCTATACTCACCTAATCCTGGAGTAAGTTTTGAGTATTCTCAATTTTTGGTGGCAGTTTCTTCAGGTCAGTAGGCCCCAAGCTTTGGAATACCTCCTTACAACTCGTCACCTCCACCTCACATCTCCTTTAAAACACTGCTTCAAACCTAACTCCTTACTTAGCTTTTGGTCATTTCACCTATCATCATCTTCTGCAGCTCATTATACATTGATGTACCTATGAAGGGCCTTGAGCAATTTCACTACATTAAAGGAGCTATATAAATATAAGTTGTTGTTGATCATCAGTGTCAAATACTCATGAGCAATATTTTCTATAAAATATGTGACTCGCAACAACCCAAAATTGTATGCCACACAGCAATTGGCCCATGGAAGTTAACAAATGCGTAAAGCCACAAAAAAAATTAAAGGACTTGCACATTCTAAGAAAAACACAGATGGAATGTTGCTAATGAGCAAAGTTATTGTTTGTGAATTCCAGGTTGAAACTACATTTATATAATTCCTTCAAAAATATGGAGTTGTACATCTGATGGTTCTTTCCTGGCGTAGAACGGTTAGAAAGGAATAAAAACCACATCCCTTTTTCACAGGAGTAAGCTGCTGAATTCTGACATGGAAAGGTCCAGAATCACAGATAGCCATTTTGACAGATGTCAAAAGGGATGTGTAAGGTTAGGTCGTAAGGCAGACAGGACTCCATGTGGGTAGAGAGGGAGGGATCAATGTGCCTGGTTAGTAGGGTGCCAGGTGGGTAGGGTCTCATGGTAAAGTTAAGTAAGATTCCAATTGGTTAAAGGTATGATGCCAAGTAGATAGGATACTAAGTGCGTAGGGATAACTTGCTAGATGTTGGGTATCAAATGCAAAGAATGCCAAGTGTAGGATGCCAGTGACCAGAATGCCAGGTAGATAGGGTGCTATGGTGAAAGGTGACAAGCTAAATGATGCAGTGTTTAGGGTAGGCTGGGTAAGTGGGAGAAATCGGGTCCATTTGGGGGAGGCTGAGGTTTGGGACTGATGGTGGAGTCGGATTGGTGACAGGGAAGAGGGCGGTTGATTCCTGAGAAGTCGGGAGGGTTTGAGGCAAACCAGATCTGGATCAGGGCAAGGTGGGGCAGGGACTGGAGGGGCAGAGACAGATACATCTGGGTGAGTAGGCATGTGGGATCAGGGAAGTGGGTAACATTTCTGGAGTCAGCCAAAGGAGAAATCAGTCTGAAGTGGTAGTCAAGGTGTCAGGTCTCAAATGGGGAAATTGAGGATGGGTTCAGGTCGAGACCAGAGGAAGGAGGAGTCAGGTTTGGTACCTGAGGTAAACAGAGGTTCATGTCCTACAGAGGTTCATGTCCTAATTGGATGAAGAGTAGGGTTAGGACCAGAATGGGTTACTGGGATTCAGATATAGAACACAGGGAATAATAATGCCCAGAATAGAGGAGGAATTGACGATGTTAGTCCAGAGTAGATGAAAAGTAGAGTTGGGATCAATGTGGGGCAATGGGTTTGGTTCTGAAGCAGGGGAATGGGTCCATTGGTAGGTGGAGGGTCAAGTAGGGTGGTAAAGGTATTTTTGGAGCATGTGAAGAGGGGTCCGATCCAATGTGGGTAAATGAGGTTTGGATCTGGAGCAGGTGAAGTGGAATTGATCCAAAGTGAAGAATATGGGAGCAAGTGCAGAGCAGCTGAAGATATGATTGATAGATGTGGAGTGGGCAAAGGAGGGAATGAGCCCAGAACCCAAGCCACCAGGCATAGAAATGGAGTGCCAAGTCATGGTCTGATTGGATGCAATTGGTCTGGGAGAGGAGTTTTTAGGAGGATCTGAGATAATTATGGTATCAGTTAAATAATTATTCAGGAATCAGACTACATATTTAACTTTTCATGAGTAACTCTTTACTTAATTTCATCACAACCATCCAAATTCTCCAAGTGAAATTGATATTTTCAAACAGCTCCAACAAAGAGGAATTGCCTCGTCAATCTTCAATTTCTGAAGCAATTCCTTCAGAATCTGCTACAATGAGGATTCTGCAGGTTCCGTTAATGCTGGACCAATGCCTGTCTGCCCACGTAACTGAATAACTTTAATGTTAGCCCAGACATGCCATACATGTAAATGTATAATACGTACATATTAATGAGCTATGACAAACCTCTATTGGATCTTTCAATACCTTGTTACCCATGTCCTAGGTGGTTTCATTATGAAGGTTAACATAAGTATGCTACATCGGGTAAAGATATCAGGACAAAATGCCACCAATGGTGAGATGACATCTTGAACCTCTGCAGTCTCATCTGATGTAGGTACACCCACAGTAGGAAGGATGTTCAAGGATTTTGAATAATAATTATAACCCCTCATGTTGTGACTGCTCTCTTGTTCTCCTTTGTTTTGTTATTATAAGCTCAGCAATATAACTGCATCAGTTCTAAGAATGAAAGAATCAGTTCTTTAATGCATTAACATAGTTCACAATCAAGTATGTTATTAAAAAATCTATCATGTGTACATCAGTCTTGAGTAAGTCTTTGGAGTCTGACTATCCATATAGCTGTGTTAGAATCGCCTCCAATCGAATAATAGTCCGTTATACCACCATGGGAATATCCCAAAAAAACTCATAAGTTGTGAGAAAATTGCAGCATTATTTTACTTGTAGCACATCCCCATAGTCCTCTTATTTAATTGATCAAGATCTATAGTTCTTGACTGTAGACTTAATGGATACGTAGCATAAGCAGTAAATCAGCTGGGACTATAATGAAAACACTCATTAAATCCGCTGCCTCGTTCAAGTAACAAAATGAGCTCCCTTAATACTTTTCTATTCTACAAGTTTTCCTTAGTTGTTTCAACTGAATGTAGTGATGCAGTTACTAGCATCATTAAAACAAGTGACCTAAGAAATCTCTAGTCAGGCTTTACCCAAATTGAACAATTGGGACCTGATGCCTGTTAACTCAACTCATTTTTACATCTATTAAGAGAACCCTCTGGTATTGATTTATTCATTGCCTTCCTTAAAACATGCCAGTATTTTCTAACTGCCTCTCATCCTCGTATTTGCCTTTAATATCTTCCACTATTTATTCATCAATGGCACTGACACTTGTCCTTGATGACACAATAGTAGATCTAGCAATTCTGTGTACTTGTCCTACAGTCACCCTTCATTGCTGTTTGTGTAGCTTCCTCTGTCTTGGAGCCTGTCCAAACTCATTCATCATGTGCGGCACTGTACCTTACCTCAGTGCTTCTTCTAGGCCTCTGCCTCTCTCCTGGCCTTTCCAATTTCCGTTCTGTGGCAGTCCTGAAAATGTTTGGTCTACTTTTTCATTCTCTGCTTGTTCAATGATGTTAGTGTTGATCCAGATGATCTTTTCACTTGTCCTTTTTGTTGTTTTCTCTTGACATCTGCTCAAGTTATCACATCAGAACACTTGTCACAAATAACATTAGCCATAACGCAATGCGATAGCTCTGCAGCATGGAAGTGTGTAACATGAGCAGATTTTCCATGCAGTTACTCATAGAAATCACAGGACACATTGACCTTAGGATTCCTGATGGTTGGTTGAGGGACAGAAATAAAGTCATCAGTGTGTATGTGCCATGTCAGGTCTCATGCTGGCCTGTGGTGGGTTCACACTTGTAATATGGATATTTATCAATGTAGAACTTTTTAAAGTTATGGCCTAGATTCATAGAGTCATACAGTATGAAAACAGACCCATTGGTCCAACGGCCACGCCGATCAGACATCCCAATCTGACTTAGTCCCATTTGCCAGCACTTGGTTCATATCCCTGTAAAGTCTTCCTCTTCAGATAACCATCCAGATGCCTTTTAAATATTGTAATTGTACCAGCCTCCATCTGCCTCTGGCAGCTCATTCCATACCCACCACTACCCTCTGCATGAAAAAGTTACTCCTTTTTAAATCATTTCCCTCTGACCTTCTAGTTTTGGACTCCTCTACCACAGGAAAAAGACCTTAGCTATTCATCTTATCTATGCCCCTCGTGATTTTATTGACCTCCGTAAAGTCAGCCTTCAGCCTCCAGCACTCCACCGTAAAAAGCCTCAGCCTATCCAGCCTTTCCCTGTAACTCAAAACCTCCAGTCCCAGCAACATCCTTCAAAATGTTTGCACCCTCTCAAGTTTAACAATATCCTTTCTATAGAATGGCAACCAGAATTGTATGCAATATTCCAAAAGCGTCCTCACCAATATCCTATACAGCCGCAACATGCCATCCAAAATCCTGTACTCAAAGTCATGATCAATGACAAGAAGTGTGCCAAGCATTTTCTTTATCATTATGTCACCTGCAATTCCAAGGACCTATACCTCTAGGTTTCTTTGTTCGGCAACACTCCCCAAGGTCCTATTTACCTACTCCACAGAGGTCTGTATCCTTTACTTACACATGGAAAGTTATTGACACTGATCCAGCTCCCTCAGAATCAGCTCTCAGAATTAACAGAACCTCTGCCAATTGTCTGCCACTCCTCGGGCCAGTGTCCTATCTGATCAAGCTCCTGTTGTACTCTAAGATAATCTTCTTCACTATCCACTTCATCAATTTTGGTGTCACCTGCAAACTTATTAACCATTCCACCTATATTCACATCCAAATCATTTATATAAATGACCAAAAGCAATGGACTCAGCACTGATCCTTGTGGCACATCACTGGTCACAGTCCTCCAGTCCAAAAAGCAACCTTGTGCCACTACTCTCTGCCTCCTACTTCCAAGCCAAATTGGTACCCAATTGGCTTATTTCCCCTGCATCCCTTGTGATCTAACCTTCCTAATTAGTCTACCATGCAGAACCTTGCTGAACGATTTGCTAAAGTCTATATGGACAATATCTACCATTGTGCCTTCATCAATCTTCTTTATCACCTCTTCAAAAAACTTAATCAAGTAAATGAAACATGATTTCCCACACACAAAGCCATGTTAACTAGCCCTCATCAATCCTTGCCTTTCCAAATGCAAGTAAATCCTATCCCTCAGAATCCCGTCTAACAACTTACCCAGCACTGGTAGTTAACATGATTTTGTAATGCTAGGAGAAAGTGAGGACTGCAAATTCTGGAAATCAGAGTCAGAAAGTGTGGTGCTGGAAAAGCACAGCAGGTCAGGCAGCATCGGGCATAAGCTCTTTATCAGGGTTGACTCTCCTGCTCCTCGGATGCTGCCTGATCTGCTGTGCTTTTCTAGTACCACATTTTTTGACACTGACATAAGGCTCCCCATCTGTAGTTCCCTGGCTTCTCCTTACAGCATTTCTTAAATAATATCTTCAGAATTATATCATTGGTAGAAATCTTTGAGTACAAAATTGTTGAATGGCGAGGTGTAGCAGTCAACTTTGCATAATTGTGTGTAAGATTTTGTTTGTTTAACTCTACAGCTCAAGTGAAGGAAAGAGCAAAAAAATAGCAGTTTGCATGGAGGTCAGGGCAGGCAAGCATGAGTGAGTGGTGAGGGAAAATAAGTGTTGAGCAAGATCAGATTCATGCAGGAGTGGAAGAGGAAAAGGTCTGGTGTCCCCAGTGTGTGAAGCATGCTGGGAGCAGTTGGTCAAGATAAGGAAATATGGGGTCTAATGGGTAGTGAGAGTATTATCAACATGTATGTTTATCTCAAGGTTTTAACAGGCATACTATTCAGGACTTTGCATTTTTCTGCACCATTTCAATTATTCTTTGAGATTGATCTCAGGCAAAGTCCTTTACAATACACAGAAGAGAGGGCCCAGATGAGTTTGAAACTTCAGTCATGTACTACGGAATACTGAGGGAAAAAAAGACTGGATACTGTTACAACAAGTGGTAAACCCTTCTGCACATTAAACCAAACACACAGAAAAACTCACCTCGCCTCATAATCTGTTAAAGTATGAGGGACAGAGAATTACCCCAAATTTCACTATTTAAAGAAAAAAATAATAATTTTATTCTTTAAGTTCAAAAGTGAACATTAAACAACATCTGTTCACAACCCTAATCCTCCTTTCTCTCAAAAAAATTGTTATCTACTTCTCACTCCATGACAATGTATTGATCTGATAAAGTCTTCGAGGAGAAAGTGAGGACTGCAGACTGCAGATCAGGAAGAAGAAGGGCTTACGCCCGAAACATCGATTCTCCTGCTCCTTGGATGCTGCCTGACCTGCTGCGCTTTTCCAGCAACACATTTTCAGCTCTGATCTGATAAAGTCCCTATTAAATTTACAGCAAATCAATTTTCAAAACCAGCTGTGTCAATCCTTCCCTTTGGATTTCCCTGGTTTGTCTTCGGTTTTCTGCTGCACAGATTATTCATATGGAAACAAAGGTATCTTTTTGAGAGAATGTTTCAATAGCAGTCATTCAATGGCAGAATGTGCTCTTTTTCTGGCTAACTATCCAAAATGCCTGCTTTTTATACCCCAAAACATGAGATTGTTTCATTGATTCAATGTTGTCAAAACAACAAAATTCAAATTCAATTGTGTTTTAGTATCTTGGGGCATAATTTAAACTGATTGGTTAAACTCGAGTTGTTGTGAAAACAACTCAGTACAGCTCAAATGTTACATCTTCAAATTGTTCAGTACACTTTGTGTCTGCAGTCAGTCACATGGCAGGTGTTGTCAACTTTTCAGCTTTCACTCTCTTAAAGGTATAATACTTGCTTTCAACTTCATAAAAATACTATTGTGTTTTGTCTCATGGTCAGTATGCATTTAAGAGAAATGTTCATATTATGACTGTTTCATAGAATGTGCTGTGAGAGTACAAAGGTATCAAAGGCCATATCACTTGAAGCATGTAGCTCTTTGTAACTAAATAGCTTTTTATAAGCCCAGACACTGATATGTTCATAAATGTAATATTGTAGTGAGCTTTAATAAAGAGGCAGTTGTTTGGAAAACTAATTGAACACCAACTACATATTAACTCCGAACTTTAGCAATTTCCAACAATCAGCAGCATTAGCCTTTCCCTTGTTGATTCTAAACTTCACTGATGAATTTGCGTTTGTGCACTTTCTTTTAATGTTGCCAAAATTGTAGAGTTCTCCTGACTTGTTCATCATCTCAATTTTCAGGCAGCCTTACAAATCTACAGTCAGGGCATTGAGCAGCTAGAGGATAGAGCAAAATTCATGTTGATTGGAATTTAAGTTCATTCAAGACAAAAGGAACTTCTGTGATTACCTGACAGTGCAGCAAGAGAACTGAGTGTGAGTTTTCCAAAGAGGAAATGTCAGAGAAGCTCAATGAATTTGCTGACTATTGTATTAGTCAGTAAAGTGCACGTATCAAACCAAAAAAACCTGTAACAGATGCAATTTGTTGCACCTCCGAAAAGCTATCCAGCAGGTGGCATGAAGACATGTTGGGCATGCATGTGCAGGCAATCTGGTTCCAAAGGCCCAGCTAGAACTAGAACAAAGTTGAGGTGACGAACAAGTCAGGAGAACTCTACAATTTTGGCAACATTAAAAGAAAGTGCACAAATGCAAGCACATCAGTGAGGTTTAGAATCAACCAAGGGAAAGGTGAATTTCTGAACATGGTCAAGCATTCCATATTGTTAAACTTGCATAGCATATAAATGGTATAAGACAGTTAGAAGTTCTTACAATGGTGAATATCATATCCCTTGAAAAAAGCATGCTGACACATATTGAAAGCTAAAATCAACAAAGGAACTAGTGCTTACATGTTACCAGTAGGCATCCTTGTAGAGACATGCTTCAGTCAGTGGTATTTCATGGTATAACCTACAATAGTTCACCATTTCCTGCATTGCTACAATCACACTGCAGTCCCAGTACGCAAGCTCATCTTAGCTTCCAGAAATATTCTACTGCTGATTTCCACTGTTGGACCATTGGTGTCTATCAAATCAGTCATTGATCTTGCACACTTGTACCAGAATGATTACCATCAGCAATTTTAAATGTAATGCGATATAACATTTTATATACAGTCCCATTCATTGTTCTTTCAAGGAAGAGCAATCTGGACTTCAGCAAAAGCTCCATATGGAACTAAATAAGTTGAATGGTACAATTGAAACCAATCAGACCAAAATGGTACAATTTGAAAGATGAACCACCACAAAAATTGATGTAGCTCCATCACCTGCATCTTGAAAAAAGATGGCATCATAAGAACATATCTTGTACCAAGATGCCTTCAACTTTTCACTTAAACAATATCTTAATAAAATTCCAATCCTACAAGAATTAAATCCAAAAAATTTCAGAACTAGGTTCTTTTACAAATTAGATGGAAAACAAGGCTGCTGATCTGTCATTTAGCCAAAGAGTTCCCAATAGCTCACAATTTTGAATGTCATTTTGATAGCAGTGTTTCCAATAGTTACCTTTTGGACTATCAGTAAATCAAGGGAAATTTCAACAGAAAATCAGAGGCTGACGTGTTTCCATTGTTAAAAGGTGGGACACATTCATTCAGAATGCTGGAAATTGAAGGGGAAGCCCATGAAAATGTTTGAAGTTCACAAGAATGAGTCCGAAACTCAGTAGGAAAAGGCGAAAGATCAGATTATAACTTTAACCGCAACTGAGACAGGAGTTATACCTTACATTAAGTGCAAAAGAAGTACATAGGGTAGATGAGAGATATGAAAGTTTTCATCTAACGGGAAGATAATGTCTTATTCTTCAAAAGAATCATCCAAGCCAATAGCTGTACAGAGATATATTGGGATTCTCTTGCTGGAGAAGGATTTAGCTTTCATTCCAGACAGTTCAGTGAAAGTCAAGATGTTGCTAAATGGGATAGGTGTACAAGGTCCAATCAGAGTGTGACTTGCTGTCTGCAGTGATGGTAATCAGGTTATTTAAGAATTACCTAGGGATGGAGTTGGTTTACTTCTAGATGATGATTTGGCAGGATGGAAATTCATTGCTTTATGTATGATCACTAAACGTCCAATTGAGAATAAAGAAATGGAAACATGCAGGAGCAATTTCTGAAGATTTGTCCATCATGTGAGGTGAGCAGAGCAATAAGGTTACAATCATACTATGAGTAGAGGTTAGGCTAATGAAACTGGATTTAAGAATGAGGATCATCCAGAAGAAGTGTTGGCATGTCTTCATTTACTGCTGATCAGGAAGCGGATTCAGACCTAAGTAAGATAGTAAAGGCAGTTCATACTGAAGCTGAGGCTGATGGGATTCCTGAGTGGAATTATATTATAACAGAATTCTAATGAGGAATGAAAAATTGTGTCATCAAATAATGGTACTGCCCAGTTATCATAAGGAGATATTTTAAGTAAAAGTTCATAATATTCCAATGCCAGGACATAAAGGATTGCAGAAAAGGCAGGCATCAGTAAACAGGTATTTTAAAAGGCCAACACTTCATAAAGGCATAATGCAGTTCTGTAAAACATTCATATCACATTGTCACCCAGTACCCTCGCACAAATATCAAGCAGAGCATATGATCAATGCGGTCAAATCAATGATTATTAAATGTTGAGTAACCCAACAATATTTTTGCATTGTATTGCTCATTTTTTGTGCAACAGCAATGGAAAAGAGAATATCATCTCTAGTACAATTATTCTTGGAAGACAAGTACAAATGAGCTTACACAGCAGGTAATTGTCTTACCATTCCGAGTCACAGGACATTCTTCTACAAAGAGAGAGGAGAAAGAAACAGGTCTTACAAGCCAGCAGGTAGAAAGCCACCAAAAGTATACACTGAATAGCAGGTTTAACTTAAAAATTCAGTTACAAATATTTGACAACCAGAAAGATCAACAATTTCATTACTGATAATGGTGCTACTTAGTGAAGGAACATAAGCCACTACAGATGAGTATATGGTTCACCAATCATGTAGAAGGAAGTGGAGGAAAAAAACTCTACCACTGATGATTCTGTGGTGATGTTGGCTGAGAGTAAGCAGTAGAAGGACAAACAAGTTGTCAAGCAAGTGCAACAGAACAGTACATTGCACTCCAAGTAGGCATATGATCACCAGATCAGGACAATTTGTCAGACATCGAAGTTATTATATTGATGTTTAATCATGAGTCTTGTAAACTATTTTTAACCTGTTGGCATAATGATTGAATTGATGGCAAGTGCCCATATACAATCATGGACAATCAAACAAGCTAAATGAGCTTGGAGCACAAACACAAATTGGCAGATATGATATTGAGGGATCACAGAGATGTGACTGCAAGGGAAGCAGGATTGGCAATTAAATATCCGAGGATAAACATTCAATCAAAAGAACAGGCAGATGGACAGAGGGGTGGGTTGCCTTGTTCATTAGAAATAAAACTAAATTGAGAACAAGAAAGATAGAGAGTTGATTGGCACAGAATCTGTGTGGGTAGAGTTGAGGAACCAGAAAGGAGAAAATACCCTGATCAGAGTTGTATATAGGCTCGTAGCAGTGGTCAGGATGTGAGGAAGAAAATAAATTAGGAGATAGAAAAGGCATATACGAAAGGCACCATTAAAGTGATCATGTGGGAACTGGGAAAATCAGATTGATAACAGATCTCAGGAAAAGGAAGTCGCAGAATGATTACAAGTTAGTTTTCTTTTTAGAATAGCTTTTGGTAGAGCCCATTAGGGAACAGACAGTTCTGGATTTGGTGATGCATGATGAGGCAGACTTGGTTAGAGAGTTTAAGGTGATGGAACCTCTAGGAGGCAGTGACCATAATGTGTAGAATTCATGCTGCAGTTTGAGAGAGGGAGAAGCTAGAATCAGATGTAATGGTATTACAATTGAGTAAAGGTTACTACAAAGACATGAGGGAGCAGCTGGCCAGAGTTGATTGCAAGGGGAGCCTAGCAAGGAAAATGATGCAGCAACAATGGCAGGAGTTTCTCGGGATTGTTTGGGAGGTACAGCAGAAATTCATCACAAAAGATCCTAAGGGGAGGACAAGGTAACATCATAGATAAAGAAGGTCAGGGACAACATAAAAGCAAAAGAGAAAATATGCAATGTGGCGATTTGTTGGAAGACAAATGATCAGGAAGCCTTTAATAACCAACAGAAGATAACGGAAAAAAACAATAATAGGGGTGAAGACAAAATATGAGAGCAAACCAGCTCGTAATACAAAAGAAGTTGCAAATGTATTTTAGTATTTAAAAAGTAAGAGAGAAGCATGGGTGAGCATTGAACCCCTGGAAAATGAGACTGGAGAATTAATAATGGGAAACAAAGAAATGGCAGAAGGACTGAATAGGTATTTGTATCAGTCTTCACTGTGGAAGACACCAGCAGCATACAAGAACTTCATAAGGGTCAGGAGCAGTGGTGAGGGTAGTGACCATCACTGAGGAGAAGATGCTGAGGAAGCTGAAGAGTCTGAAGGTGGATAAATGAAGCTGTTGGCAGGGCTTCATCAAATGGAGGTCATGCCTGACAAATCTGTTAGAATACTATGAGGATGTCATTAGCTAGTTAGACAAAGAGCAGCCAGTGAACATGATCTATTTGGATTTCAGACAGCCTTCGATAAGGTGCCACACAGGAGATTGCTAAATAAGGTAAGAACTCATTGTGTTAGCGGCAAGGTACAGGCATGACTAGAGAATTGGTTGACTGGCAGAAGGCAGAGAGTTGGGAGAAAGGTGTATTTTTCAGAATGGCAGCCAATGACCAGTGGAAGTCCTCAGAGGTCAATTTGAGACCACATCTATTCATATTACTCATTAAAGGTCTGGATGAAGGAACTGAGGGCATTGTTGCTGAGTTTGCATATGACACAAAGATGGAGGGCAGGTAGTGTTGAGGAGGTGAGGAGGATTGTAGAAGGACTTAGACAGGCTAGGAGAGCAGGCAAAGAATGGCAGATGGAATACAGTATGGGGAATTGTGCGGTTATGTACTTTGATAAGAAGAATGGAAGCATGGACTATTTTCTAAATCAGAAAGGCCTCAGAAATCTGAAGCACAAAGGGACTTGGAAGTCTTAGTTCAGGATTTTTTTAAGGTTAATATGCCTTGCCCAGTTGGCAGTTCGGAAGGCAGATGCAAGTTAGCATTCATTTCAAGAGGGCTAGAATACAAGAAATATATTACTGAGGCTGAATATGGCATTGGACAGACCGCATTTAGAATATTATGAGAAATTTTGGGCCACATATCTAAAGAAGGATGCTGGCATTGGAGACCATCCAAGGGAGGTTTACAAGAATAATCCCATCAATGAAGGGCCTGTTATATGAGTGGTTGAGGGCTCTGCATCTGTATCCAGTGGAGTTTAGAGGGATTGAAACTTACAGAAAAGTGAGAAGCCTGGATAGAGTGGACATGAGCAGATCTTTCCACTAGTAAGAGAGACTAGGACCCAAGAGTGAAGGGATGACCCTTTAGTTCTGAAATGAAAAAGAATTAGTTCAGACAGAAGATACTGATTCTGTGGAACTCATTCCACAGAAGCTGAGGAAGCCAAGTCATTGAGTGTATTTAAGACAGAGATAGAAAAGTTTTTGATTGGTAAGGGGATCAAGGGTTACAGGGAGAAGTCAGGAGAATGGAGTTGAGAAATAGCCATTATCCATTGGCAGAGCAGACTCAATGATCTGAATGACCTAATACTGCTCCTATGTCTTGTGATCTTATGGTTTTATGTATACCTTTTTTTTTAATCTTTGGAAAAGTGGGGCTGTTGTGTTATGCCTCACATTTAGTGTGTCAGTATAGCTTTAAGAAACAAGCTTAAGACATCATCACTGCATGATTAGAAGATATAAAGTTTCACACACAATTTTATTTGAGATCACTTGAATCATAAAACACAGATGGAAACATAGTGCTGTTTGTCAACAAATTGCTTAATATTGACCCATACACTGAAGTCTCTGGGAATGTCATATTTCTATAATATTTATAAAAGTCGTATTTATGTTGTTGGATTTTTTATTACCATATTATGCATGCCTATTTTTTTAAAGTCAGTGGGCAAAACCTTGGCAAATGGAACATAATGTGGGAAAAGGTGAGGTAATGCATTTTGACAAGATAGATAGAAGGATTGAATACATCTTAAATCAAAAAGGCTACAGAAAGCTACAGAACAGAAGGATATAGGAGTCTTCATCCATGAATCAGAAAAAGCTAGCTTTCAGATTCAGCAGATAACAAGGAAATCAAATGGAAAGTTAGGCCCTTATTTCAAAAGAAATGGAATGCAAATGCACTGAGGTTTTCCTAAAACTATTGAAAGCACTGCAAGAGAGTCCCCAATTTGCAAACTTCTGACTTATGAATGCTCATAGTTATGAATGTGATCAAGGGTACAATTTGACAGGGTAGATGCAGAAAATTTGTTTCCCCTTGCAGGAGTATCTAGGACCAGAGGCCAAGCAGCTTGCTGCTGCTTGTAATTTTTTTGTTTGTGGAAATTGTGGTATAATACCATCTTGGTTTTGAAGTGAAATACCATGCAAGCATTTGTTCTCCGGCAATGGTTGGCTTGTATTGGACTCTGCATAGCGCAATGATTTTGTTGATTATTGAGTCTGGCTCACAATAATGAAATAATAAGTCTATTGAGGTTGTGTGAGGCAAATGGCCAAGGGAAATGAGCTGTTGCAAATCCATTCACCCATGCCAAATGAGATGTTTTAAAGTAATTATGCAAAAATAATTTATTTTGTGAATCTTTATTAACTACTAACTTTATTTTTATTCCATTCATGAGACTGTTTGCTTCTGGTAAATCTTATTATAGAGGAATTATTTTGTAAAGCAAAATCAATGATGAATAAAGTAGCTTATTATCATTATGATGCCTTGCTGGCATTGTAAGTTGGTTTATTGTTCTTTCAGCTCTGGAACTTGGTATTAAACCCGAAGTGAACTTCTCTCTGTAGATAAAATTAGTTTAGTCCATTTTCAACATAGTTTTCCAATTGACTGTGTCTGAGCAGGAATCAAACCCGATATAGACTAACCTAGGAGTTTTACTCATGCAGACAATAGGAATGGCTGTAGAGTGAAAAGGAATCATCACACCAATAAGTGGGATATGGTTCTTTAAAGCTGGTAATATGGTTCATTGTTGGAACGATGTAGAAGCAGGTTCAATATATACCTAGCCAGGATTGTGCTGGACTTAATGTTGGCACAGAATGGAACATTCTTCATCTCAATGGAACACTTCTTCATCTTGAAGGTATAAGCACACATGTCTCAAAAATATATCTAGTCTGAAAAGAATCAGCAGAGTGGAATATTTCCTATTAGTACTCATAATTCTTACTCCAAGGGACCAATTATAATTTTCTACATGATATTCATTGTTGGCTTCTAAAAGAAGCATGACTAATTGGCTGAAAAATTTTATAAATGGGTCACAATTTATATCAATCACAAATATAAATAGTCAATTGGAAAATATGCTGAAAAACTTTTAATTAAGTAACAAAGCTTGTTTAGTGATATTAATGAGATGTTTGTGGAACTCAGCAGGGACAGAACATGTGTTCAAAAAGTAGATGGAAGATGAATCACAAGCATGCATGTTTTGTTGAGCAGTATACTTTGAGTAACTATATGGCTCCAATAAGCCCAATGTATCTGTTTTCACTTATTTAACAGTAAAGTTGTAAACAATGTAAATCATTGATGCCTTTGATGGATAGGACAGTTCAAGAATGAATCTGTGGAAAGAAATTTCATTTCTCACCTGGTTATGTTGGCAAGCATCAATGTAACTTGGTATGGTAGCGCAGTAGTGAAACTACTGAACTTGAAATTCCAAGCTCTAGACTAATGTGCTGGAGACGTGAGCTTAAATCCCACCACTACAGATGGGTAGAATTGAAATTCAATTAATGAATAAATCTGAAATAAGCATTATTTTCATTAATAATGATCGTGACCCACTGTATTGTCATAAAATGAAACTTTCTGGTTTACTGTGAGAAGGTCAGAAAGGGTTAATGCTGAGGAGTGCACTAAGCATTGCCCAATATGATAATAGTAAATGGACTTGGGTGCAAGGAATTTCAAAGGAATAAGATCCAATTTCGAGGACTCCTCATAGATTCAGCAACAATGTCTATCATACCAATGCACCTTGTAGTTGGTTGCCGTCATGCAATAAACTTGCCTTGCTTAAGACAAAAGCCTCTACTTCGAATACTACCAAATGGTTTTCCCTTTTTTTTCCCTCTGCACCATCAATCTATATTCTTCTGTAGGCCAAAGCACCAACATTCTCATGCACAAACTCTGCATGGGTGACCTTTTCAAATGAAAATACCAGTTTAAAAAAAGCAATACCTGGAAATTAATGTACTGTGCATACAACAGTTCCATTTTGAAATGTACAAGATGAGTTGGACCAATATTCAACCAGAATCACGGGTAAGAATCTAAAGATAAGAGGTAAGGTATTGAGGACTGAAGAGGAGAAATTTCTTCATCCAGAGAGCGGTGAGTCTGTGGAATTCACTACCATAGAAAGGGGTTGAAGACAAAACTTTGAATGTTTTCAGGGGGGAGTTAGATATGGTTCTTTGGTCTTAAGAGATTAAAGGCTGTTCCTATTTCCCAAATTTCTATGTTGTTGTGTGTCATTTGTCTGATTCATTGGTTACTGCTTCAGAGTTGCTCTCTTGAGCACATGAGCTACTCTACCCCTGCCCTGAGTGCCTAGTCTCTCACCATCTTCAGGTCCCACCTCTATTTTACTCTCTGAATAATACACAGTATCAAAACCTGAGTTGGTGACTGTGTGAGGGTGGGAGCAAGTGATAGTATTTCTACTTGATCAGGTGCTACTGCTTTCTCCACTTCTTGCTAACCTGGCCAGACTGTAATTCCTGGGAATCTGGAAGTAGAAAATCTCAAGGGTAAGATTGTGCTGAGAAAGGGTTAGAAAGCAAAAGTTGCAGGCATTCGGCATAGGTAACATGGAAATCAAAAACCATCATGGGATGAGAGGAAGTGAGATGTGTAATGTCAGAAAAGATAGGACCATACTATTACATTTGATGGTTTCAGCCCCATCACTGGTTAAAACCCACAATCATAGTTACTCCAGTGATGGAAACACCATCTCCTCTAATGGGGTCAGGACATACAATCATCCCATCTTTCACTGTTTAGATGCTGCTGTCTACTGTTCCGCACCACCCTGAACTTTAAGAGAAATGGTGGTGTATAATTGAACATGGCAATTCACATGTAATTGTTGGATAGCTGGCTATGCATGCAGGAATGAGATGTGGATGTGAATCATGAATATATAGTGAAGTGGGCAGGTGAGTTAAACATCACACAAAATGAATAGCTGTTTTGTGAAGATATGGAACTTGAAAAGCATTTACTGACCTTGACCACTCAGATGAGTACATTGAAATTCTTGTGAGACTATTGGCAGTTAAGGTGGCAGGTAAGAGGATAATGGGAGGATGGGGGGGAGGGGGTTCCAGTTGAGAAAGTTCTACCTACTTCCCAGCAGCACAAGAATTAAGTTCTGATTAGGCAGGGCCACAGTCAACCTTCCCACCCTGCCATTGATTGAGAGCCTTAAGAGGCCTTATAATGACTTCAAGGCGTCTTTTCACCTCTACTGAAATTAACTCATCTCCAGGCTGGTGAGGAGAGAAGCAGCCTAACTAATGGCTTGTTGTGTCAGATGAAAGAGAGTCAGCATGTCAGGTGGAGGAGCATCTCTTGATATACCAGAACCTGGGCATTATCACAGGTATGGAAATGGGGCAGGGATAGGCCACTGACAGCTACCTTGCTGCCTTTGCTTTTGACCTCCAATACCACTCTACCTATAAACTGCAACCCATTATCTACTCTCCCACCCAATAAGGCACTTACATTTCTCACTCTTTATGCCCTAAAGCTTGTTACACAGTCAGCAGACATTGCCTTATATGTAGAAATTCTAATGAAAGGAATTGCTAGTCTCCAATTGACCAACAGTGCTAGATGTGTGCAACTTTTGTTGCCAGGGTCATAAAACCTGGTCAAAAATCTGCTGGCAGCCAAACATTTGCATGTTTGCTGGAAGATGAGGTAAACTTTCAAGGTCAAGAGTGTGGCGCTGGAAAAGCACAGCAGGAAAGGCAGCATCCAAGGAGCAGGAAAATCTATGTTTTGGGCAAAATTTTCAGGGCCTACAGCAGGAATTGGGATCATTCCCACTAACTGGACTTATTCTGCAAACAGGGTTGGTTCCACTCTCCAACCAGATCCTGAGGACGAGACTGCTAGCATTAACTGTGGTAATTAAGTACTCTCACTGTGAGAGTCTCCTGATTCACTGCAGTTGGTAGGCATCTTTCGTCCTGTTCAATTCCTATACCAAAACTCTTGTGCTACATCAAAAACATTGGAAATTGTTGGTTAATATTTTGTCCCCTTATTTAGTGTTGATGCTTGGCTGTTCTTCAACATTTTTCATCACATGCTCAGAGTATAATATCTCTTTAAGTAAATCTAGTTACTTTGAAATGGTGCTAGCCTCTCATGACTACTCAGCAACATGCTTAGTAACACCATCATGGTACTTTTCAGGCAGTATAAGGGTTGTTCAGAAGCAAAGGGTGCAGTTGATCCATCTCCATACTGTTTTTGGACCTTATCAGATAATGCAACCACAAACTCCAATATATCACTAAGAAATAACATTTATTGGGCACAAGATATAACCATGACCTCTTTTTTCAGGAAAAGTCCTTTCGGAAATGATCAGTTCATATATCAATATATTTCTTTCCAGACAGCAAGGCCATTTAAACAGCAGTCGAAAAGAAAGATCAGTAAATTGATTTCAGCAATTGGTCTTTTAAGAATATCTTTCTGTTATGAGCTTTCTCCTCCAGGAAAAATGGATTCCGACAGCTCAATTACAAAATCCTTAGCTATCAACCGAGAAGCAATTTTCATAGTTCTGATCCATGTAGGATCTGATTATTGGCACTATTAGGAAAATTCTCAGATGCTGTCCTTACTAACCTTTGCTTTTGTAACTTTTACACCAATCTCTGTTAGCATATGTAATATGAAAAATGTTGCAGCCATGTGACTATTCTGTTGTGGCTCCCATGTAATTAGAGTTGGTGCAAGCTTGCATTTAGCCTGTAATGCACATGAGCCAGAAACACTTAACAATGATACTTACAGGAAAACCAAAAAATGTTTAATCTCCAGAAATAGCTTTCCTTATCTTTACAAAAAATCATCTTTGTTGATATCTATGTTCTTCACTGTCACAATGTAGGGGCTTTGGAGGAAATTCGAATTTGTGTTGGAATCACGGGTTAGGATAAAGCTAACAACTAGCTTGCTTAACACACCATCCAATGTCAAGAAACTAAGGCCCTGTGGAAACCAACAATCGATTCACTATCAGTTATTACAAGTTAATGCTCAAGAACAATCTCAAATATTTACATTTCTAACTTAAATACAATCCCAAAAGTTATTTGAAATTACTAGAGGAAAACCTACAGTATAAGGTAGACATTGAGTATGATCTCACCTCATTTTTCTGAATTAGTAAGCATCAAATTTTATGTTGATAAAATTGAGGCTCACAAAGAATTAGGAGTAATCGATGCTTTGAAGTGTAGCAAGAAAAAATGTTGTTCAAACATTCAGTAGCAATTTGACAAGATGATTTTGCATGCTTTCACCATAACTTCATTTGAAATACAGCAGAGACCAGTTATGTGCATGTGGACAGGACTTCTGCCAACTTCCAATGAAGTTTTGGCTGCAGAGTAAGGGTACCACTGAGGAATTTCCTTGCCTGTATTAAATCCGAACGTATTGCCAAGACATTGTGATTTAATCACACACTCATAAAAGTGACATGTTGCTAAACCTTTTTTTAGTATTCATCAGGACAGATACAAGAATACCAATTTGTAGGACAGGAGAAAATGGTGCAACTTGGATGGCAAATTGAATCTGATTGGCCAGGACATTGCCATGGAATAAAGAATGGAGAAGTATCTGGTCCTTGATCTCCCAGATAATGCAAAAAGCTCACAAGCCTTGACCATGAGACATTGGAGCAGAAGTAGGCCATTCAGCCCATTGTGTCTCCTCCACCATTCCATGAGATCATGGCTGATTTAATAATCCTCAATTCCACTTTCTTGCCTTTCCCCCACAACTCTTGATTCCTTAACTGATTAAAAATCTGCCTATCTCAGCCTTGAATATACATAATGACTGTACCTCAACAGTCCTCTGTGATAAAGAATTTCACAGTTTCACAATCCTCTGAGGAAAGAAATTCTTCTTTGTATCTGTGGAACTTCTTATTCTAAGATCATGCTCCCTTTTGCTAGACTCTCCCTAAGGGGAATATGGCAACTGCTCTGCCCAAGACTGCAATAAATTACAGAGCCTTGTGAATGCAGCCCAATCCATCATAAAACCAGTTTCCCTTCCATTGACTCTGTCTACACTTCCCGTTGTCTTGGGAAAGCAGCCAACATAATCACAGACCCTTCCCATCCAGTTATACTCTCTTCCCCCTTGCTTCCATCAGGCAGAAGATACAATAGTTTGAATTATGTAGCAACAGAATTAAGAAAAGCTTCTTCCCCACAATTATCAGACTTATGAACAAACTTCTCACATATTAGAGTTGAACTTTCCCTGCACCTTCTTTGTAGCTGTAATATTATGTTCTGCATTCTGTTCCATTACCCTGATGCACTTATGTAAGGTATGATTTGTCTGAATAACATGCAAAATAATACTTTTCACTGTATCTCAGTACATACAACAATAAATCAAATCAAATCAATCATATTCTACATTTTTTTAGAGAACAGGCTCCCATATATACATGCAGGCCATTGCTAGCAAGTATAATTGAGCCATATTATCAAGCTTGACTGATTATCTTGAAATGGTTATTAATTTAGTTATTAGCATATTCAGAATTGTTCAACAAATGCTGCTGAATCGTGAAGTTACTTTATAAGGAGGCATTTTGGTTTTGTGTTTTTAAGGTGTGGGCTGCTTGAGTAAGGTCTTCACCCGGTCATTATGAACAACCAAAGAAACATTGAGTGCATTCTTATAGAGGTCTGAGTGATTATGCGCCGTGGGAGATGTTTGGCAGCATTGGATGAGACGACAGGAAAGGCTCAACTCAACATCAAGATATCTCACTCTATTTTTATGCTTTTCACAAAAGCCTTGGTGAGATTCACATTAAGCAGCAGTGAGATGCCAACTGATGGAGAAAAATGATTATTAATTGCCTTGTTAATGTCTCCACTCACTTCATTAATATTGAGCTTCCATCATCTGAAACTCATCAACTAAGTTGGATGATGGAAACCTCAGCAAGAAAGCCAGACTGGGTAGCTCGTGGATTTTGCTCCAAATGACCTTCATATTGTCTGTGACAAAAAGCAGTTTAGGGCACAGTCCACAGGCACCAGCCACACTCATTCCCCATCCACAGATATTGTAATCTTTCATCTGTTAACCTGTCACGAGCACCCTGGCACTTCTACCATGTACTGGCACTGCACTCTAGAAGGACAGACTTGCATTGCAGGGCTCCCTGCAATCAGCATCGAAAGACTGCAGCAGGAATCCTTTACGCACAGTAATCGGCACCTGGCTTGCAGACCGGGCCTGGCTGCATCTCAGGGCTCCTCCTGTGTGTCCCCGGTCACCAGCCTGGCTTTTCCTCATTGTGCCAGGCCAATTAGCACAGTCACAGAAACAGGCAGCTTGCCTTGTTGCTGGGCTGTCCTCAGTCTAGGGGGCTACACATCTGGTAGAACATCAATGCGCTACATCAATCTCACAACTGCACCATGCACCAGTAGCTCATGCACCAAACACAATACAGCGAGCAGGCAGCCATTTCTCCAACTCTTAAGGGAATGATCCTTATTGAAGTCTGTGGAAGTAGTTGCTAATCAGGAGGTCCCAGTACAGTAAGTCAGGGGCAGTCTCCCATACCAGTCAAGGGAATCTGCTACGATCAGGCATCTGATCATGGTGCTTTGCTCATGTGGTCATGTGCTGTTGTTCACCGAGTGGGTCACGGTTAGTCCATAGTGGCAAGACTAAGGGAGGACTCCTACAGCTCAGAGAGCTCAGGGTTCTAAGCATGACTTGCCAAGGGCTATCTGGGAATATCAGTCAAAGGGCCATCCACAGAAACTAAGGGACAAGGTTGCCAAGTGCTGTCATTGATGTGGGACCGACTGTCAAAAAAGGTGGTCTCCAGGACTGGGTGCTGCCGAATCTGAACAGGGTTAGTAAAATTGGCTACGAGGAAGGGAATATGTGAATGTTTGGGGGCTCACCATTACGTTGAATCTGAGACTAGAAATCACTGTCAGAGAGGGTTTACTGTCACCTTCCATCCTGCTAGAAATCGATAGTATGCAATGGGGAAGAAAATGGTTGCAACAAAACTTAGAATGAGTGGGTAAGTGACTTGACACTGGGAGGGATTGCAGCAAACCCTGACTATAGGCCTGTTAAAAGGAAAGGACGTTGGTCGCAGGCAGGACCAATGTATAGCATTGAGTTACACAGGCTGCCAACTCCCTGACCATACTACAGCACTGACCTTCTGCATGGTGTACCACCGTGGCACAGCCACTGTTTGTGAACATATTGACTGCTACACATTTGCACATGTTGAATGAGAGGTGACAAAGGTGTCACCATGCCATTATCTGTATGCAATAATCTCCCTGCTTCCCGATGTGGATAGCAGTGGTTCAAGAATGCAGCTCACTGTCACCTTCTGAAGGACAGCTAGGGATGGGCAATAAATGCTGGCCAGCCAGTGATGCCCATGTTCCATGAGTGAATAATAGATGGTGCAATAGACTCTCAGGGCAAACCTCTAGCCATTTAGCCTCATCTGTAAGGTTCTGCTGGATGCTGTGAAAATGCATTTAGGGTCAACGTAGAAAGCCACACAGCCATGTGTAAGTTAACATCTGAAACATTTGTGCATCAACAGAGAGTGATCTTCAAGCCTTTTACATCCGTGACTGCAAAATGCCTGCATTAAGTTTTCTTCTTTATCTCCCTCTCACAATGCCTTAGTGTACTCCCTGGTTCCATAACTGGGGAGGAGGATGCATGCTTGGTTTTTGAGGCCCAGTGATCCTGCAGGTGGGGTGATCCAAGGGGTACTTGAATCGAAATAGCCCGGACATGCTGAGGGTTAACTTAGCTCTGGAAAGAAGGCTCTCTTTGCTTCTCCATCCCATAGTTGGAGATGGGCAGGCAGGGTAAAAGCCTGTGTGTGGTTCCATCTCAAATTGGGTACCTTCTGGACCCATCCTGACTCATCATTAGGAAGGGCCACATGGGCTGAGGTCAAGGATCCCATTGCCGTGCCATCAGTCTTGGAGACCAACAGGTAGGGCAATAGAGTACACGTGTACACACCTCTACAGCAGCCCCTGAAGGTACAAGGCCTTTGACTCCATGGCAGCCACCAACATTTCCATGGAGGTAGACAGGTTATTGTGAGATTCACTACACGGTTGGGCTAGGAGTGACAAATGCCTGACTGTGGCTGCTGCTCACCCCCTACGCATTTGGATGAAGTCCTTGACTGGACACAGCACAGGGCCATCTCCTACCTGGGCTGGTCAGGTGCCTGATCCTCATCAGTGCTTGCTGCCTGAGCCATTTTATTCCCTGGCCAGCTGTGGCGCCATTGGGGTGAGGGGCTTACCCAATAGTGCGTTCATATTTTCTGTGTTTACAGTTCTCACTGCCCCTGAAGTGCCAGTATCTGAGCTGGTGGAGAGTGCAAGAGGGAGCCTTGCTGATGATACCTCTGAGGCCTCAGTTCTCTCTATCCTCAGAGATCCAGGAGAGTGCTCCTGGGGAGCCAGGCCTTTCTCCACAGAGGTCACGGAAGTCTAGCAGAATCTGCAAGACAGAAGAGAGAGTAAGTGTCACAGCCAGTGGTTAGGTGTGGTGTGCAATGGATGGCACTGACAGTGGGATTAATGTGACAGCTACAGTGAAATGAAGAGTAATACTTACTTTGTTGGAGGCACATGGATGTTTGCCATTGCTGCAGGAGCAGTCCCAGTCTTCTCCTGTGACCGCCAGGATTCTGTCCCTGACACAACTCAGACTTAGCCAAAAAAGTGAATTTCAACCAATGCTGTTTGATTCAATCAGCTCATTTTTGGGATGCAAGACTTGTTAATGCTCTGAACCTGAAAATGATACATGATATTGACCAATTGAGTGGTGAAAACACACCTTTTAAGACTCATGGAAGCATTCTATTAGTGGAAGATGCTACTGAATAGGAACTGTGAGAAAAGTCTTGCTTAAACTGCTGTTCAAGAATGTAGTTAAAGAATATAGTCATAAGCAAAATAAAACCGTGTGGTATCTAATAAACAAAACTAAAGCCTATTGAAATAAAAATGCACAAAATCAAAAACAATAAATATTAAAGAAAAGATATCATTACTATGTATGTCATTTTAACTGTGGTGAACTTTATTAACATATAATTTCAGAAAATCTTTTGGTTTCCACGGTCATGTCATAGGCAAAATCATAATATTTTTAATTATACCAATATAAGATATGATATCTGAAGTCTACACTTACTTTGATGCCCTTCCTCTGCCCTTGCAATCAGAATTGCAAAATGGAATAACGCTCCTTTCACTCTCAACAATCTGGTCATGTCAGAATGTGAAAATGATGGATCCTGGATTTGGCACTCAACTCAGAATATCTACAGAAATGTTCTGGAAACCTCTTTCTAGCATGGATGCACTTTCACCCTTCAAATGGAAGTAAATTGATTTCTAATTGTCTTTGTGATATTTTGATTTATCACAGCAATTGTGCTTAACTATTCTAGCCTTTCACTATATAATCTGAGTGTCTCTCATTTTTGAAAATAAATAAATTTATAAATAACTTAATGCACATTACAATAACTTTTACATTTAGGTTTTGAATTTGTGGAGCTATTTTTCTCAGATGACACTGGTGTTATATTCACAATTAGTCAAGTATTTTCTTCCCCTATGAATTTGAGGTGCATTCACACTGTATAATTGGCGATAATGAGGAACTATTTTAATTTCATGCTGCTTCTACTTGTACAGTGCAAGATGTGGGCCAAGGCTTGAACTCACTGCTAATCAATACAGCATGGAATCAATTCTGCAGGGAATCATTTCAGTGTCAGTATACGCTTTGTTTCCAGTTTTAGGTGATGTGAGTGCAATAATGGTATCAAAGGTAAACAAAACTGCTTTTCGTAACTTATGAGTAATAAGCATGCAAGGAAATCACAAAAACTTTTGCCCACCAATAGTCCACAATAGATGTAATAGGTAACTAGTAATGTGCTTCAAGGAAGCCAGGTTGATATTTTTTTCATTTGGCATTCAAATAGGCACTGAATCAAACAAAAGGTTTACCATATTAAATGGATGCAAAATCTAAATCAATTTGATGGTTGGGCCCTTGTAGCCTACCACATGTGAAATGTCTGCAAGTTTCTGACATCAATATCAACTTGTCAATAAAAGGAGTAATCTCTCAGGTAGCCTCAACACTAATGCAAAGAGACGGCACATGTCTTAAAACAGGCTGCAATGCCTTAAATCAAAAATATGGCATTATTTTCTGCCTACTGGAAAGGAAATTTGAGTCACTCTACAAGCAAGGACAACAACACATTTATTTGCTGATACTTTTCCAGGCCAGTGTGGGGTATTTCATCACACTCCTGATTTGTACTTTGCGGATGGTCAAAAAGGTTTCAGGAATTACAAGATTTTTAACTTCTTGCAGTCAACAATATTTATATGGTTAGTCCAATTCAGTTTCTAGTCAATGGTAATGTTCAGGATGAAAATAGTGGAAGATTCAATGATGGTAATGCCAATGAATGTCAAGGGCCGATAGATGCCCATTGTCTGACACTTGTGTGGTACCAAATGCTATTTGCTACTTGTCAGTTCAAACCTTAGCTTGGTCTTTCTGCATATGGACTGGAACTACTTCAGTAACAGAGGAGTCACAAATGATGATGAATATTGTGCAAACATATTCATGTCTGATGTTATGATAGAAGGAAGGTCATTAACAAAGCACCATAAATGGTTGGGTTTGGACACTTCCATGATCACTCTGTTTTCTCTTTCCTATTCTATATCATTTTCTTGCACTGATTTGGTGTCATACCTCTCAAGCATACATCAGCAACCCCTATCCAACTTCTTATGACACTTATCCAGCTTTTTATGATACTCATGACTAATCTAAACCTGTCATCTGACAGGACAAGTCGGCATATAGTACTTGTAAGCAGGAGAAGGGACTGTAGAAAGAGCTGGTTAACAGCTGTGCAATGGAAAAAGTGAGGACTGCAGATGCTGGAGATGAGAGTCAAAACGTGTGGTGCTGGAAAAGCACAGCAGGTCAGGCTGTTTCCTGATGAAGGGCATATGTCCAAATGTCGACTCTCCTGCTTCTCAGATACTGCCTGACCAGCTGTGCTTTTCCAGTGCCACACTTTTTGACAGCTGCGCAATGGTGTAGACTGTAAATGAAAGTTGCTACACATATAGGAATTAATGTCATCTCTGTATGAGTCTGAGATATAAACAGTACAACAAAGTAGTGATGAAGGTGATGGGCTTATATTCCCAACTCATGCACATTTTCCCTTTTTCACCAGGCTTTCCAACCATGCTCGGATTGCTGGATTTCAGAGGGCGCTAGATCCTCTTGCTCGTTGTGGGTATGAATAATAGAACAGAATAGGTTAACATCGAACCCAGTTATTTACTTCAAAAATTGTATCCATGTGCTTTAAAAACAACAGAAAAAAAGACTGATGGTTGAATTACATGCATTAACCTCACTGAGAATCATTATTTTCATTCCAAATTGAAGCAGAAAAAGAAAATTATTTTAGTATCATCCAAATCTACTTAACTTGTGCAACAGCAATAATAATGGAAAAGCTGATGGTGTGCACCTCATTATAGTAGTCATATCTTGGAGTTTTTAATCACAATAATTAAAAAACAACCTTTAACAGTAGATTATTCAAGATTATTTAATATAATGTTATCAGAAGATTATATGTGATGCATTTGTTCCTCAGGAGAGTATATGTGGATATCTAGTATATTCTGTTTGACTGATTCATCCATCAACTTTTCCATCTAGTAACACAATTAAAATCCTATTAACCTGATAGATGTATTGAGAAGCTTTTAACTGAAAATCCTTTCAATTAAAAGCTTTTAACTCAGTGTCTGTCAGCAACTTATTAATTTATCTGTTAGATAAGACAGCCCTGAAACTCTTGAGTACTTTAAATGTTTTTATTACGAAGTCTCACAGTTAACATTGCTTGAAAGATGACTACTAACAAAATTTTAAGTTTGTTTCCTTTGTGCCAGTTGATCTGATCTCATCCATCAATTTGTAGATTCTCACACAGCCTCTCTTAAATTTTTTTCCCAACAGCATGGGAAGGTGACTCGGTCAATGTGGAGTTCACACATTCTCCCGTATCTGTATGTTTCTGCCAGGTGCTCCAGATTCCTCCCACAATCCAAAGATGAGCAAGTTAGTTGGACTGGCCATGCTAAATTGCTCAGTAGTGTCCAGGGATGTGCAAGCTAGTTGGGCGACCAAGGTAAGTGCGGTGATATGATGAATCTGGTTGGGATGCTCTTCAGAGGGATGTTGCAGACTCAATGGGTTGAATAGCCTCTTTCTACACTGTAAGAATTCTATGATTCTGTTCTATAAGTATGATACCTAGAAGGTAAGTGTTTCTGAGCCTCTAACTAACCATTAAATGATGGAAAGTGTCTCCCTTTCAGAATTCAGAACCCAATCAAGACCTACAGCTTTTCCGCCTGCTCCTGCCCCACCGAACTCATCTCTGCATACCTTGACACCGTCCTGTCCCCCTTAGTCCAAGAACTCCCCACCTACGTTCGGGACACCACCCATGCCCTCCACCTGCTCCATGATTTTCGCTTCCCCGGTCCCCAAC
>NC_057723.1:20914759-20917300 GCF_004010195.1 Chiloscyllium plagiosum | reverse complement strand
ATCACATTTCCGACGCCCCTCCCCCAAGTCCCTCCTCCCTACCTTTTATCTTAGCCTGCTGTACAAACTTTCCTCATTCCTGAAGAAGGGCTTATGCCCGAAACGTCGATTCTCCTGTTCCCTGGATGCTGCCTGACCTGCTGCGCTTTTCCAGCAACACATTTTCAGCTACAGCTTACTGCCCTTTTCCTGCATCTGCTTGGCCTGCTGACATTTTGAGTAAGGCTTGCACCTCATTGATAGAAAAGCATGCCTATCATGGGGCAGCAATGGTAGCTCAGTGGTTAGCACAGCTGCCTCACAGCACCAGGGTCCTAGGTTCGATTCCAGCCTCAGGCAACTGTCTATGTGGAGTTTGCACATTCTCCCTGTGTTTGCGTGGTTTCCTCCTGATGTTCCGGTTTCCTCCCACAGTCCAAAGATGTGCAGGCTAGGTGAATTGGCCATGCTAAATTGCCCATAGTGTTAGGTGCATAAGTCAGAGGGAAATGGGTCTGGGTGGGTTACTCTTTGGATGGTTGGTGTGGACTTGTTGGGCCGAAGGGCCTGTTTACACACCATAGGGAACCTAATCTAGCTAGAAGCTAATGTATGATATGTAGTTTCTGGAACTTTGCCATCCAACTGTGCACAGTATGCACTGTTTATGCTTACATAAGAACTAGGAGCAGGAATAGGCCATCTGGCCTTTTCAATCCTGCTCTGCCATTCAATAACATTATGACTGATCATTATGGCTGACTCAGCTCCACTCCCCCTTATTTTGAGGCCCTCTATGCTTGTTTCGTTCATTCTAGCCAGTGAATTGTTTAAATGGGGGTCCTTAAAGGGATAACATAGTGATAGAGTCATACAGCATAGAAATAGACCCTTTGGTCCAACCAGTCCATGCTGACCATATTCCCAAATTAAACTTGTCCCACCAGCCTGCATTTGCTCCATATCCCTCACAGCATTTCTTATTAATGTGCATATCCAAATATCTTTTAAATGTTGTAACTGTACCTACATCCATCACTTCCTCTGGAAGTTTATTCCACAGAAGAACCACCCTCTATGCAAAAAAGTTGCCTTTCATGTCTTTTTAAAATCTTTTTCCTCTCAGCTTAAAAAATGCCCTCTAGCCTTGAAATCCCCCACTTTAGGGAAAGACTTCTGTCATTCACCTTATCCACACCCCTCATGATTTTATAAACCTCTGTAAGATCACTCTTTAACCCTCTACGCTCCAGGGAAAAAAAGTCCCAGCCGATTCAGACTCTCCTTATAACACAAATGCTCCATTTCCAGCAACATCCTGGTAAATGTCTTCTGAACTCTCTCCAGCTTAATGATATCCTTCCTAACACAGGGCAACCAGAATTGCATAAAGGTCTGAGCAATTAAGGTAGGTCTCCTAAGTGCCTTCTTAACGACCTTCCTGTATGTGGCGCAAACTTCAAAGAATTATGTACCTGAAACCCTAGGTCTCTCTGTTCTACAATACTACCCAAGACCCTACTTTAAATTATATAAGTCCTGCCCTTTTTGTTTTACCAAAACACAATACCTCGCATTTACCAAATTAAACTCCATCTGCCACTCTTGAACCCATTGACCCAATTGATGAAGATCTCCTTTTAACCTTAGATAACTTTATTCATTGTTCACCACACCAACAATTTTGGTGTCATCTGCAAACTTACTTCCTATTCTTTCTATTTTCCCATCTAAATCATTCATATAAATGACAAATGAAAGTGGATCCATCACTGATTTCTGTGGAACACCGCTGGTCACAGGTCTCCAGTTCATAAAACAAATCTCCCCCATTACTCTCTGTCTCTTGCCATTAAGCCAATTGGCAATGTCACCCTGAATCCCATGTGATCTAACTTTACTAATTAGTCTACCATGTAGAACCTTGTCAAAGACTTTACTAAAGTTCAGGTAAATAATATCTACTAATCTATCCTCATCAATCTTTTTGGTTACTTCCTCAAAAAACTCATTCAAGTTTGTGAGACACAATTGTCCTCCCACATAATCAAAAGCTTCTCAGAAAATATAGCTAGAAACACAATGAGATCAGTTTAAGAAATACCTGTTTGACTGTCTCCATTTGATTCCTGTCAAGTGGTGCAGTTCAAATAGCCTTCTACCCATTTCCTCTCTTCATCTACACACAAAAGAAGAGATGTTTGGGATGCTGTGGTATTTTCACTATTCATTACAAAACAAGTTTGTTCCTCTCCTGCTCTTGCTCAGTAGGGATTTTGCTACCACAGTTCTTGGCAACAGATATGGCGCTTGGCAGGTCAATTAAGAATGGAAATGTGTTGCTGGAAAAGCGCAGCAGGTCAGGCAGCATCTAGGGAACAGGAGAATCGACGTTTCGGGCATTAGCCCTTCTTCAGGAATGAGGAAAGTTGGTCCAGCAGGCTAAGATAAAAGATAGGGAGGAGGGACTTGGGGGAGGGGCGCCGGAAATGTGATAGGTGGAAAGAGGACAAGGTGAGGGTGATAGGTCAGACTGGGGGGGGGGCGGAGAGGTCGGGAAGA
>NC_057723.1:20843838-20913450 GCF_004010195.1 Chiloscyllium plagiosum | reverse complement strand
CCCCGAGGTGATGAGGTTATGGACGGTCTGGGAGATGATGGTTTGGTGGTGGGAGGTGGGGTCATGGTCAAGGGGGCAGTAGGAGGAGGTATCTGCGAGCTGGCGTTTGGCCTCAGCGGTGTAGAGGTCGGTGCGCCAAACTACTACTGCGCCTCCCTTGTCTGCTGATTTGATAGAGAGGTTGGGGTTGCAACGGAGTGAGTGGAGGGCTGCGTGTTCCGAGGGTGAGAGGTTGGAGTGGGTGAGAGGGGTGGGGGAGAATCCCATAATGTATTGGCATCCAGGCTCCTATTATGTCAACAGGACTCTGGTGACCATTTAACCACAATTGAATGGAAATGGCCTTTGCAGTGGCTCAATTCAGTGAAAGCTTCCCTGAAGACTGAAGCTGCCGCAAATGGTAATTTTATTTCAGAATATCATTGCTCTAACTGTTCCCATTTGGTTCTGAAGAAAGCAGATGGACAATTTGTGGAAGTATTGTTTTTCCATGAAATAGTGTTACCGATTAAACAATTCATTAATTTGTATAATGAAAGGCTTTCCTTTCTATTTTAAGTACACCATGTGAATAAACCTGTTGTATGATGTGTCATAGTAATTAAGATGCAGTATTGGAATGTCCCTAACCTTGAAAAAAATTCAGCATAGTACATTGAACCAAACACCATGACTGAACAAAATGTTGGAAGAGTGAGAGTTGTTCATGTTCTACAGTCATTTCTCTTTGTTATGAATGGCCTGTCACTTCTTTGAAAGATTTATTTTTGAATAAAACCAGTGTCGTTTCAAAAATCATAAGCACTGTTATTTCAAATTTGTAATTCACAGTTATTTTGCTTTGTCAAATTAAAGCTCAATTGTTTATGCAAAAAGGTAGTGTGCTTTTATTTAATTAAGATTAAGATCTTTCTCAGTGAAGATTGAGAAATCCTTCCCTTTTCATATATGCTGCCTTTGTACAGCAGACGTTTATCTGTTGGCATTTATGAAATGTGATTTGTGCTTGTGCATGCCCTTGGGTGTGATTGTATTAGACTGCCCTGAACTGATGGCAGAACCATTGACAACAGACAGATTCTCCAGCTGTCGATATTGATGCAACACTAATGTCATTTGGAAAGATTATGCAGTAGAGCACTGGACAAAGACTGTACCATATTACTTCAGACAAACAGCTTTTCTGCAATGGGTGATAGGCTGCGCTGATGATGTGCAGAGGTTATCTGACCAGTTTTGAATGCATTCAGAAGACTGTAAATTCATTTGAATGTTAACAATGTCAGAAGGAATTATTGTACTTTATAGAAAATGAATAATGACACAATATTTCAGTATCCAGTTTTTTGCACTTTGAATTTTATCGCATAGATTTTAAAGTTATCATATGTTAACTTACATGTTATATAACTTGGAGTAAATTTATGTACAACACCTCAATGATACACTTTGCATAGAAAGGATTAAATTGACTGAGAGATCAAAGATGTTTTAATAACTTTGCCTTAGATTAGCACTAAATTAAACCTCCAAATCTATATATTGAGGTTACAAATTGTCTGAACTATGCCATGACTTTTATCCTATTTTATGATTAATTTGCAGAATCATTGGGAATTCTAGATTGGACTACCACTCAGCACTGGTTTTATCACTGAGATTTTATACTTACCATGTAATTAGCCATAAGTAAATTCTGCAATGGTGTTTATTTAATTCTTAATGCCCAAAGACTGCATCGAACATTAGGCCATTCTTAAAGAATGTATGTAATGGGAGTAAAGGCAAAATGCTGTTGATGCTGAAAATTTGAAACAAACACAGAGAGTGCTGGAGAAACTCAGCAGGTCTGACAGCATCTATGGAGAAGGAAACAGGGCTAACATCCTAGGACTAATGTGGCTGTTCTTTAGAATTTCAGAGTAATACCGGACGCAAATTGTGAACTCTGTTTTTCTATCCACAGCTGCTGAGTTTCCCCAGTGTTTTTAATCGAAGTGGCAGGCAATGAAGAAATGGGATTGAAAATGGTTAGGTCAATCAGTAGTTGAGGGTGTAGCTTTTTAATTAAAGGAAAACTAGGGAGGGTGGCAGTTAAGTAGGCAGGGATAGTTGCAATGTAACATTGGACATAATACAGACACTTAATTCCAGACTTTTTTTTATTGAATTCAAATTACACCATCCTCCATATCAGGATTTGAACCTGGGTCCCCAGGCCAATAGCTGGGTCTATTGGATTAACAATCTAGTGATCTGATCACTACGCCATTCTCTCCCCTAGTTACAGGTGAATGTAAATTGGGTTTATCTCGACTGGAATTTAGAAAACCAGAGTGGTAACGTGATTGAAGTATGTAAGATCCTGAACTGTCTTGACAAGGTAGATGTGGAAAGGATATTTCATCTCGGGCATGAGTCTAGAACACGAGCACAATGTTTAAAAGTCTGGGGATACCCTTTTACGACAGCAGTGATGAGATTTTTTTTGCTCAGAGGGGCTTTGGAGCTCTCTGCCTCTGAAAGTGGGGGAAATGGGAGGAACATTTTAAGCAGAAATAGATAGATCTTTTTTGGCAATGGAATCAAAGTAATTAGGGTTAGGTGGGAATGTGGAAATATGAAAAGATCAGTCATGATTTTTCAAAATGGTGAAGCAGGCTTGAGGGACTGAATCTTTACAGATACTTCCAATATTTACATTCATATGAACTAATCTGATGTATCTGACCCAGTCATAGAGCTTAACAACTCAGGAGACCATCAAGCCCATTGTGTTTCTTTGACAAAGCTATTCAATTATGCCTAAACATGACAAGCCTGTGTAAGCAGTTTGCACATAAAGATACATCAACCATTTTTCATTTAGCCCTGCAATTTTATTACATTTTACCTTCCATTAATACAGAATTTTCAAACAAAGAGGCTTGAGACAAATTGCTCACAGTCCTTTTGCTGGTCAGATTCTGTAAAGTTGTGCATGCTTACTTGTGCTTTCCCCCTGTTGGTGAAATTGGTTGATTCTGCTCTACTCTTCCCTTGGCAACTTGACCAAGATTATCTCTGGTATAGGAAATAAATCTACCATTGTGTGACATAATGTGCTGCCAGATCAATGTACTCTGCCACTTATTTGCCCAATTGTTTTTGTTAAGGATCAATGAAGTTGCAATTGCTTTGCTGGGAATTGCATATCTACTGCAGTTAATAAATGAGATTAAGCCACAGAAATGATCAGATGGCTGAAAACTATTTAATGAGTGTTCAGATGAGCTTATGGTGGGTAGAAGTGAAGATCTCGAGAGCATAAAATGGAAATACTATGCGTGCATGATCTGATATCTGAATTAAATGGTTCTGTGTCAAATTTGGGCCTTTCTTTAGTGTATGTTAATATAAAACATAGGAAATTAGAAAGCTAATTCCCAAAGTGATTCCTGCAGCTAAGCTTTTTAATTTTATTCTGATTTGCTTTTGGGCAATAGAATTTTATAATAACAAGATTGAGATTGGATGGTCAAAGTGGAAACATCATTAATATTGTGGCCTATTATTATTTTCAATTTAAGTGAACAGATGTTTAAATCCAAAAGTGTTCTGATCAGGAATTCACTATATGCCAACCTTAGCAGTTGATTGAGAGCTGGTCCACGGAGAATAAGTCTCCAAAGCTGTTCATTTCAATTGAGAAGTCTTACTGAATCACTAAAATTTTCTAAAATCCACAACAAAATTGGTGACAGTGAAATGATGAAACAATAGAATGAGAACAGAAGAAAATTCTTCAAGCAAGATGAAACTTTCAGTCCAATCAGGTTCTCTGCTCTGTATAAATTAATGGAAAAAAAATGTAGAAAAAGATTCCACTCCAATAATGCAAGTTTAGACTTAATAGCTGTGATTTGTGCTGAATTGAGAGATCCTCACTAGATGTCTGAAAAATTAAAATGAAGAGAAACTTTTAAAAAAATCCCATAGTTAATGTCTTGAGCCATAGATTGAAGTTGTACTTTAGGCATCACTTATGTTTCAGCCCAAATCCCAGGGAGCTATTGAAGCTGGACCATTGAACATTGTTCACTTGCAAGTTTGGATTCAGTGTTCCCTGTTACCAATGTTTTGTGATAAATGATAAAACGGATTAAACAAAGGTAGCTAGTGGGATCACATTGTTCCAGAACTACACTACCCTTGCCTGCCATTACCACAACACTGTCTTTGTAGACTCAGACAAAGCTACATACTGAAATCAAAGAACTGTTTAAGCAGGCTCAGCGACAGCAGGAGAGCAGTTAAGTCACATTGTTGTCTTTTCCAAACTTAACCACAGCAGCAGCATTGCCAGTGGCAGCAAGGTCATCACCATCTTTAAGTTTTATGTATCTATTTCCTAACAGGCTGTCATCAGAAATATTCACAGTATATATATATAAACAATATATTTACAGTATAAGTCAATTTGTACACACAGATATATATCAAGCAAGTGACTGATTCATTACTAAGTGTGACCAATTAAATCTTCACATCACAGAATATGAAGAACTTTCCAGGTTAAAACATTTGGTGGGTTACTGTCACCCATTATTTTGCCCATGTGGACTAAGTCATGTTTCTCTCCATCCTTGCAAAGCTGGTCAATGATAATCAACGCTCACTAATGCAGATGCTCACTTCCTATACAGTACTCATGAGGTTTTAATTTTAAATCCACCATTTATAACATTTTTACCTGTGTGAAAAGACATTTTGCAAAGATGTATACTCAAGAGCCAAAGCTCCACTCAGGTCTTGCTAATGATCCTGTTCCCTGAGTCTGTATTTGGAGCTGAGCACAGACAAAACAATATACAGTGCTGAAGAGGTGATATATTGGACTCGAAGAATTAACTCTGTTTCTCTCTCCAGAGGTAATGCTAGACCTGCTGACTTTCTCCAGTATTTTCTTTGCTTATTTTCAATTTCCAGTGTTTTTCTATAATTTAACATGGATATTTTGGACTTAAAAGACCTCTAATTCCATTCTGGTTTAGTCTCAAGGCATGGTGGGAATAGGTCAATCTTAATGTTGACCCCATTAGAAATCCCATGTTCAGTTCATTGCAGTACTGCCAGATAAATGAAGAATATGGATTCCAATATGAATGTGGATGCAATGGTGGCTTTGGAGGAGGGTGTTGACAAGGCGCAGCTCCTGTAGAGCTCAGCATATTAACATGTAAACATACAAATAGAAGCAGGAGTAGGAAACTCAGTCCTTAAAGTGTGCCACCTTTTCACATTTCCTACATCCCATCTCACTGTAAATGTCACTGAGTCTGGCTGCTGCCTTCTGTCAGTGACAGTAATGTCATCGCTATCTTTAAGTTTTATAGATCTATTTCCTGACAGGCTGTCATCACAAATATTAACTGTATTAATATAAACAATAAATCTACAATATAAATCAATTCCACATTGTGCAACTCAGTTCCTCAATCCTGCTCCACCATTCAGTAAAATCATAGCTGATCTGATTACTCCACATTCCTGCTTACCCCTGACGACAATTCAACTCCAAGCTTATCGAACTACTCTGCCTTAATATTCAAAAAAACTGCTTCCAGTGCATTTTGAGGAAGTGAGTTTAAGAAATGCATGACTCTCTATGATTAAAAAAATCTCCTCAGTTGTCTTTTAGATAAGTGACCCCTTTTTTATAAAATGTAACACCTAGTTCCAGATTCTACCACAAAAAAACCATCCTTTCTACATCCACTTTGCCAAGATCTCTCCAGATCATATATGCTTGAATCAAGTTGCCTCTTACTTTTCTAAAGTCCAGTGAATAGAAGCTTAGCCTGTCCAACCTTACCTCATAAAAAAAGCAGCGCAATCAGGGTATTAGACCAATAGTTCCATCCCTTTGTCTGCAGTTCTTCCAACGCATTTACATTGTTCCTCAAAAAATGTGAACAAAATTGTTCACAGTACTTCAGATTTGTTCTAATCAATGTTCTATATAACTGAAGCATAATCCCTTGAAGTTTGTATTCAATTTTTGTTGCAATAAACAGTAACAGTTTATTTGCTTCCCTAATTGCTGTCTGCTAAGCTTTTACAATTGGAGCACTAGGGCATCCAAATCCCTTTGCCTCTCAGAGCTCTGTAATCTGTCAGCAGTTAGGTAATATTCTTTTTGATGATATAGACAATTTCATATTTTCTACATTATTTGCCAAATCTTTGCCTACATTCTTAATTTACCTATATCCCTTTGAAGCTTCCTAATGTCCGCTTCACAACTTACTTTCCTATCTACCTTTCTGTCAAAGTAAGTTTAAAATGTTGAAGGCCAGCAGTGGTCCTTGTTACACCGTGTCAACTAGAAAATGACACATTTCTGCCAGCTTCCTGCCTATTGTTAGCTAGCTACACCTTTATTCATGCCAATCTGTTACCATGCACCATCAGCTTTTATTTTCCACAACTTTCTTTGATTTAACAATTTATCAAATACCTTCTGGAAAACTAAATGTAGTGTTTCTACTGGTTCCCCTTTATCTACAGTCCATTTACTTCTGCAAAGAACTCTAATAAATTGGTTAAATATGATTTCCCTTTCACAAACAATGTTGAAATTGTCTGACTAATTGAATCTAAATTCCCTGCTAAAATATATTTAATACCATTTAACATTTCCTTTGACAAATATTAAACATATGTAATATAAAATATTAACTAACCTGAAGTTTCTGCTGACTCTGTCTCTCCCTTTTTGAATAAAGATGTTACAGAATCAAAGTACCTACGATGTGGAAACAAGCCATTTGTTCTATTGAGTCCATACCAACCCTCCAAAAAGCATCTCATCCAGACCCACACCCCTACCCTATCATGCCGCAGTCTCATAGCTAATCCACCTGGCCTGAACATTTGTGGACACTATGGGCAATTTAGGTAGAAACCAGAGCACCCAGAGTAAACCCACACAAAGAGAATGAGCACACACAGATAGTCACCTGAGCTTGGAATCAAACCTGCATTCCAGGTGCTGTGAGGCAGCAGTGCTAACCACTGAGCCACCCATGACACCCAAACAGTACTTTTGCTCTTGTTCAATACAATGAAACATTCTATACATTTTTTGGAAAGTAAAATTAAAGCATTTAACTAGCTTACTTGTCACTCCTTTTAAGACCTTATATTATAAGGACTTGTCAGCCAGTAGCTCCATCGGTTTGCTCAGTACTGCAGCTCTAGTAATTATAAGTTTCCTGAGTTCCTCACCACTTCAGTTTCTTGAATTATTGCTATTCCTCGGATGCTGCTTTTATTCTCTACAATAAAGACTGATGTGAAATATCTGTTCAATTTACCTTCCGTCTCCTTATTTCCCATTATTAATTTCCTCGATCCACTTTCTCCATAAAACATTTCTATATCTTACTATCTGCTGATATATTTATAGACGGCTTGTTCTTCTATTCTTTTTCTTCCTACCTTCTTATTCCTTTAGTTATTTTTGGCTGTTTTTAAATTCTGTTGAATTTTATGACCAGTCACCCATCTTTGCATCATTATGTCTTTTTCTTTAGGTTTGATGCTATATTCAACATTTTTAATTAACTGTAGATGTTGAGTCCTCCACTTGGATATCTTTTTCTTTTTGAAATGTATCTATTCGGCGTATTCTGAAATATCCCCTTAAATGAACCAACAAGTGGCGGGAAATGTAAGTGATATGAAAGGCAACAAAAATAGATCTGCAATCTACACCAAGAATGATGCTCACCATCTCCCAGCTACCATTAGGCACAGAAGCTATTACATTGTGGGTGTGGAATGGGATGAAGCTCAGCGATGTAACACCATTTTGGAAAAATGCGTAAGAAAATGACTGGCAGTAAATGCAATTTCTTGAAGCCACGGACACCCTCCAATGAATGAAGGTTAATGATTTGACAAGAGCTACAAAGATAAGCAAGGTGACTGTTGGCTCCCATTAATAGTTATTTGCTGCCTCAGGAACACCTGACCAACATTTACCCTAAAGTTTTTGTTTGCATCCAAAATTGTCAGAAGCTCATACATGCTGATGACCTCCATAGAGAGAAAGGTACACGCCCTTGTGACAACTCCATATCATCTGTGGTTAGCTCTCCAAGAGAACAAAGCAATGAAATATAATGAAAGAATGAGGAACTTGAGTAACAATAATGGGCAATATGTTCTTTTCATGAATTTTGCCTCTTTATCTAACCAAAGAGGAACATGCAAAAGGATGAAGAAGGAACTGAAATTTGGGCTTTTACCCAGCAAATACTAATGTTGTAAGGTTTAGAAGTCAATTAATAAGGGCAAGGGTGCCAATAATCACCTGGTTCATGCTCCATGTCAACAATTTACTCAATCAGAGCCAACTTGTCAATTGATTAGCTTTCTTTTCTTGTGTGGTAAGAATTGCCACTTCCTTTTGAATTTTTTTATTTTTGCATCTGTCCTGATGGAGTCCAAGATGAAAAATATCGGCAGCAGGACTCAAAGTCTGTCTTACCAAGCAACCATTTGATGATGTGGTTAGACATACTCTCACACGCAGTTTGTGCAGAATCTCTGCTATGTTCAATTATCCAAAAATGTTTCCCTTTTTATTGAAGCAAATACTCTCATAAATTCTCATGTGAGGTGAAAATTAAATCAAAACTGAACAGTGTTAAAATGTAGGTTATTTTCTTATCTCAGCTAAAGACAGCATAAAGAAGGAAGCTGTGAAAACAAGTTGCTGAAGGTTCTTTTTTAATTGTGCACAATCAGCATATATTTTTGCATTTCTTACACCCAATAAATTTCATGCATCAGACTAGTACACTTCACTTACATGGGGATAGAGGCAATGTGGATTATGAAGTGCCAAATGGAAATACACAACACATAAAGAAGGCCCAGGATAAAGTACTCGGCACAGGTAATAATGCTCCTGCGATAATGTGTAGGATATGTCAACATCATATCCAGTATCCCAATCCTCAATCGCTAAGTATCCAGATGATGATCTCTGAGTGCATGCCATGAAGAACTAAGTTCTTGAGGAGAACCAGAAATGTGACGCCACAGATAATCCTCTTCAAAGATGAACAGCAAACCAAAGACTGGTTTAGAGACCAATATCATTCTTTGACACTATCAGAGAGGGATTTTCATTAATTCAGTGCAACCTGGGACACGTTGTAGCTTCAGGAGCATCTGCATCACCTTCAAATCAGCTTCCATCTAACGTACAGCCGACCATCTAACTGTTATCTGTCCTAGTTCCCCTCTTCTCTTCTTGACATTATTTATCCTCTTCCTTTCTTGAGCCATCCATTCCCCCACTCACTTCTAAGTATTATCCTCCAACTCTTACTCCTTACTATTTATTGCCTCTTTCCTTATTGTGACATAATTTCTCCTCTTGTGAAATTTAAATCTTTTCACTTAATACTAACATTCTTTTCATCAACCCCTCCCTTGCCATTCCTTTTATTTCACTTGCCATTACTTCACACCTACCCCCACTCCTTAGAGTCATAGAGACATAGAGGTGTACAGCACAGAAACCGACCTTTCAGTCCAACTGTCCATGCCCACCAGATATTCTAAAATATTTAATTCCGATTTGTCAGCACTTGGCCCATTACCCATTAAACACTTCCTATTCATATACCCATCCAGATGCTTTTTAAATATTGCAATTGTACCAGCCTCCACCACTTCCTCTAGCAGCTCATTGTATACATGCACCACTTTCGGCATGAAAAAGTTGCCTCTTAGATCCCTTTTAAATGTTTTTCCTCCCTAAATCTACACCCTCGAGTTCTGGACACCCCACCCCAGGGATAAGACCTTGTCTATTTATCCTATCCATGCCCCTCATGATTTTATGAACCTCTATCAAGTCATCCCTCAACCTCTGATGCTCCAGGGAAAACAGCCCCAGCTGATTCAGCCTTTCCCTGTAGCTTAAATCCTCTAATCCTGGCAACATCCTTGGAAATCTTTTCTGAACCTTTTCAAGTTCCACAACATTCTTCCAATAGGAAGAAGACTGGAATTGCACACAGTATTTCAAAAGTAGCCGTCTTAAATGCAACTCATTGTTTTGGCCACTCTCACCTCTTTAAATATGATCCACTTGATAATGATCTCCTTGTTGAGCAGGAAACTAGAACAAGACAGACCCAAGGAATAACAGGACAAACCCATTTAAGAACAATTGTTCCATGTAAAAGCATTTCTCATCCATCTTTCAAGCCAGTCATGGAGAATTGGAGTTAGGGAGGAGAGGCAGGGATGCGGAAAATATCATAATTGGCAACAAACAATTCTAAATGGAACTTGGATTTTTACTGATTATGATTAATGGTCTCTAACTCATTGATAATTACTTTTAATGGTGGTTGAAGGAGCAGTCATTTTTTATTAGTTTTTCAGACAGGTCCTAGTATCTCTTGAGCCTATTCATTATACTGTGACCAATAATAGTATTAATAACAAGAAAGCAATCACTGACCTATGATAGATGAGGCTGCAGATTCTGTCTGCAGTCTGATGCATCCATAATGAGACAAGAGGATCATTTTAACTAGGGAACGTGCAATTTAATAATATCATGTAACTATCTCTCATGTCTGCTTTCAAGGGATCTTCAAGAGATGCAGTTATCTTTTTGCATTACATTTAATATAATTGTTCCCAGTCTGAGGAGTCTCTTTTAGTGAGCAGCCATGATTTTATGGTGTATGTGAATTACTTTACTGCAAAGGAGAAAGAAGTTATACCTCTTTTTGCTGCTGTACTCAGAACAAGTGAGCAAATTCTGCCTCCTAAGAGCTATGGATATGATGACTATTAGCTTACTAATATTATTACACATTGACATTAGTTCACCCAGATTGTGCAAGTGTTTAAATCAATCTTTGGAACCATCCTTAGTGCCAACACTGTATCTATAGATTACGAAACCCTGTATTAAATTAGGAAGCACACTTGAGGACCTTGCAAAGGTGAGACTATCCAACAGTATAACACACACAGACTCTAAATCATTGTCTGTCAGTGTTTTTACTTTATCTGTGTTTACCCATCCTTTTACAGCCATTAATGCATCTCAAGCATGACCACACATTAGTAAAAAGTCTGCAAAGTTGTAGTTTTCTTTTATGTAGTTCTGTCCTAACAGTGATCCTACTCAAAACTCCCAGCATTGCTAGAGACACATTTCAAAGTAGACAAGCAGGAGACTGGAAGAACAGAGCAAACCAGGCATCATCAGTAGGTGGAGAAGTTGATGTTTTGGGCATAACCCTTCTTCAGGACTGGGGCTGGGGCTCGAGGGAGCTGCAGACATAGGTAGGGAAGTGGGTAATGGGTAGGGAGAGGGCCAGAGTGATGAGGTAGTGAAAGGTGAGTACAGGTAGTGGGTACGACCTGCGTGGTCAATGTGAGGGATAAATCCAGTTGGTAGCTAGAAGGAAGAGTTGGTTGAAGAGATGGAAGGGAGGAAGTTGGGCTGGAAAGGGAGTCCAGGGATGGGGAGGGAGGTTATTTGAAATTGGAGAACTTACCCATCTAGAAGACGAGGTGGTATTCCTCCAATTTGTTGTCAGATTCGCTGTGGCAATGGAGGAGACCAAGGATGGACATATTGGAGAGGGAGTGGGAAGGGGAATTGGAATGGGTGGTGAGCGGAAGACATATTTCATTCAGTTCATAATGTAAAATTATGCAACATGAAATTAATATTTGTGTTACAACTCTTTTTGTTTGTTTCACAATCAAAATAAATGTGATTCTCTTGTTTTTTTATTTTAAGGAAGCACTTTATAAAAAGTATGTCTTTCAGAATCAAGGTCTCAGAATTATGCAATGCAAACTTGAGCATGAAAAGACCTCCGGTGATGAAATGAAATTCCTTTGCTTGCTTTTTTAATGCAGGTGATAATCCTTAAATAAAATCACAGTCAAATTTAATTCCATACAAATGTGTGTGTTAATATTTGTCAAGTGCTGCCTCAAGACTGCTAAACACTTCAGCAATAAGCAAAAAAGCTACAGGGATTTCTATGAAAACCCAAATAACTTGACAGCTGTATAGATTGGGAAGAGAATTGATGACAAAGAACAAAAGGACAAGAACCTTAAGGTGAGAGCTGGGAGAAAAATGAAACAGTTCTTGCTGTGTGAGTTTATTGATTCGTTCCTTTGTTGATGGCAGAAGGCAGCAGCCTGACTCAATGACATCTACAGTGTGGTTGGATATAGGATCTATGAAAAGGTGGCACACTTTAAGGAACCTATTAAGGTGAACGAAAACAACACAATATCCCTGGCAATATAGCATTCCAAGATTCCAAAAGTGTAGTCTAACAGTGATTTTACATATCTGTAATTGGGGGTTGATTAGCTCAGTTGGCTGGATGGCTAGTTTGTAATATTGAATAATCCGGGTTTAATTCCTGTTCCAGCTGAGGTTACCATGAAGGTCTCTGGTTATCAAACTGTCCTCTTCCCTGAGATCTGATGATCATTAAGTTAAAGCACACCAGCTGCCTCTCTGAAATGAAAGAGAAGCCTGTGGTCTGCTGACATCTTTATTTGATTCGGTCCTGGAAAGGGGTTGGTAAATAATACAGGAGTCTTCTGATGTTGACAAACATTGCCTTTCAGTAATCATGGTATGCTAACTATATACAGGTCAAGATTTCATTCCAACCACGAGGCTGCTAGAGTGAATCATCTCTTAGTAATCATGTGATCTAATATCGTTTTGCAATGATAATGTAAATTATCCCATGTACGTATTCACATTGAATGTACTTATCCACGTCAACAGCTACGTTGTTACAACTCAATTATATAGAATTCCTAAAGTGTGAAGGCAGGCCATTTGGCTCAACAATGACCCTCTAAACCCACCCCATTCCCTATCCCTGCAACCCAGCATTTCCCATGGTTAATCCACCTTACCTGTACATCCCTCGACACTAAGGGCAATTTAGCATAGTCAAACTATCTAACTTGCACATCTTTGGTGTGTGGAAGGAAACCAGAGCATCTGGAGGGAACCCACACAGACGCGGGCAGAATGTGCAAACTCCAGTCACCTGAGGTTGGAATGGAACCCAGGTCCCTGGCTCTGTGAGGCAGCAGTACTAACTACTGAGCCATGGCAGAGCATATAATCAAGATACAACATCCAACTGAAAGTCTTATCAAGCTGTCTGCTGAGAAACTGCACATCTCAAAGTTTAGAAATTCAAATCTGGTTGTATATTAACAGGGAAGACAAGCTTTGTCTTGTGAATGAGGCAGTCACCACTGACATCTGAGAAGTCTAGTGTTATAATAATATTGAGAACCTTTGATGTAGTGCTGAGGAAGAAACATCTAGTCAGACTGGTCAGCAAATTAGTTTTCTGTCTGAAAACATCTAACAGTAATACCTGACAATTCCGTATTCACCTGGGAGTGAAACAAACACAATAGCAAAGGGGCCTTTGCTGTGTCCTGGCAGTCCAAGATATTTTCCTAATCAAACTGCTTTGACATGTTACCATGTGCTGTGACTAGGGTGGGACTTGAACATGGACTAATTCAAGGATAGGAGATACCACTACAACATCACAACAGCATTGCTACTGACAGGGATATTGACTGACATTACAGTCTTAGAGTGTGGTGCTGGAAAAGCACATCCAGTCAGGCAGCACCCGAGGAGCAGGGGAGTCGACTCTCCTGTTCCTTGAATGCTGCATGACTTGCTGTGCTTTTCCAGCACCGGACTCTTCCACACTGACCTCCAGCATCTGCAGTCCTCACTTTCTCCCAGTTGAATATTACCATTACAGGTTAGTTGCAGGGGGCTAAGATTGCCCTTTTTGGACTGATGTCAACTGAAGTAGTTGTCTGGGATATAGCCAGTGGTGGGAATCACGGAGAATAACCAATTATACCAATCAAGTGCTTTATTAAAAGACACTTTACAACCCAACAGCATTTCAGTGTCAGGAAGGGCCCACCATTGCATAGAGAGACCAACAGGTCCCTGGCAGCTCCCTGAAGTAGGACGGTTTGCTTTTATGAAGGCTCCATGCTGCACGGAAGTGGGACACAGGCCCCTGTACAGTGCTGATTCTGGAAAGTGACATCCCCAGCCCCATCCTGATTGCTGAAGTCTCTCTGACCCTACTGTAGTTAAGTAGGAAACTTACTCTGTCATCAAGGGGGTTTTAGCATACGGTTGCTTCTTTCCTGAAGAAGGGCTTATGCCCGAAACGTCGATTCTCCTGTTCCCTGGATGCTGCCTGACCTGCTGCGCTTTTCCAGCAACACATTTCCAGCTCTGATCTCCAGCATCTGCAGACCTCACTTTCTCCTGCTTCTGAAAGTGGCAGGCCGAGACTACAGTGCTCCCTGCACTTGGCATGGACAGTGCTTCCCATCTTTAATTGCCTAATGGTCTTGGCAACCATCATTAAAATGCCTTTGTGGACCCTGCTGCCCTTTGGCATGGGATTGAGTCGCGGTTTCTGTCCTGATTGTGGGTCATGGTAAGAGATTTCCATCCTTCATCTTGTATTTGCCAGGATTCTGAAGTATAATATTTGATGTGCTGTAAAAAATATAGTACCATGAACATTAAAGCATAACTCACCCCCAGAAATATTTTGAAAAGCAAAACTAATGAAACTGTCACTATCATAAAATTATTATTTAACAAAACGTCACCGAATAGTTACTGCAAACTTTATAAGACATTTCAAGTGCACCTTTGCTCAGAAGGTGTACTAAAAGGTATGCAAGGAGAAGATAAAGCAAATGTCTTATGATTGTGTTAGGCATTCAGTCATTTTTTCTGCATTAAATCAAGGACTTTAATAAACCCACACACACAATGGGAACTCGGGCTTTCTAAGCATAGAGCTATAGGAGGCTGTAGCCCTCTGTTGGTCTCCTGCCCACCCTGTACCAGGTGTATTCTAGCTATCCCAGCAACAACATTTGTTGACTTGTTCTTGGAATTATTTATTTGGAAAATTGATAATTTTCCATTTATGGATGTTTCAAATGAAACTGGTAATATGGTGTCACCTGCTGGGGAAAGCAAGCAATTGCAATAGCTCAGCCCTTCATTAATGATTTCTAATTTTGGAGCAATATACTTTTTTTGGTATAGATTTCAGTAGAATGTGGTCATAGCTGTTTTCTTTTTACTCTGGTGCTTCCAACTGCTAATAATGTTATTTTTTGCCTTATTATAATCCCAGATTACATAAGTAATGTTGAAATATTCTTTGAGGGTTCAGATGACATTGACAAATTCTAATCCCCCTAGCCTCATACTCCTAGATCTAAATTGAAATTGGGCTATATCAACTTCCACTATTGGTAATTTTACATTAAGTTTGATGCCATCACATTTATGTAATATGTAAAAGTTCTTATACTAGCTCCATCAATTATGGCTACATTGTTGCTCCATTAGCCTGTGCATTCCTTAGCCCGAGTATCAAGAATATGTTCCCAAACCATTTCCATCTCTCTACTTTTCTTTCTGTATCTAAGGTGCTTCTTAAAACCTACCTCTTTAACTAAACTTTTGGTCTCCCTTCCTAATATCTTCTTGTTTGACTTGGTGTCATACAAACATCCAAGTTAGGAGCAGGAATAGGACCCTTTGAGCCTGGTCTGCTATTCAATAATATCATGGCTGATCTGACGGTGGGTTCAACACCACTTTCCTACCTGTTCCTGATAACCATAGATTCCTTTGTTTATCAAGAATGTATCCACCCTTGCCTTAAAAGTTGCATATTTTGACAATTTTTTGTTTTAAAAAAGTGTGAAATATTTTAAGAGGTTTCATTGCATTAAATGTGCAAGTTGGTTTCCCTGTTTTAAAATATTTTTGCACTTTTTATCTATCACCATCATTTAACATAATTTACCTGAGAGAACAAACAAGCAACCCATTTCTAGCCTCTCATCCAATACATTGGGTTCTGCTATAACGCGTGTTTCTTCAACATTAGTTGGTTTTAACGTGATTGGAGAATTTAGACCATTATTTGTAGAACGTAAACATTTTCCTTACCTGTATTGGCTATAATGCAATTCTGGCCCCATGAGTTGAGATGGAGCTGCTTTTGCACGATTTTCTTATAATATGACATTGCATGAGAATGAAACTATCATTTTATGTCAGAGCTGACTATACTGCTATGTAAGCACGCACTGGGAGATCTGCAAAGAATATCATGGTGTGACCTTGCTCTCCAAGATTCCTGCCTTTCTAAAAAGATTTTCAAAAAAATGTCTTGTGGGCTCATAACAACAGAGTAAGAACTTGTTGTGGTTCTGTTCGCCGAGCTGGGAATTTGTGTTGCAGACGTTTCGTCCCCTGTCTAGGTGACATCCTCAGTGCTTGGGACCCACCTGTGAAGCGCTTCTGTGATCTTTCCTCCAGCATTTGTAGTGGTTTGAATCTGTTGCTTCCAGTTCTCAGTTCCAGCTATCCATTGCAGTGGCCGGTATATTGGGTCCAGATCGATGTGCTTATTGATTGAATCTGTGGATGAGTGCCATGCCTCTAGGAATTCCCTGGCTGTTCTCTGTTTGGTTTGTCCTATAATAGAAGTGTTGTCCCAGGCGAATTCATGTTGCTTGTCATCTGCGTGTGTGGCTACTAAGGATAGCTGGTCATGTCGTTTCATGGCTAGTTGGTGTTCATGGATGCGGATCGTTAGCTGTCTTCCTGTTTGTCCTATGTAGTCACCTCTATCTACAAAACCCTAGCCAGAGAAAAAATAGCCAACCTGCTGGACATACAGAACAGACAACAGGACGTTGAACCTAACAACAAAGACTGCATACTCAAACTACTGGACCTGTGCTTCACAACACACTTCACATTCAACAACCAAATATATGAACAAATCAACGGCACCCCCATGGGCTCACCCATCTCTAGACTCATAGCAGAAGCAAAGATTAGAACAAACAGTCTTATTGCAAATTCAACGCAAACTCTGGGTCAGATATGTGGATGACACCTTTGATATGAACAAATCAACGGCACACCCATGGGCTCATCCATCACTGGACTCATAGCAGAAGCTGTAATGCAAAGATTAGAACAAACAGTCTTACTGTAAATTCAACCCAAACTCTGGGTCAGATATGTCGATGACACCTTTGTATTCATTAAAAACACAGAAATAGAAAACACACACCGGATCATCAACACCACACTCACAGGAGTCCGATTCACTAGAGAGGAAGAAAAGGACAACCAACTCCCATTCCTAGACGTGATGGTACAGAGAACACCGAATGGAGAATTCAGCACAAAGGTATACAGGAAAGCCACTCACACAGACCAAGTCCTGAACTATGAAAGCAACCACCCCAACACACACAAAAGAAGTTGCATCAAGACACTATTCAAAAGGGCCACAACACACTGCAGTACACCAGAACTGCAAAAAGAGGAAGAAGAACACCTATACAATGTATTCGCCAAAAACGGATACCCGCGCAATTTCATCAACAGATACCTAAGGGAAAGACAATGGAACGAGGACATGCCACAACCCAAAGGATAGCCACACTACCATACATCAAGAGCATTTCCGAACTGACAGCCAGACTAATGCGACCACTAGGACTCAGAACAGCACACAAATCAACAGCCACTCTCAGACAACAACTACCAGAACGAAGGACCCGATACCCAGCATGAGCAAAACCAATGTAGTGTACAAATCCCATGCAAGGACTGCACAAACACTATATAGGACAAACAGGAAGACAGCTAACAATCCGCATCCATGAACACCAACTAGCCACAAAACGACACGACCAGCTATCCTTAGTAGCCACACATGCAGATGACAAGCAACATGAATTCAACTGGGACAACACTACTATTATAGGACAAGCCAAACAGAGAACATCCAGGGAATTCCTAGAGACAGGGCACTCATCCACAGATTCAATCAATAAGCACATCGATCTGGACCCAATATACCGGCCACTGCAATGGACAGCTGAAACTGACAACCGGAAGCGACAGATTCAAACCACTACAAATGCCAGAGGAAAGATCACAGAAGTGCTTCACAGGAGGCTCCCAAGCACTGAGGATGTCACCTAGACAGGGGACGAAATGTCTGCAACACAAATTCCCAGCTCGGCGAACAGAACCACAACAACGAGCACCCGAGCTACAAATCTTCTCACAAAGTAAGAACTTGTACTATACATATTTAGGTGAAAGCAGATGAGCTGGTATTTATGGAATGTGGAGAATAGGAGATTCTACCACATAGCAATGGAATTGTCATGACTGGACAGGCAAAGTCATGGATTGAAGGTAAGTGGTAGATGGGTTGAGACAAGGGATGTATTGGAACTGAAAATAGCAGTGAGGTTGTCTTTTGTGATGGAAAGGGTACAGGTTTGGAAGTTTTGAATAGAATATTGAGGTTGCAAGCATTATGGATCAGCTTGGGAGCTATACATGTAAATCGAGTCACTGATCAGGTTTTGTTATGGGACTGAAGATTACAAATTTCATCTAGCTTCGATGTTGGTGTGAGCTTAACTTCAAAAGGCACTGAAGCTGGATATAGCAATACTTAAATTATCTGCAGTAACATAAGAAATCAAACCTGGAGGGCATGGTATCAAAGATCTAACAAACATTTATTAACAATTATTATATACAAACAATATATTTCTCATGTCTAAGTATTCGAGTTAATGTTAGGTTATTATGTTACCCCAAAGAAACATGCATGCAATAGTGTGTCATGATTCAACTGATCCTGAGGTAAGAAGAAATATGTGTTTTTTTTGTACCTCATGTCCCACAATATGATGCAATGTTGACATCATGAGCATGTTTCCTAAAGATATATTGACATACTGACCATGAGACATAGCACAACAGAGATAATTACAATTTGCTGAAGGCTGGAGGTCATACAAATTGTCTAACAGTCGAGAGATAGCAGAGGCGCTAAAAGAGCTACAATATTTAATATTCGACAGATTTCTGTCTTGTTAGCTTAATGTAACTAAGAACAGCATTTCAAAGTTGTCCCATTGGGATACATGATTAGCACTTAACAACAGAAGCCAATTCAGTATTTACAAGTAAAGACATAAATGGAGAGACAGAGAGATATATAAGGGAGAAAATAGTTACAGAAGGACAATTCATTATCAAAAACACCAGCAAAAGATTTTGGATTTTAACTATGTAAGTTATTACAGTAAATTAGTCTATTTTAAAAATCTGAATTTGAGATATGGTTAATAATGTTGAGGGCACGTTTATTTTAAATGAAGGGGAGAGACGCTAGGTTTGGCAGGAAGCCACTGAGTACTGAGTGCTATAAACTGTCAGAATGAAGAATATTTGATTGCATAAAGCAGTGAATGTCAAAGAGTGGCAGTGAAGAACGGTTTGATGCAGTAATAGTGAATGCCGTACACTTATAACAAAAAAAATTCCCGGGCTGCCTTACCAAGATTATTCTGCACTTTCGAAAGAAATTTATTAAAACAAGAGCTAAAATTTGTTCAATCATTATAAACAGACGAACCAAAAAATGTGTTTCAACATTATGTTGAACAAGTACTAAAAGTTTAGAGTGCAGTTGATCATTCCTGTCAGTGGAAGAGCGGCGTAAAGTAAGTGTTTATCAATAAGATAGCTAGTGACCTCACTGGCAGTGTCATGCAATAATCAGAGTGTAGAAGGTCGTACTATATGATTGTCATCCACAGGCCTCATCCTGCTCTGTGTATAATACATGCAGTTCAATAAAAGGTTCTGATTACCATGACCTGCTACCAATTCACCAGCAGCACTTATGACAAGGTGGTCAAATCAAACAATCTTTCCTCAAGACAATCGGATGACATCACACAGCATCTAGAATTATTGCAAAATATGACACAAAGGCAAGCAGCAGTGAGGGAGAAAAACAGCAATCAGGTGAAAGGGGTAAATGTAACCAGGAAAAAATCAGCAGACCTTTTCGGGTGATAGGCTACACCAACAAAAGTGCATCAGGCAGATTTCGATAGTTAGAGATGGCAGAATGTGGCACAGACAGACTCCAGTGACAGGCAAACCCAACAGAATACAAGGAAGATTGACACCAGCAGTTGGGAAACCTCAGAACCTTCAGCCTCCAGTAACAGGGTCATCCCAACAGATATTGGAATAGGTAGAGGCCAATAATAAGCAGAAATACAGAAATCATAACAATAGCATCTTTGGCAATGATTATGTTATTTTGTGGCCTCAACAAGGGGGAGTGACTTGAATAGTATTGTAGTGTCCAACTCAGTGGCTCAGTGGTTAACACTCCTGCCTCACAGCACCAGGAACCTGAGTTTGATTCCTGCCTTGGGTGACTGTCTGTGTGGAGTTTGCACATTCTCCCTGTGTCTTGTGAATTTCCTCCAGGTGCTCTGATTTCCTCCCACAATCCAAAGATGTGCAGTTAGGTGAATTGGCCATGCTAAATTATCCATAGTGTTCAGGGATGTGTAGGTTAGGTGCATTAGTCAGAGGGAAATATAGAGAAGGGGAATGGATCTGGATGGGTTACTCTTCGGAGGGTCGGTGTGGACTTGTTGTCCGAAGGTCCTGTTTCCACACTGTAGACATTCTATGATTCCAGTGGGATTTAGGTTAAACCCCATTTCATCAGCTGGGTTTTGTTGTTACTGGTGCTGGTTTTCATTATTTATGTGTAGACTGGTTTCTGGTTGCTGGTCTCTCCCTGTTTTGTGGTTTGTTAGTTGGCCCTGCTTCTGGTATCTGCCTGTTCTGAGGTTTGCTTGTTGATCCTAGAATCCCACAGTACAGTAGAGGCTGTTCGGTCTATTGAGTCTGCTCTACACTACTCCCAGTTTCCAGCCCTTTGCTTATATCCTTCAATGTTGTGATATTTCAAATGCTCATCCAAGTACTTTTTAAAGGTTCTGGCATTTCCTGCCTCAACTAATCTCTGAGGCAGTACATTTCAGATTCCTACCAGCCTTTGGGTGAAAAGAATTTCCTGAAATTCCATCTAAACCTCCTGCTATTCACTTTAAAATTATGACCGCTCGTTATTGACCCTTCAATCAAGGAGAACAACTGCTTTCTATCTAACCTTTATATGTTCTTCATGATCTTACACAGATTTCCTGATAAGGGTTTTTGCCCGAAATGTTGATTCTCCTGCTCTTTGAATGATGAGGACCTTCTGTGCTTTTGCAGCACTACTCTGACCATGATCTTACACAACTCAATCAGGTACCCCTCTCTGCCTTCTCTCTGCCTTATCCAGCTTCTCTTTGAAGCTAAACTGCTCCATCCCAGACATCATCGTATTGCCGGAACAAAAACAGAAATTGCTGGAAAAGCTCAGCAGGCCTGACAGTATCTGTGGAGAGAAACCAGAGTTAATATTTCGGGTCCAGTTATCCTCTGAGGAAGAGTCAATCGACTTGAAATATTAACACTGATTTCTCTCCACAGAAACTGCCTGACCTGCTGAGCTTTCTCAGCAATCTCTGTTTTTTTCCGCAGTTCTCTCCATTTTTATCTTAATGCTGGGGTCTGTCAGTGTTGCATTCTGCTGGTCTTCCGTAATGTTGGAGTGTGCCCTGTGCTTGCAAGTCCTCATTGTGTTTAGTTAGTCCAGCCTATCATCTCAGACTGTCAATTAATTTTGCTTTCTTCATCTTACTGCTGCTGTTTCTCCCATCCCACTTTAGTGTTGAAACAGGCTGTAGTTCACCTTTTATTTAAATTTTTGCAGCAGTGTTGGACCTCAGAGTTACAGTAGCCCTCTCACACCAGCCAGACAGAGAAAAGACATGTTCTTCAATTGGATGATAAACTGTGCTGACAACATAATGACAAGACAGAGTGGCACCGAGAAATCAGCAACATGTGACCAGGTAGTGAAGGCTTTTGATGATTACTTTGGCATTGGGTAGAATATCATGATTGATTAGGCCAAACCAGGAACTGGAAGCAATCATTAGTGAACAGTTTGGACCAGTTTGCAGACAATGAGAACAATGGTTCCTTCAGAGAAGAGCTAGTCCAAGATTTTGGTGCAGGCATGATGGGTCAAATGGCCTCCTCCTGCACAGTAATGATTCTGTAAAGCTTTGTTAGGTCATTGTGGGGCTTGCTGAGGTCCAGCAAGCACCTTCCATTCTTGAAATCAGTGCAGCAGCCTTGGCAGTGAGAGCTGAGTAAACCGAATAAGCACCTGACTAGAGAGGAACTAGATCCTTCATCTGTCCAGTTAGTGGGTTTAAAACACTTTATCTACTGCAGGCACTTCAGTAACATGCAGATACAGGTAGGAGAGAGTGCCACAGTCACCAAGATCTATTGTTCCAGATGCCGGTGCCAAAAAGTCGACTGGCATTAAGTATGCCCTACCACCAACATAGACTGCCATACCTGGGGGAGACAAGGCTATTTCAGGGCTATGTTCCACAGCAAAAAGCTTCCACCTCTGACAGAACCACAGAGATCTTCTAGCATATGAGAAATGAAAAGATTCCCAGCCATTGAAAGGGCCATTCATAAAGAGAGGCAACCCAGAATAGGATTTCTGGAGGGCGGAGCTTTTTCACCAACAGACACAGATGATTACAGGAGGAGCCTGTTTCAAACACAATGCAGTACCGGAGATCAGAGCTCCTCCAGCAGATCTTCACAGATCAGGAACACCTCATCGATGATCTTAGGCTGTGTGACTGTAAGTCTCCTGCACAGAGGGGCGAGAAAATTTGCAGATTTAATCTCTTTATGTCAATAAACATTAACAACCTTGCTCTTTGTTAAGCAGGGATGCACATGTAACTTTATAGCATCTTTACTCACCAGCAACAAAGAATAGCTTTGATACAATCTCTGTTGACAAAGTCCCATATTCAGCAATCACAGGAAGCTGTTCCAGATGGGGTTCTACCCTTCAAGAAGGAGGTAGGCAACACACAGAACGGTGCAACACTGCCCAGAACAACCAGCTAGAGCAGTAGACTCTGGGTATTGGTCTTTGATGAGATGGTTGAGTGGGAGTTAACAATGAATAATGATGACCAGCCAGAGGTCTAAACCCTGGACCTCACATATGCTGTTTAAGGAGCATGAAGATGGGAGCAACTACCAAGAACCACAAGGGAAGGCAAGTAAAAACCGAAAAAAATGTGGATGCTGTAATTCAGAGACAAAAATTGCTGGAAAAGCTCAGTAAGTTTGGCAACATCTGAGGAGAGAAATCAGTTGATGTTTTGGGTTGCTTGACCCTTCCTCAGAACAGAAGGAATTCTGACAGAAGGAATGCAACAACTCTGTGGCATCAACAGGGACTTCTAGGGATCTCATTAATATACCCATTTCATAATGAGCCTAACCGCAGAAGACATGTGGCCACAATTACTGAGGTTTTAGATTAGATTAGATTAGATTAGATTAGATTGCTTACAGTGTGGAAACAGGCCCTTCGGCCCAACAAGTCCACACCGCCCCGCCGAAGCGCAACCCACCCATTCCCCTACATTTACCCCTTTTACCTAACACTATGGGGCAATTTAGCATGGCCAATTCACCCTGACCTGCACATCTTTGGACTGTGGGAGGAAACCGGAGCACTCGGAGGAAACCCACGCAGACCCGGGGAGAATGTGCAAACTCCACACAGTCAGTCGCCTGAGGCGGGAATTGAACCCGGGTCTCAGGCGCTGTGAGGCAGCAGTGCTAACTACTGTGCCACCGTGCTGCCCACCAGATATTGACAGGAGCAGAACCCAACCCCATTCCGAATTGGAAGGCTCCGGGGCAGGGTGGCAACACTCAGCCAGTATTTGTTATCCATCCATAATTGCCCTTGAAATGAATGGTTTTCTTAAAAATCCACCATTATAATTCAGCTCTGGAGTCACATGCAGGCCAGACCAGGTAAACATGATAGATTCCCTTTTCTAAAGGGCATTAAAAAACAAATAGATTTTTACAATTATTGATATGGTTACAATTGTAGGATGAATCCTCACCTCAGCTCTTCATGGTTTCGGATTCATCTGATTGATTTACTGCCTCATCTGCTTTCCTGGTTGAGATCTACAGGAATTGTAAGGTTTGGTGTGATAGTAGAAAACACATGGTCACCTAACAAGGAAGGGCTCTTGCCTTAAATAAGATGTAGTTTATTGCATGATAACAACTACAGACAATTCACATTGGTACGATAGACATTGTTACTCAGGTCATGTGACAGACCTCGATGTTAGACCTTACTCCTTCAAGATCCAAAGCCTTCCGAAGGCCTGAATTGATGTGACATCATTATGTTGGGCATGCTTCATGTACTCCTCAGCATTCACCCTTTTAGATCCCTTAAAAACTATCAACATTACAGATGTTTTATGGTTCAGAGCTAGTATGCAGTACACCTTCAATATATTCATGGTATCATTGCTGTATATTGGTATGTGGTCTGAGGGTACAAATGTATCCATCGCCATCATAGCTGGGGCCAAATGAAGCATGAGATGCTAATGGAAGCATGCTACTATTTATAACTAAAGAGCTTTGTGTTTTCCCAGATATGAAATACCTGTGACAGTAATATCTGTACATAGCAGGAGTTGTAATAACATTTGTTAAACTTTTCAGTACTACACTACCTATGTTCAGGGCCTTAAGTTGCAGGAGCTAACATAAGTATTGCCTCATCAGTTTCAAATATCACAAAGTTCAGACCTGCACTTACCGGATCAAATCTATACAGATCATCAAAATTACAGAGAGGTGGAGGGAGTTGCTGATTTATATGGGTACATGACTCGTGTGAAGAACAAACCACCTTCATTCTTACCTCTGCACAACAGCAGGGGTTGTATTCGGGCAAAGGACTTCCAAATTTTGGCCACATTAGTCATTCTTGCAGTGACAGTCAGTCTCACAGACATTATGATGATCTAGGCTGTGGTAATCGACTCCCTATATAATGCAAGTTCATAATAGCCAGATAATCTGTTTGTCTAATATTGATTGAGGAATAAAGATCAGCCAGAACACCAAATATAAGATCTCCCCCACATTTTGTGCCATTTGATTTCCTACTGAATGGAGCAGGGAGAATGTCAGTTTCTGGAAGACAAGTCTCCAATAATGCACAATAATGCAGCATTTCCTTGATACTCTCTCAAGACGGCAGAAGGAGAAATGTAATGCTTCAATATTTCTTAATGCCATTGTAAGTTAACATCCTCCCTCTGCTTCTGTTACTCATTTCTCCCAGACTGGCTCCAAATGTAGAGTGACATATTCCCACTAAGCTGTCAATGTCAGTCTGAAAGCAGAAACTAGAATATTTATGAGAATAATTTGGTTCCAGCTCTCCACAGTGATGAACTGGAACAGTCATCTTGAAGCCTTTAGCATTGTAAAACCTTCCTGTCAAAGTTTTAATTCAAGCTTCTCCTTGCAAATGAGAACAATCATTCCTCAAAACGTTAGTATTTTACATTGTGGTACAGGCCCACAAAAGATGACTATCTAACACTGCATAGGTAACATCACTCCAAAAGACTACAAGAATTTTGAAGTCTAGGAATTGTGGAGCACTGCTCCAAATGGCATCGAGAAACAGTACTGGAACCACTTGCCAGAAAGATTAGCCGCTGGCGTATTCAGACACTGGTACAAGGTTCAAACTTGATCCTTTTGAAAATTTCAAATGGCTCAACAAGCAGCTCTCAATTAAGCAAGGTGCTCTGAGGACAGGTCAATAGAATCTGCTGGCAGGAAATGAAAGAATCCAACAGTGTTGTTAGCTTTCACTATAGTCTCTCACTGATGCCTTGCATCATATGTTCCTCGTAGATAGAAAAACAGTTCTTAATTACTTTGCAATGATTTATAACTGTTACAGCAAAATTTGAATGGACAGCATTAGCCATTGTTGTATTGCCTCTCCTGTATGTAATGTTTGAATGGACAGCATTAGCCATTGCCTCTCCTGTATGTAATGTTTTGCCACCTGCCTCTTTGACAGAACTCTCCCTTCCAAAAGAGCTCAGAGATATGGATTCTTAATGTGCAGCCTGACACTGGCAGGAAAGCAACACTGCTGAGTGGAAGAGACGGCTGCTGGAGAATTGTACCCAGTCTCTAAATGATTAAGTGTTTCTTCTCATTTACACGTTCTCCCATGATAGTTATCTGTCAGATATTGGGCAGAATGTGAGGTGGTAAATCCAGCAGCACCTCATAACAAGCATTGAAAAGTGGATTTCCATTGTTGTTGGAACAAGTTACATTGATGAAAAAAGCAGTCTGCCATCAGCTGTAGCTGTTTAACAAGAAAGTTCTTACATTCTGTTTATTTCCACAGAAAGCAAGTAATCAAGAGCCTTTTTGTTTGCCTGACAACAGGCTTTCATTGTCCCATGAATACCCCTTCGAGCAAATCCCAGAGGTGGACGCTACTCACTCACCTTAACATGCCTACTGTGTCCAAATCTAATATGTCACAGACAATCAACCAACAAACAAAAATAAAGGTGAGGAATGAGAAAAGAAGTAAAACAGCAGTATAAGAGATAGAAATGATCAGAAGTCACAAAAGACAGTCAAATGGAGAATAAGAACACATAAAAGACAGACATGGAAGAGTACTGGGAAAAAAATAAATGGTAAAAATTACATGGTCTGAGCACCATGCAAAATGTAAGTTAGACTGGGGCCAGAGGAAACATTCAGCTATTTTTCTGCCTGCCTCAAGTGTTTTAATCATTTCAACAAAGAGTATCGCCTCTGCAGAAAATGAGAAAGCTTCACCAACATGCTTCACTTTGACAGGCACAGAAAGCGGTCACGCAACAAATAACAATTGATTCTTTTGAAAAAGAATGGCAATTCACACAGAAACATTGCTACACCCAAATATTTCTGCTGATGTGGCCAAAGGGTTAAAGGATTCATGGACATCACAAGCGTCACTCATGTAGTCACTGCTACCATTCTGTTTAACCATGGAAGATATGCTATTTGTGTTGACTCTGTAGCTAACGACACAAAAGGGAAAGTATCCTCAATGATGAACTTGACACTGAATTGACATATATTTGTGCTGCTTTAAGTTTGTTTTCCAACTTGGTTTTTGACAATTACAAATTAAGGCCTGTATGCACTGAGATTTATCAGGGTTTTTCACAATGTGATTAACCTGTATTGAAAGAAAAATAACCCTTGTTGATGACATATTGCATACTGGGAATTGATAGTGTAAATTAATTTATTGTAATAGATTATATAGTTAATTATTCCCTTTACATTGAGTGATGTGTTCTCTCTGCTGCTTTGCAATTTGGAGGCATTACTGAGAGGCACCAGGATGTGTAGTAGACAGGTATTTTTCATATATATAACTACAGATGAACAAATTGCCTTTTATTTTCTCAGTTGTGGCAGCCAGCTCGTTGGATCAATTTCCTGCCCAATATTTTCCAATCTCTTGGGTCATCAGCTTGCAACATTTCGTTCAACACCTCATTAGTTGCTGCATTGTAATTAAGGACCTAAATTTGCTGAAAATCCACTCTAGGAATCTACTGTGTGTGTGTCATTCTTTCAAAGCAGCAAATCATAGTGCAAGCAATTTTCAAACTTTATTTCAATAATTAGCTGTAGTTGATTCAACACTGCTACTCCACAATATCAATAGTCTAAAAGATCTAACTAAGGTCACATTTCTGTGGTAAAAGTAAACACCGAAGCTCTTTAATCAGAAAATCAGGTTAAAACATGTCGGATGCTGGTTGGTCTGATATAAACTGGACTACAGAAAAGTCATGTTAATTTAGATAAACTCCATGTTTCTTTCAAAGAGAGAACTTGTAAACACATTTCCCTCTTCCCTTTGGTCTGGACAAGTCTGTACTCTATTAGCACTTGTGCAAACATAGATTAGCTATGGATTTCAGGTCCTCTGCAAACATTTGAATGTTGAGCATTTGGGCCTAGCATGGGTCCAGCACTCAACTGGTTTATGCACTCAGAATTACAAAATGACACCACATAGAAGGAAGCCATTTAGCCCATTGTGCCTATGCTGACATTTTGGTACAGTGATGCAACTAGTTTTGCCCTTTGCTCTTTTCACATAACCCCCGACATTTTTCCCTTAAATATTTGTTCTATTCCACTTTGAAAGTTACTATTGAATCTTCTTTCACCATCCTTTCAGCCAAAACATACAAACTCACAGCAACTTGCCATATGAACAATTATTTTCTCCTGTCACAATGTAGTAAATAATTAACTATACTATTATTCTAACAGCCGCTGAACATGTACTAAAGGAGCAAAGTCAACACCATGTCAGATTGCATGGAACTGGAACATGTTTCTGTAATATTTCTGAATATATCCTCTGATTAACCTTGTATATAGTAATGTTCAAGAAAATCTGTTAATGTTCACTAATCTGAATGCAGACCTGATCTTTATCATTTACCTTAAATCTATGTTCTCTGGTTGCCATGAATTCTATAGTAGACAAGCAGGAGGCAGGAAGAGCACAGCAAACCAGACAGCATCAGGAGGTGGAGAAGTCAACATTTTGGGTACAACATTTCTAGTTGGAAACAATTTCTCTTTATTCCCTTTATCAAATCCATTCACAATTTTGAACAGTTTCTCTTAATATTTATAATAACGAAAACAGCCCTACCTTCTCCAGTCTCTGCAGATAACTGAACTTCCCCATTCCTGTACAATAAATCTCTTTTGCACCATTTCTAAAAAGAGGGTGCCGAGTATTATATATGACATCACAGATGAAGCCTTAGAAATGCATAGTTCCCTGGCTTTAAATTCTATTCCTTTTTAATTAAGCAACATTGATCATGGTCTGTTCATACATTGTGCAAGCATCAGTTAACCAATTAAAATTTAATCATGCAATGGCTAGACAAATTAGGATTCAAATATATTTCTGCCCGTGAATTGGCTTGTAGCTTGCAAAGGGTTAATAAGGCCTACTTTTCAACTGTTGTGTGCGCAAAAACAACAAAGAAGGAAGAAGGAAAGACCACACCCCATCTAATTGTGGATGGGTATTCCATTTTGGAGCTCAGGGGTCCACTGTCTGGTTAAGTGCCATTTGCATTATACTTATTTTGATAACTTACAAATTGCTGAGCCATGTCTAAACAAACTTGTACCTGGAGTAGTCCCATACTAAGACCCTGAGTTTTACAATTAAAGTTCAATTAGATTTCAGACTCCCACACTGGCACAGTATGGTGGAGTCCACATTGGCATAACTCGTCTTAAATCTCAATAAAGCTCCATCCATTGGTCACCTGAAACATTTTACATCTATGATGCAGGACAGATGCATGCACAGATCTATATATTTAAATGATCCATGAGTTAGCAAACTCTCAGCTGCAACATCAAAGATTCCAGACCACAATGTTGAGTCTACGATAACTTGACTAATCTTTAACCAGACAAGCTTGAACTTAAAGGTGACACTAATATATTATGGGAGGTCAAGATATCCTTGATCATTTACACATAGGTTACATGGCCACAGAAAAGCCAAGAGGCTGGTACATGAATTCATCAATTGTCCTAGATTCAATAGAGACATTGATCAACAGATCAACTCATGTGGAACATGTCAAATCCATCAATCTCAACAATTGAGAGAACTTCACTTTCCACAGGCTATTCCTTCTGACTAACCTGTGCAAGATTATGACTGACATCTTCCAAGTCCAAGGACAAATGTGAAGTGATTCACCAAAGATTTCAGATAGCTACTCCTCCAGGCATCAATTGACCCATACCAGCAGCACTGATGTTTGGAAGACCTGATTCATCCTTCAGACTCTCTTAACATGATGCATTGCTGCAAAGAAGGGAAAAAATGATACAAGATCATAACCAACAATATTGCAATTATACCAACCTGAACAGGGATAAAGTATCAGAGTTTGTGAATGCCACGGTAACACATGGGATAGTGGAAACATAATACATCATTGTGGCCAGCCCAGGCCTAACTGCATTGTCACAAGCAATGGTTAAGTCCTGTGTTGAAACAAATAACACGACTGAGTTTTACATGATCAGCCCGCTGTCATACAGGATGATGACTTAGATGCTGAAAACATTGTACCCTCAACTATACATCAACTGGGGATAACGCACATCCGTCCATAATGACAAATTTATATAAATGTGATGTATGAGCTAACATATAGGGAACCTCTCAAACCATATTATACTGGTTGTGGTGTTTTATCTTAAGAAAACCATATCCACAATAACCAGATAATGGTGAATATTAGCCAGAACACCAAGTAAAATTCCCATATTCATCTCCACTAAAGGATCTTTTACATTTGTCGAATGGGAAAGTAAGGCCTAGGATGAATTCTTACTGGAAAGATACACTTCTCACAGTGTGCCACACTAGAGTATCAGCCTAAGTTTTGACACTCCCCTCCTGCAGTGTGATTAAACCTGAAACGTTCTGCATTAGAACTGCAAACTGAGCTACAGCTGACAAGTAGCACCATCTTTAATACTTCCAGTCTTTACAAAGAGGCATCCAGTCTCGGTCTGGAATTAATTCTGTCCTGAGATGCACAACTGAAGAACATAAAGAGCCTTTTTACATTATTTGCCTTCCATAACTTCTGTATTACAAATTAGACATGATTAAAACGGCCTCTTTATTACTTTTCAGATATTGGACACATTGCAGGTGTGAGAGGGTTGGGCTCTTGGGAAATGCTTGAAAGGCTTCAGATAAAGATAGACATTTATTCATGGCAGCTGGAGTTCTCTTATTAACAGGAAGCGGAAAACAAACACATACTTAAAGGAAATAGTTTGGCTCTGTTATCCCAGTTGAGCTTTAATGTGTGAATCACTCAGGCTGATGTCTACCATATGTTATATTTATCATTTATCACCTCTCCTAAACATTGAAATAGCTGTTCATAATGTTTATATAAAGCTGATCAGAAATTCAATTGGCTTCCAGAGTAAACCATGTGATGAACCCTGCCTGTTTAATAAAGTCTATTGTAGACTACAATAAAAGAGGCACATCAAACCCCCTTGCCTGCTGTGCACCCTGGTAAGGAAGTCTATTTGTGAGTTTTATGGGTGGCATATCCCATTGATATGAATGGGAACAATGAGGTCTGCAGATGCTAGAGATCAGAGTTGAGAGTGTGTTGCTGGAAAAGCACAGCAGGTCAGGCAGCATCTGAGGAGCAGGAGAATCGACGTTTTGGGCCGGAGACAAAGGGTTCCCACCCGAAATGTCGATTTTCCTGCTCCTCGGATACTGCCTGACCTGCTGTGCTTTTCCAGTAACACACTCTCAACTCTGAATCATCTGAATGCCAAATCTGCTTTTCAGAAATAATTTTGGAATAAATATGACTCTGTCTCACTCACATTACTTACTTTCTGTTCTACTTGAAAGAATATTATATTTCTTCATTCTTCAAAGGAGATTCAATACTCCTTAGTTTGCTTTTGAATATAACAATGAAAAACAAATCTAAGTTAGCAGTTTTACCATTGGAAATTGGCTGATTTACTGACAGAAGTCCCTGACCTGCTGCCATTTTAACCTATGCCACTGAAAATTAGCAAGGATAGCATGGCAAAGTAGACAGGGTCCTATTATCCAATGCATGTCTTTTGCTGATGATATCATAAGGATGTGATTGCAATTCTTATTAGTGGAAACCGTGAATATACCACAAGGCCAGCCTACCAAGGGTTAGAATCATACTGAGGAGAAACTCAAAAGGCCTTTTAAAATTTTTTATTTGCTTCCATTCTGGTACCAACAATTAAATGCTAAATCAAAAACTGGTGATCTCAAATATTTCAAATTATGACTCTTCAAAAATATGGGAATAAATATAAAAAGGCGAACTGGACCTTAAAGTCTGTTCCATCCAGACTCGAACAACAAGGATACAGTCATTTCAGCAAGACAAAGCAAACATACCTCAGGACAATTTATGTAAAAGTCTGGAAACTTATTCTGTCATCACTCTCAACAAAAGTAATTTCAAGCAACAAGAATATCAATAATCCCAGGAATATGGCATTTATTTTGTATAATTTAAATTTCCTCCACATCATAATATTGAAGGTTAACAGAAGATCAATGCTTTTTCACCCTAATGGGAAATATGTATACCATGCTGCTCCATTTAATTCATTTGCAGTATCAACACGAAATCTGTAAAATTGATGTAAACTTCAACTCCTTACACACCATTCTCTGGGTAAAGTAAATTAAAATATTAAGACTTTTTTGATCATGAGTAACTGATTATTTTAACAAGGTACTACGTCTTGTTTTTATTCACTTGTGCGATGTGGGTTTTGCTATCCTTCATTGTCCATGGGAAGCTGATGGTGATTTGCCTTCTTAATTGCTACAGTCCATGTGCCATAGGTTGACCCACATGCCCTTAGGGAGGGAATTCTAGGATCTTGGCCCAGTGACAGTGAAGGAATAGAGATATATTTCCAAATCAGGGTGGTGAATGGCTTGGAGGGGGAATTTGCAGTTGATGGTGTTCCCATGTATCTGCTGCCCTTGTCCTTCTAGATGGAAGTGCTTGTGGGTTAGAAGATTCTGTCTAAAGATCTTTGGTGAATTTCCATTATAATTAAAGGCCATTATTAATGAACAAAATCTCATGTTCTTATCCAGGATATTGAGCAAATTTAAGGAGGAGATAGACAGAATTTTGAATTGATAAAGGGTTCTAGAAAGTATATAGGAAGGTGGAGTTGAGGTCAAGATGAAATCAGCCGGGATCATATTAAACAATGGAGCAGACTCAACTGGTTGATTATGTCCTCCTACTCTTAGTTATTATGTTGTTATTTTACATAATTCCTGTGTTTTTATTTCTTGTTATGGCATTGCTTTCAAAGATTGTAAGTGAAGAGACGCTGAAGACTGTCATGCAATGTCTCACATAATCTGACAGTTGTGTGTGCACCTTAACAATATAAGAGATGAGGAAACATACTGCTGCACTTGTGTTGTATATGAATATTATAGTCATAATAAATAGCCTACCTATTTATTATACACTATTAGTATTTTTTGTGACTCCACTGTTAATCACATAAATAATTGCAGTGTTTGAAGAATTTTGATTACAACAGTGTGACATCGCAAGAGAAATATTGAATACAAAAGCTGGGATGTACTTCTGAGACTCTATAAGGCTGTGGTCAGACCATATTGGAGTGTTGTGTGGAGCTTTAGGCCCAAATCTCAGGAAGACTGTATTGACCTTAGAGTGTGTTCAGAGGAGGTTCATGGGAATGGTCCCAGGAATGAAAAGCTTAACATGTGAGGAATGTTTGAAGACTCTGGGTCTATACTCAATGGAGTTTAGAAGGATGATCTAATTGAAACTTACAGAATACTGAAAGGTCGGCACAATGTAGATGTTGGGAAGATGTTTTCATTGGTAGAAGCGACTAGGATCCAAGAGCACAGCTTAAGAGAAAAGGGAAGACCTTTTAGAGTGGAGATAAGGATAAACGTCTTCACCCAGTGAGTGGTAAATCTGTGGAATACATTGCCACAGAAGGCTGTGGAGGCCAGGTCATTAAGTGTATTTAAGATTAAGATTGTTAAGTTCTTGATTGTCAAGGGGATCAAGGGTTATGGGAAGAAAGCAGGAGAAGGGGATTGAAAAACCTATCTGCCATGATTGGATGGCAGAGCAGACTTGATGGTCTGAATGGCCTAACTTCTGCTCCTATGTCTTATGGTCTTAAGCTTAGGGCACCAAATGCAACAAAGTGCGAACACCAAGTGCCAGATTTTCTACATGGACTACCTAAAACCACCTCAAGAGTTCAACATTGCTTGAATGGACTAACTGTCTATAATGGTTTAATAATTAAGTATATTGAAACAATGCCCTTGCAATTCAGCTTTGCATATCATAGCTACATTATATTGTTGATGCAGCTTGAACAGCTGTAGCAAGACTTCCACTATGCTAAGCTTTACAGAATATCTGAATACATGAAGTCAGCATGGCACTGAAAAATAAACCATGTTCCAGCACAGAATGCATTTAAAGAGTTTGAGACCTCTAATTGCTATGTTAAGAAGGGTCTGGCATAATTGATAACTTAAAGTGAGTGGTTATGTTACACACAAGGAATAGCAATTCCTACTATTGATGCATCAAGGATGTTCAAAATGCATGTTCAGGAGAAGCTTAAAATTGAGCTTGCTGAGATGGAATGCAATAGAGTCTCCTACTGACTGAATCAACACATTGATTGGTCCAGCTCCAATGGAAAATGCAGGATTTACTGAGACCAACAGTGGGTATACTTAGCCTTGAAGTGATGTCCATGCAAAATTCTGAGCTGTACCCTAATGTCACTGGTGCTAATTGCTAAGTGTCCTGTGTTAAACATCCAGCACTTCCTCCTCTGTCATATGGACATTTTTCATGATGTCACCATCTATTTCCCTACATTCTATATCTTCCATATCCTTTTACACAGTAAATACTGATGCAAAATACTTGTTTAGTATCTGCCCCATTCCTGCGGCTCCACACAAAGGCCGCCTCGCTGATCTTTGAGGGGCCCTATTCTCTCCCAAGTTACCCTTTTGTTCTTAATATATTTCTAAAAGCCCTTTGGATTCTCCTTAATTCTATTTGCCAAAGCTATCTCATGTCCCCTTTTTGCCCACCTGATTTCTCTCTCAAGTATACTCCTACTTCCTTTATACTCTTCTAAGGATTCATTTGATCAATCCTGTCTATACCTGACATATGCTTCCTCCTTTTTCTTAATCAAAACTTCAATTTCTTTAGTTATCCAGCCTTTCCTTTCACCCTAACAGGAATATGCTTTCTCTGGATTCTCGTTATCTCATTTCTGAAGGCTTCCTATTTTCCAGCTGCCCCTTTACCTGCGAACATCTGCCCCCAATCAGCTTTCGAAAGTTCTTGCCTAATACCATCAAAATTGGCCTTCCTCCAATTTAGAACTTCAACTTTTAGATCTGGTCTATCCTTTTCCATCACTAAGTAAAAAATAATAGAATTATGGTAGTGGGCCCCAAAGTGCTCCCCCACTGACACCTCAGTCACCTGCCCTGCTTTATTTCCCAAGAGTAGGTCAAGTTTTGCACCTTCTCTGATAGGTACACCCGCATACTGAATCAGAAAATTTTCTTGTAGCAGTTAACAAATTCCTTTCCATCTAAACCCTTAACACTATGGCAGTCCCAGTCTATGTTTGGAAAGTTAAAATCCCCTACCAAACCACCCTATTATTCTTACAGATAACTGCGAGCTCCTTACAAATTTGTTTCTCAATTTCCCTCTGACTATTAGGGGGTCTATAATACAAGCCCACTAATGTGATCATCCCTTTCTTATTTCCCAGTTCCACCCAAATAACTTCCTTGCTATTTCCGGGAATATCCTCCCTCAGTACGGCTGGAATGCTATCCCTTGTCAAAAACTCTACTCCCCCTCCTGTGTTGCCTCTCTTTCTGTCCTTCCTGTAGCATTTGTATCCTGGAACATTAAGCTGCCAGTCCTGTCCATCCCTGAGCTACGTTTCTGTAATTGCTATGATCTCCCAGTCCCATGTTCCTCACCATGCCCTGAGTTCATCTGCCTTCCCTGTTAGGCATCTTGCACTGAAATAAATGCAATTTAATTTATCAGTCCTACCTTGTTGTCTGCTTTGTTCCTGCCTGCCATGACTGTTTAACTCGACTTTATTCTCAACTGTCCCTGTCTCAGATTGAAATCTTTCCTCACTATCTCCCTGGGTCCCACCACCCCCCCCCCACCTTACTAGTTTAAATCCTCCTGAGCAGCTGAAGCAAATCTCCCTGCCAGTATATTAGTCCCCTTCCAATTTAGATGCAATCTGTCCTTCTTGTACAGGTCACTTCTAATCCAAAATAACTTCCAATGATCCAAAAATGTGAATCCTTCTCCCGTACACCAGCTCCTCAGCCATGCATCCATCTGCTCTATCCTCCTATTCCTGCCCTCACTAGCTCATAGCACCAGGAATAATTCAGATATTACTATTCTCGAGGACCTCCTTTTCAAATTCCTGCCTAACTCTCTGTAATCTCCCTTTAGAATTTCAACTTTTTCCCTTCCTGTGTCGTTGGTTCCAATATGTACAATGACCTCCTGCAAGACCCTCTCCCTCTTGAGAACATTCTGCACCCTCTCTGAGTCATCCTTGATCCTAGCACCAGGGAAGTAACACACCATTCTGATTTTTTTTGCTGTTGGCCACAGAAACGTCTAGCTGTAACTTGGATTAGAGAGTCCCCTAACACAATTGATCGCTTGGAACCTGATGTACCTCTCATTACATTAGAGACAGTCTCAATACCAGAAATTTGGCTGTTCATGCTATGTACTCCTGAGTGTCCATCACCCCCTACATTCTCCAAAACAGCATACTTGTTTGAAATGGGGTTAGCCACAAAAGACTCCTGCACTAGCTGCCTACCTCTCTTACCTTTTCTGGAGTTAACCCATCCATGTGACTGTATTTGAGACTTTTCCCCCTTCCTATAACTGCCATCTATAACATCCCCTTGCTCTTGTAAATTCCTCATTAAATCTAACTGCCTCTCCAACTGATCCATTTGATCTGATAGGATTCGCAAACAAAGGCATTTATTGCAGATATAATCCTCAGTAACCCATAAACTGTCCTTAGACTTTCACATCCGACAAGAAGAGCATATCACTCTACTAAGAGCCATTTTTGCTTCTTTCAATCTACAGACCCAGAAAATAGCACTGTCTTATTCATCTACAAAACACTGCTCCAGGTTAAATTAATACTTATGCTTATATTTTAAGTTTAATCAAGAGACATAGCTCAATAAAACATATAATCAGGAAAGAACCCACTCTACTCACTACTGCAGACTTATTTTAAGGCCGCGCTTGAAATCCACTAATCTGCTTCTGTGCTGTGACCTTTCCCAAATAGGTTCCTCCAAAATCAGTTGTGAATTTCACTGTTTTTTTACTTTTCCCAGATGCACTCTGATGTCCAGCGATACATGAATTCAAACAGTAAAGGCAATAACTGCTAACTCTGTCAGTTAGCAATGTGGGTTTCTTTCTCTCTCTCTCTCTCTCTCTCCCCCTCTCTCTTTCTCTCTCCTGCAATGACCTCACCATGTGCTTCCTTTGTCTGTTCTTCTCCCTTTTAAAGCTGCTGCTGTTTTGACTTTTTTCTCTCCAAAGTTCCAAAACAATGCAGCAGCATATAAAACAGTAATTGCTGCTCCTGGAATTCCTGGAAGTTACCTCCAACATCTAAAATACCTCAAAAAAGGAGCAGCTGTTACAGCCAGAAATGTTACCCAGGATCCTGATGGTGAAGATCTGAAATTAAAATACAATATATTGGAGAAACATGGCTGGTCTGACAGCATCTATGGTTAGAAGAACAGAGTGAATATTTCAAGTCTAATATGACTCTTCCGCAGGGAAGAATGTCTTTTGATCTCATATTGGAGTGGTTTGTGACCAATCAGGCTCCTGGCACCATTTGTTAGATCTATCTCATTGAAACAGTAAAGGATTATGGTTACTTAGAGAGACAAGGAGTCTGCGATTTTGTCACAAAATTCCTTCTGACTTGGTAATGCAATACAACTGTTGTTTATTTGGTGAGTATTGCATAAAGCACCATTCCTCTTCAGCTCCTTGATCTACACAGTTTGGAGTCATTCCAAACTTGGCAACGTCTTTGCGCAAAAGCATCTGTTATGGTTATTTACTCACAATATGTCTGTTCTTAATTAATTTTACTTCTTTTTTTTAATCCCTTGGGGATCATTTGTGGATCCCAGTGTTTCAGAATAAAAAGGAGTTGTGTTTGTAGTTTTTTCCCAATTAATAGTTATGATGGTGACAAACCACTTTCTAGTGCTGTGGAGCAGCAGTGTAGTAGAGCTGTGGAAAAGTCTGTCCTTCTTTAAGAGGATTTGAATGTTTTCTGCCCCTATTCAGTGTGTCCATTCAGCTGAGGATATCATAGTGAACAAGTGATGTGTTGGAATCTTGAATTGGTCGCAAATTGCTCCAGTATTTAATTGTCAAATTATGCTCCATTATTGGACATAGCCCACAGAATCTCAGATGTGGTTCGGCTGAAAAATCTGGGAGAAACACATTAGAAGTCCAATGAATCTTGCAGCATTTGAGGAGCAGGAAAATCGATGTTTCAGGCAGGAGCCCTTCATCAGGAATGAGGCCTCTGAAGGGCTCCTGCCCAAAACGTCGATTTTCTTGCTCCTCAGATGCTGCCTGACCTGCTGTGCTTTTCCAGCACCACTCTGATCTTGACTCTGATCTCCAGCATCTGCAGTCCTCACTTTCGCCTAGAAGTCCAATAAGGCCTAGCTTAACATCAGCAACAAACTAGATGTATTTTCCAATAGTGTTCCGGATGTTGAGATGAGATTCTTGCTAGGCAGCAGTGAGATGTGCATTAAGAGGAATTGTTGTTTGTTGTCAATCTAATGAATTGCAGATCTCATCTCATTAATATGCATCATCAATATCCCCTTTTCTACCACCCGCTGTGAGGAAACTAGATACCTGGTAACTTCAGCTCACCACTTGCTCCTCATCTTGGACAGTTAGCATTAACATCTCAGGGCACACACATGAGCTGCGACAGAATCCATTACATATCAGTGGACTTTGGCATCGGACCACTTGTCAGCTTCTCTGCAGGGCACACTGTCCACTATCATTGAAACCTGCCACTATAAGAAAACTTTATGGAGAGGGGTCAGGAACCCAGCCAATGGATTAGACCAGATGTATCTCAGTACTGTTCACTTGCTGTCTTACCTGTCACTGAGTTTCACCCTATCCGGTTGATCACAGCATTCCTTGGCTTTTTGCACTTTGCCCCTCAACCAGACTCACAGTAATTCTGGCTGGCATTGCTTTGTCAAAGACAAAATAAAACTGCAGATGCTGGAATCCAAGGTAGATAAGCAGGAGGCTGGAAGAACACAGTAAGCCAGGCAGCATCAGGAGGTGGAGAAGTCAATGTTTCAGGTGTAACACTTCTTCAGGACACCTTTATTGCTACGTGGCACAGACACAAAACCAGGAAGATTGCCAATGTTATTAGAATTTGTCAAGTCAAGGGAGCTAGCCTTCAGTTGGAGTCCCAATGCAAAATGTCAAGGGCCTTCTCCAACATTAGACAAGATGGTCAGGCTCCTCTCTTTCTGAAAGATAAGGAACTGAAGATTGGCCAGTCCACCACCTGTCTTGTCACTTTCTGTTCTAGTATGTGTTTTTTCTTCCCTAGCAGTTAGAGAAAAGAAGTTATCAAGGAATGTAAAAGAGACTAGGACAGCCAATCCTGCTGTTGCAGTGAGGAGAAAAGTGATGGGTTGGCCCAGAGTGGATATTTCTGAGCTCAAACTGAATTTTCTTTGATCGTGGTCGACTACTGTTCAAATTGGTGCATCATTGTGGTTATACCTCTGAACTGTCATGGCATTGTTGAAATACATTTTCAGTTTTGATGTTTGTAATCTAGTTCTGTAACATGATTTGAATCTACAACTTTCTGACATAGAAGCAGGAGTGCTATTAATAGATTCAGAGCTGACATTGTACAATTGCTAGAGTCCAATCAACATATTTAAAGAAGGACCATATTCGTTTTCGATAGAGCATCACTTTGCCTGATGAGAGGGATATATTATATCCAGCCCTTAGTGTGAGACCAAGATATGAACAGTTGATTGGGATTGGTGTTAAAATAATCTTGAAAGTATTCATGCGAAGATGGTTGTAATGTTTATCTATGACTTGGTGTTGAATATAAAACATTCAGTTATGTGTAAGTACACTTTTCGAGTTAAGATCACAACTCACATCTGGAAATAAGGTGATATGAAGGTCAATTAAAGGCAATCTTTCTTTCAGCAAAGAATTGTGATTGACAGTGTTTGTGTCCTCTTCTATCTGAGAAAAAATTGTTGGCTTATAGCAAAGTCAAAGACAAACAAAAGGAAATAGCTAAATCTTCCTGTTTCTCTACTTTCTTGTTCAATTGTGGTTTGTTGGGTGATAACTGGAGTGTGACAGATACTCTGAAAACTCTTATATTGATTGATTAACTGGTTTGAAAGCCAATGAGTAAATAAAATTTCAAATCTTTGTTTTCTGTTTATCCTTCTAATCCAAAGGTATCAGAGTTCAAATTAAGTCAAATTAAAATACTCGGCCAACTCCCTATTAATATTGAGATTGGCACACAGCAATACTGAGGGTAGAAAGTTAAGCTAAAAGAATAAACAGGGACACGGTTATAATGAGAAAGATGTCTTTAATTTTGACATTGAATGTTCCTCCTCTCATTTCTACATAATTTGACCAGCCTGCGAAATATAGCACTTCAAAACTAAGAAACAAAGTTGAATGCAATTCTGGTCTTACCCCAATAGGAAGGATGTTGTGAAACCTGAAAGGGTTCAGAAAAGATTTATAAGGATGTTGCCAGGGTTGGAAAGTTTGAGCTGTAGGGACAGGCTGAATAGGCTGAGGCTGTTTTCTCTGGAGTATTAGAGGCTGAAGGGTGACCGTCTAGAGGTTTACAAACTCATGAAAGACATGGAGAGAGTGAATAGACAAGATCTTTTCCCTAGGTTGGGGCACTCCAGAACTAAAGGATATAGGTTTCGGGTGAGAAGGGAAAGTTTTCAAAGAGACCTCAAGGGAATCTTTTTCATGCAGAGGGTGGTGCGTATATGGAATGAGCAGCCAGAGGATGTGGTGGAGGCAGGTACAATTACAACATTTAAAAGGCAGCTGGATGGATAAATGGATAAATGAATAGGAAGGGTTTAGAGGGATATGGGCCGGTTGCTGGTAAATGGGATTAGATTAAGTCAGGGTATCTGGTCAGCATGGACGAGTTGGACCGAAGAGTCTGAAAGGTCTGTATATCTCTATGACTCTATGAACATTGATTACATTTTTTATCAGTCTGATGAATGTCCTGATAAAGGGCATATGCCCAAATCGTCGATTCTCCTGCTCCTCGGATACTGCCTGGCCTGTTGCGCTTTTGCAGCACCATTTTTTGACTCCGATTTCCAACATCTGCAGTCCTTACTTTCTTCTGTTGCATATAATTGTCAATAAAAGTCAAAGCTAAAATTGTCTTTGCTCTACTGGACCACAGGGACTGCTCTTTCATTGGACCGCGACAACTGCTGGGCACCACACCTTGGGTGCAGGAAGAGGTTGAGAAGGGGAATCCTTCAAGTTAACCTTGTGGTGTGTGAATGGAACTCAGCCTCACTCAGCTTTGCAAACCAGCTGTCTGGCCAAATGAGCTAACCAACCCTCTCTTTGTCAATAATAAGTTCAACAGTCAAAATGTTGTCCTGCTTGTTGACATAAACATGTGACAGTAGGAGGGAATATCTCACACTCAATCTGAATCATGCTACTAATTGGATAAGGATTAAAGTTGCCTTCTGCAAGTGATGATCTCAAAGGAATTCATAAGGACCTGGGGTGTTTTGCAGATTATGAACTAAAAGTGAAAATGTCTATATTTTATAGTTAACTCCTCACAGCATGATGAAGGGTAGCACTACCTTTAGAATAGCTGAGTTTTTCAAACAGGGGAGAAATAAGTTAGATTGAGTACTTTGTTGTGATCTCTCTGAACATATGACTAAAACACTGAATAATACTGTCATGAACAGAGAAAGAAATTCTATAAACATTAATAATACTCAGTAATAAACTCAATTATCCTCCAACTTCTGCCTCTTGTGCCTTGTTAACATGCATCTGCTGTCATAAGGACAGATGAAGATCAGCCTGTTCTCAGCTCACTTAGCTGGTACTAAAGATTGGTTTGACCTGACACTGTTCTCTAGTTTTCTCTTTACTCTGGCAAAATACCTCTTCTTGCCAGCTACTGACTTACAGCAGCTCCAATTGCAAATTTAGTCAATGTTTCACTTATATTTGTCCCAACATATTTTATGAAGGGAACTCAGCATTATCATATCATCTTTATAAAAACACTCAATATGACAAAACCATGTTAAAAGAAAAATATTGGAATTAACCATTCTTCTTCCTGGCTTTGCTACATGAAGTTGTACGGATGGTAAGATTTCCTTTTTTGAGAAATTGCTGACTGCATTTTTGGACTGGATAAGGAGTGGTAGCTTCTAAGTTTAAACATGGATTACGTTTTCACATAGTTCAAATATTCAAACCACACTTAAAGCCTTGCTTTCCTTTTATAGTCAAAATTTTCAACAGCATTTAATGAAACATTGTTTCTTATCAGATTTCTTTTTGCTTCTCCATCTTCCCACACCACTATGAGTGAACATTGTAGAATAAGTAACTGGCAATCCTGCATCTAACACAATCTTTAGTGAAAAAGCGATTGTTTCTGAGAAGTGATAACATAGAATTAAATAGATTGTTAGTACAATTTCATCACATTAACTATAATCCACAAGAAAAAAACTCTTACACCACTCTCTACTCACTGTTGAAGATTTGACCTTGAGTGACTTAAAGTAAGTGCTGTCGAGTGCCAGTTCTGGCTCAGTTGATAGAGCTCTTGCCTCTGCTATGCATAGTTCCAAATGTAGGTTCCACTCCAGAGCTTGAGCACAACAATTAAGGGTGACACTCCAATTGGATTCTCTTGCTGAGTGAAGCTATTCTGGGATGTTTCTTGTGCTCCAACCTTGCTAATGCTGTCAAGTGGCCTTGAGCCTCTCATTTCCAAACCTGTGCACAATAAAGCCTTCCATTTTTGTTTAGCATGGGTATAAGAAGTGTATTATTCAACCAAGTCCACGTTTTAATGTAAACTAGAAGGAACAATTTGGCACAAAGATTTCAATGTTGCGAGGCTTTCAGCCGTTTTAGCCAATGCATTTTTTTCTAGCCCAGCAGCAAGCAAAAATACTGCCTCCTGTCACACATTTTGGATCTTTCTTTCAGTCAGGAAACAGCCTCCAGGAGATTGATGACAAATCCAATATTCTTCCTGCCATCCTAGGAGTGTTGGCAATGTTACACTCAAGTGATACAATGTAAAAGAGCTGCACTGTTGAAGATGCTGTCTCTTCGATGAGACATGTATAAAATCCTGTGGTGCTATTTCAAAGAAGAGTTGAGGAATCAACCCTTATGTCTTAATTGAAATTAATTCCCTAATCAATATCAAAGAACAAAGGCTGGAATCTTCTGTTGAACAGTCTGTGTTTGGCAGCACATGTGAAAGTGAGCATTGCTTCACTTGGGAGCAAGGTAACTTTTCTCGTGTGATTACATGGTTCTCAGGACATTATACATGCATAAGGAAGAAGATGCATCTTGTGGTGGGAGCAGACAGGACGTTAACATGCTCAGAATTATTTTCAGAGATCGAAGGTCCTGGCATCGTATTTAAAGGGCACCTGGACAGGCATTCATACTCTGCAAGCCAGTAGCATCACTCAGGCTCTTGGAGTCAATGCCTACATGTGAAAACCCTGATCCTTCCACCCTTCCCCAGTCAGCTTGCCTCCCTTGGCCAGTCAGACAATCAGCCTTTGCCTGCCTCCTTGACCCTTGAGCACGGCATTCATAAAAAAAATTTAAAAAAGGGGCAGGGATGAGCCATTCAACAACTGGTGAACTGGCCTTTTAAATGAATACGTTTGATATGCAAATATCTGCAAATGTGCTTCTTGCTCCTGCCATTTTGAAGTTTGACCTGCCTTTAAAGTTCTGAGAACTTGATTGCCAGCTTTCAGCATGCTGTCAGGAATCTGATTTCTGGACTCCCATTTGATTAACCCAAACATCTTGCTTCTTGCTTCCTGCAGATACACAACATACCACTCAGATTTTATCCAGTTATTATCACATCGCTGTTTGCAGAAATTTGCCGTATACAAATAACTGTAATGGCTGTGATTCCAACACTCCAACAGTGACTCTTTTTTAAAATCAGGCTGCAATATAAAATGATCACTTCAACACGCCTAAATGGGAAAGTAAAACAGGGCTCTACACCTCAGTGGTACACAAAGAACAAGCAGTAACTTGCTCATACAATTTTAAATATTGGTGGAAAATGAAATATTTGTTTAATACTCATCAGAATATGCCAGAATGCATATAACAAATGGTCAAACAGTACATATTAAATTGTTGTGTTTTTTTAAATTTGGCACTCTTGTGTACAGCCTGATGAGAGCATGATGACAAGCTTTGACAAGCCTCTCTTCTCAATCCTATTTACTTAGAACTGCTCCTTCTGTACTAGGTACCTCCATGGTCAGTGAGTACAGTCTTCTTAAACCCTTTAACCGTAGACAAGGCACCAGCCTCTCAATAACATCATCTTTGCTCTCAGCCCAATTCAGCCACAAATTCGTGGCTTCAAGCATGTACTTTGGAGAGAAGGGACAAAGAGGACTTGCATGTTTTGGGCCAGTCGCTTAAGCTGAGGGACAGCCAGGCATGTTATGTATCTATACATGACTTCTAGCGTTGATATGGAGACAACATGGGGAGAATGAGAACATAGTTGGACCCAAAGGGTATAGGAGCCTTCAGAGTCATGAGCTCAAGGGGGTGGGGGGTAAAAAGTAGACAAAATTGTACTGATGTAAAAGGGCTCAACTGAAATGGAAGCAGCTGAAGAGTCATCGGGGACACAGGACAGCAACACCAAAAGGAACACAAAGAATAATATGAAATTTGTGATATACAGATGGTGTATGCAAGTTACACACTCCAACAGAAATGTTGGAAACCTGGCCATATCAGATCAAAAGTAAACTGCACAATCAGTTCACAAAATGAATGGGACAGTGGGAGGAGTAAGGTACTATATACTTCTATGGAGGCTGAGATTACAATGCTCTTTTTGAGGTCTGACTAAAGGCAATTGCAATGACCATGCCTTCATTGATTAAGCAATGCTGCCCATCTGCCTCCAATTTTCACTTCATCTGGAGGTGAGTCATGGTCAAAGGTTGCGGATAATACTACGGCTTGAAGTAGTCATGAGAATACATTGTACTCATTGATTGCCTCTCTGTGATTTGAACAAATCTTATTCTAATAATGAAATTCAAAGGTGAACCTGATGCTTTGAATTCTCTATAATAATCTAGAGGAAGACAACACATAGCAGCTTACTTATCTGCATACTGAAGTAAAAGTCTGCAAGGACATGAGCAGTGATGTGGAAGTGAAGTTTAGAGGAATTGTTTTATGGGTTCTTCAGGAAGAAGCCAGTTCTCTATAGAAACTATAAGTCTTGAATATGCAGCATGTATTTGGAAAAGTCTTAGAGCTGCTTATCAAAGAATGACTATGACCTCCTTTTGGAAGCCTTCGTGCCCAACTATGTGAGGGAATAAGATTCAGCTTGATTGTTAAAGATGTGAGTGCTTAGATGTTCTTTCGATGACATTAATCTCTAACCTTCTCTACAGATTGTCTTCTAACAGAGCTGAAGTGTCCAAAGGCATGCCTGCCATTCATCTGGCCTTGCTCCTATTGAGACGGAACTGAGGAAGGAGTCAGCAGAGACAAGAGCTTCAGCAAGAACAGAATCCACCAGGCAGGCACAGGGGAATGGAGAGAGCCAGGGTTCATGGGCTTTGCTGTAATTATTTGCAAATATCAGAAAGGTGTTGCTGTAGAAGATTAAAGATGTCTCATTATGTCAGTTGCTGGATGAGGTTTTGCGCTCACAAGATCTGGATGTCAATCCCATTCCAATAGTCAACAAGGTCACAAAGATGGCTTATTTCAGGGAGCAACTGAGTACTTAAGTTGTCTTTCCTATTCTTCACTCATGAGTTTATCTGAGTTATTACTGATGTCATTTTGCCTGAGTGCACATTTCCATTACCTTCAACTTTAATAAAGAGAGGTAATCCAGGGCTTGAGCGTTCTCCACCATTGCTAGCTTTCCCCCAGGTGCTGCATCCTATCAAGTGTATCCATGTTGTTTTCAAAGCTCCGTATCACCAATCAGCAGTGATTGTGAGCAGGAAAGGATTTCACTCCCATCATGTTCAATGAATCTGTCACAATCAAAGCCACATTTTGAAGAGGTGTGCCAGAAATCTTGGAACTGACCAACACATACTATTGAACTCACAGTTGCCTGTCTCATACAAAGGTCTCAGCCCATACACAGATGGCTGCTGAAAGACAAGGGGAAATCCTTCCAAAGGTGGAATTTCTGTAAGAAATGCAGAGGCAAGCAGAATGCACAACTCATGCTTTCACTGGGGTCATAGATTAGCCATCTGTAGATAAGCATTTATTGTCTGGACCATGCTGACAGGGCTTTTTAAATAGAGCTCAAATGGGATGGCCCTCATCATTGAGGTATACCATGCTTTTCACAACATGAGCCCAAAGAGATTGATGAGGGTGCAGCAGTGGATGTGATCTTTTTGGATTTCAGTAAGGCGTTCAACAAGATTCCTCACGGTAGACTAGTTTGCAAGGTTAGATCTCATGGAATACAGGGAGAACTAGCCATTTGGATATAGAACTGGCTCAAAGGTAGAAGACAGAGGGTGGTGATGGACAGTTGTTTTTCAGATTGTAGGCCTGTGAGCAGTGGAGTGCCACAAGGATCAGTGCTTGGTTCACTTCTTTTTGTGATTTATATAAATGATTTGGATGTGAACATAGGAGGTATAGTTAGTAAGTTTGCAGATGACACCAAAATTGGAGGTGTAGTGGACAGAAAAAACGTTATCTCAGAGTAAACGGGATTTTATCAGATGGGCCAATGGGCTGAGGAGTGGCAGATGAAGTTTAATTTAGATAAATGTGAGGCGCTGCATTCTGGAATCAGAGCAGACTTATACACTTAATGGTAAGGTCAGAGGGAGTGTTGCTGAATAAAGATTCTTGGGGTGCAGGTTCATAGTTCCTTGAAAGTGGAGTCGCAGGTAGATAGGATAGTGAAAAAAGCACTTGGTATGCTTCCCTTTATTGGTCAGAGCATTGAGTATAGGAATTGGGAAGCCATGTTGCGGCTGTACAGGACATTGGTTAGGCAACTTTTGGAATATTGTGTGCAATTCTGGTCTCCCTCCTATCAGAAGGCTGTTGTGAAATTTGATAGGGTTCACAAAAGATTTACAAAGATGTTGCCAGGGTTGGAGGATTTGAGCTATAGAAAGAGGCTATATAGGCTGGTGCTGCTTTCCTTGAGCGTCGGAGGCTGGGGAGTGACCTCAGAGAGAGTTATAAAATCATAAGGGGCATGGATAGGTTAAGTGGACAAGGTCTTTTTCCTGGGGTAGGGGAGTCCAGAACTAGACAGCATAGGTTTAGGGTGAGAGGGGAAAAATTTAAAAGGTATCTAAGAGGAAACTTTTTCACACAGAGGGTGGTGTGTGTATGGAATGAGCTGGCAAACGGAGTGGTGAAGGCTGATACAATTACAACATTTAAAAGGCATCTGGATGGGTATATGAATAGGAAGGGTTAAGAGTGTGCAATTCTGGTCTCCCTCCTATCAGAAGGCTGTTGTGAAATTTGATAGGGTTCACAAAAGATTTACAAGGATGTTGCCAGGGTTGGAGGATTTGAGCTATAGAAAGAGGCTATATAGGCTGGTGCTGTTTTCCTTGAGCGTCGGAGGCTGGGGAGTGACCTCAGAGAGAGTTATAAAATCATAAGGGGCATGGATAGGTTAAGTGGACAAGGTCTTTTTCCTGGGATAGGGGAGTCCAGAACTAGACAGCATAGGTTTAGGGTGAGAGGGGAAAAATTTAAAAGGTACCTAAGAGGAAACTTTTTCACACAGAGGGTGGTGTGTGTATGGAATGAGCTGGCAAACAGAGTGGTGGAGGCTGATACAATTACAACATTTAAAAGGCATCTGGATGGGTATATGAATAGGAAGGGTTAAGAGGAATATGGGCCAAGTGCTGACAAATAGGACTAGATTAATTTAGGATATCTGGTCAGCATGAACATGTTGGACGGCAGGGTCTGTTTCTAAGCTGTACATCTCTGACTTTGACTCTGTGAGGTGACAACAGCTGTGATCTGAATGCAGGTGCAATAAAGAGGTGAGACTAATGGTCTGAGGATGAAGAGGAGGATGTGGATCAGGAGATTAACCAGAGTGCTGTCTGTGAGAGGAGGTCATAGCGATGTTTTGGAGACCCAGGGAGGCCAGGGATAACCAATCAGCTTCTTCCAGGAGAACTGAGTTGGGTTCAGGTTTTGTCCCATTCTTTGTACACCTAAGTTAATCAAATGGTGGGAATCCTCCTACTTGGTGTAAAGGACATGAATAATGTATTAGTTTGCTATTCTTCCATTTTTGTCTTGAATATCAAATGTTATATTATCCATGTTAGTGCAAAAGTGATATATTGAATTTAACCAAAATTAGTGTGCATAATTTGTCCTGCATCACAATTGGCGAATAAGCACGAAAGTTATGTCGCTCTGACATTGTCCATGAGGATATGGCATAAGAATTATCTGTAGGGCAATTCCTCATGAGAGTCAGCTGGTTGACATTAATACTGAGGAAGCTGCTTTCTGCTCTTCCATCAGTTGTATCCCCTCAATGCTTGAGTATGCAGAGACGCTCAGGAAAAACAATGTTTTTTTAATATGCTTGAACATCCTCTATGATTGTATTTAGCCTGAGAGAAATAATGCTTTGTGCCATTTTTGTCTCTACAAATTGTGACATTATGAGCAACAGCAGGCATGTGAGCTGTCCATTGAACACCTCCCTGTCTAGAATGTTATTGTGATCCCTTGAAAAGCTCACAATCTTTTCTTACGGAGATAAGTGGAATCAACATAGGTTCCATACAGTCACCTATACAGTAGTTGTGAATGCTAAAAGATGTATAAGCCTGGCACATTCTCTGGACATTGCCTTTAGCCTAAGTGTCCTCACTATTAACTGCCATGATGACAGTGTGTAATGTTAGGGTTTAAGAATCCCTGATTTTTGTGGTTATCTGTGGTCAAACACTCAGTTATTTATTAGAGATGAGCAATGCTTGGCAACTGCAGAGATTTACAGCCTTGGTATATATGAAGGGATTCCTTTTGCCCTCATGTGTCTGACTTAGTGAACATAATACTAATAAAAGCCATTGTAACTGTGCAAGTGAAAGTATATTGACAAAGACAATGGCTTATGTACAATGATGTAGCACCGTGCCACCTATATACAGTCAATGAGTTTCTTCTTCCTCTCCCTCCCACTACACTGAGGTACAGGCCTGATATCCACAGCTGGTTTGGAGGAATCCTGCTCTGTGGGTGTCCCTGTTGACAGAGAAGACTTGGGCAGTTGTCTTCTGGTGTATTTTGTCCTGGGGAGCCCAGACTTGCTGAGAGCCTCTTGCCTGGTAGGAGACTCTCACTGTCTTCGGTTATGATGCTATAGGCTTCAGGATCTCAGGAAGGAGAGACAAAGAGAAAGGTGACCGCTGGAGGATCTTGAGAAAAGGCTGCTGGCATGCCTCACTGTTGCACTTGTCATGGGGTGCCACTTTGTTTCTGAGAAGAAGGTGACCCTTGCATCTCTGTCACCTTACCATTGATGCTAAGTACTCTTGCCTAAAGCAATGATAAAGCACCTTTCAGGCTGCACATCAATAGCTACTTAACATTCTATTGACCCTGGATCTTCAAGGAGGACACTAGCTTTTCTATGGATACAGCCATGTGCTCATGGGCCAGGGTCATTACAGTAGTGAAACATTGAAGGAATCCTCCCTCAGTTGTTTATACACCTTGCCTTTTCGAGAATTCACTGTTAAACATGTTGTGTGTGTGGGTACAAGGTTGTGACTCTGCATGGCAGTTAGTCTGCTATGGGTTTGCAAATTGCAAACTGTACACACATAGGCCAATTGTTTTGCTACGATGCCTATTTCATAACTTATATGTTTGACCATTTTAATTATGAGTGATTGATTACTATATCATTATCATTCACGTGACACTACCTTTCGTTCCAGCCTGTCACCTCCTTGTGGTGCACTTGTCTGATGTTCCTGTGTGTGTGTCTGTAGTAGAGCACGGTCAAGAACAGGTGCACATTTTCTGCCTGGAGTCAGCAAACACAAGGTCTCAGCATTTCTCTGATTGACAGAGACCTCGGACATTACTTCCTCTGCTGGCTGTGTAGTTGCATCAATAATGTGTTTGCCAGATTTTGACCCACAATTTGAATCTAGATAGACTATCCACCAAGCAGTGGTGCAGATGAAGACCTTATTGATGTATCCTTTGAGGGTTCACAAGCCTCCTCTTCAGAGATAGAGCTGCTATTGAGTAGTTCAAGCTGTGATCTCTTTGCAGAGAATTCCTGGGTGCTGTTGGTGTGTGAATAAGAAAACAGAAGGAATTCATTAGAGAAAATGGATAAGAGCTTGTGCTGAAGAAGAATGATAGAGTACTGGTGGTAATTGGAGATGTGCACAGTACAATAGAGCCTGCTGGGCTGTTTGTCCATTGTTGTTCCCCTGTCACCATATGGGTGGTCCAGGTCTACCCTGGCCATCTCCACTATTGTCTTCTTCTATGAAGTGAGAAATATTCTTGCTATCGATGAGTCTCTTTTTATATTTAAATGGTTGACTAAGTCTCAAGGACACCGAGAGATGGTCTAAAAATACTGACCCAGACAACAAAGCCCTTTAATGTGTAAAAATATCTATAAGGTCTTTCGAAGAGGCTGACCTCCTGATTGTTGGATTTGTTTTTGGAATACTGACTGTGATAGGTTGTGATTGGGTCTAGATTAGAATGGTGCTGAAAAAGCACAGCAGGTCAGGCAGCATTCAAGGAGCAGGAAAATCAATGTTTCAGGCAAAAAGCCCTTCATCAGGAATTGTGTATGGGTATTTACTGCCACCAACTAAATTTTACTGAAGAGGCTTTCAACTTAAATAACTTGTAGCTTATTGCACGATAGCGATGAGATGCAAATTACATTGCTAAGAGAAGTACTATGTCTGCACTGTATAAAATATTATCATTCCCCACTTAAGTCATTATGACATCAGCAGATTTGATGGACAATAATGCAGTCACCAACATTAACCCTTTCAGAACCATATCTTAAAAATACTGATCTGCAGCAATGCTTTCACACTAACTTGAAAACCTGCCATGCTTAACTTGTGTGCTCCCTTAGTTAAAGGGAAAGGAAAAAGTAGCTATATTAAGCTATAGAAACTCGTGAAATCTAGTCTTGGTTGTTATTTCATGGTTACCAACGAGTGTGAACAAAATCATAATTATTTGAACTGAGCCAGTTTGAGTTATCTTTCCATGGTCAGTATAGCCAGATCTAAGCAGAAACTGCTTTAGAGCAGTACTTGTATGAGAAGTATAAATCATAAACATGTGATTTGTCCCAAAATTAGCTGACAGTTCTTATAATGGTATGTATCAGTTAATCCACTTCATTATACGTAAAAGTTCATGTTGCCAATGGACAACAACTTTCTGATTCTCATTTATTGTGATGAGATGTATTACGGTAGTTGCTAAATAATGCAGCTAGTTCAGGTTCTTGTACAGAAGCGTTGGTAGTACTGATCCAGTGCCTTGAGCTGTAGACTGTTGACGTCGAAGAGCCATATAGGAGAGTGGAAACCACCACAGCTCTGTAAACCATGCAAATCCACTGGGAAGGAAGACGCACCAACACCAGCATCCTCGACCTGGCCAGATTGCCCTGCAGAGAAGCACTGATCGCCTTCGATCGGTTGCAATGAGCTGGGCACGTCATCCACATGACCGACACAAGACTCCCCAAGCAGGTGCTATACTCCCAGCTTCAAAACAGCAAGCTAGCCCCAGGTGGGTAGAGGAAGCACTTCACTGATACCCTCAAGGCCTCACTGGTGAAATGCAGCATTCCCACACCTGCGAATCACTGACCTGAAACCTTCCAAAGGGGAGGAAGAGCATCTGGGAAGGCATGAGGCACCTGGAGACTTGCTGTCAGGAAAAAATGCAAGCCAGTCAAAAACAGCGAAAGAGACATGCTGCCACGCCAACGCCGCACTCACCCATTCCAATGACCACCATCTGCCCCAAACATAACAGAACCTGTGCTAGCCACATTGGTCTATATAGCCATCTGTAGACTCACTCTGCAAATGAAGAGAGTCATCCTCATCTGCAAGGTATCACCAATGATAATGGTTAGTCCAATATAGAAGTACATTTTAGGAACTATTCAGTCATATAAAGTATACAGGATATTTGAATAAACTGTCAGTGTGTAAACCAATTAATCAGTCTGCATGAGCTTTTGAGGCTCTTGGAAAAACAAGGTTGAATTTTAATGAATCCAGGAACATCACATACATAGCTAATTTATCGGTCGCAAAAGTAATGTCAGTTCCCAAAACCCAAATAATAGAGTAGAAAAAGAATGATCTTATACAATGTTATGTTTAACAAATAAGTACCTGAAATTGGAGAATGTTGGAATTATAATGAAATATCTGGTTGTCATCAGGGACACTTGATTGAATGAAGACAATGGACAGTGATGACTAATTGGAAAATGCATTCTTGTTTGTTTTTACTTATCTTAATGACTGGGTCAGCATGGGAACAGAATATGGTAACTAATGCAAACAAGCAGGGAGCCTCATTTTCTCAAATAACAGTGAAGCAAGTTATACATATGAAAATTAATTAATCAAGGATAGGACATTTCTCAGGTTTGCTCCTTAGAGCCATAGAGATGTACAGTACGGAAACAGACTCTTCAGTCGAACTCATCCATGCCGACCGGATATTCTAATCTAATCTAGTCCCATTCGCCAGCATTTCGCCCATATCCCTCTAAACCATTCCTATGCACATACACATCCAGGTGCCGTTTAAATGTTATTGCAGAATGTAAGGAGTTTACCTTATCAGAGAATCTACCTCATCCATTTCAACTTCCAAAGGGTTGTTCCAAAAAATTCCATAAATTCCTAAACGCAACCAAGTAGAATTTCAGAAAATTTTCACTGCACAATACAATCAACAGATATTGCATATCTCCGGAGTCACTGCAACTTAGGAATGAGCATATTTTGGATTACTTCTGTCTATATAAATTCCTTTCAATTTCACTTCTCAAGAATCTTAATACTCAATTTTTTTTTTGGAGGAGATGAGTCAGTAACCTCTTCTGAAGATTATCACTAATCTATTCCTTAGGGGCAGCATGGTGGCTCAGTGGTCAGCACTGCTGCCTCACAGCGCGAGGGACCCAGGTTCAGTTCTAGCCTTGGGTGACTGTGTGGAGGTTGCACATTCTCCTTGTGTCTGCGTGGGTTTCCTCCAGGTGCTCTGGTTTCCTCCCTCTGTACAAAGATGTGAAGGTTAGGTGAATTGCCCATGCTAAATTGCCCATAGACTTCAGGGATGTGTAGGTTAGGATAATAGGGTAGGGGAATGGGTCTGGGTGAGTTACTCTTCGGAGGGTCGGTGTGGACTTGTTGGGCCGAATGACCTGTTTCCACACTGTAGGGTTTCTGTGATTCTATACTCGGTAAGACATATTGTAGTAGTTAGGCCTCATTATTATATTTTAGGTGTTTTTATGAACCTATTTTTCTAATCAACCTGTTGAGAGATGTCACACACCTCTGGAGCAAGTGGGACTTGAACCCAAGCCTTCCAGGGTGGAGACACTAGCACTGTACTTCAAGGGGGCCTTAAACATCAGCCAGTATGTGGGTTGAACTACTGACCTTGGCATTACTAGCACACACTCCAACCTTGTGAACTAATGGGCTATCCAAATATTTTCCATAGCTGGACACAGTTGCAGAGTGGCTCTTCCTGTTGACCCATGTTAATCTGAAGAGTGGATACATCTCTGAAAACAAGGAATTCTTTCTTCCTGTCAAGAACTTTGCTGCTTTTGGAAAAATTGCCCGCAGCTTATCTCCAGAAAAAGCATTTAGTTTTACAAGGGTCAAATTTAAATTCTGTTAGAAATCTAATAGGAGGGGATGCCAATGGTGTGCAAGAATCTTTGTCAGAAATCTGGAGAATGTTAATATGCAGACAGTCACATGGTTTAGTTGGTAGTACCTGGTTTCAAGTCCCATTCTGGGACTCATTGAGCCAAGTAGGAATGGTTCAACAAATTGACGCTGAGCTTTTCATCATGCACACATTAGGACATTTTGCAAGAAAACCAGTTCAAGGGGAAACCAAACACTTATACTGTTTGAGAGTGGAGTGCCTCTCAGTGGGAAGGGGATTCTGATTGGTAGAGTTTTTATTATGGAGAGTGCACCTGTTAATGCTGATTAACAATTAACAGCCTGGCTTTGATTAATTTTAAACTGGACAAGTTTACGCTGATTGATCAGGACATTTCTTCTAGAAATAACCCATTGTTAATTATCACTTATTTTATATCATACATCCCAAAGACTGGAGGATCATATCAAATAGCATGTCCCTTCAGCAGTTCACAATGATTAAGGTACCAACTAGCTTGTGCTTGTAAAACATGCAACATAGTGTTTAACAATAGATGTAACTCTGCAATTGAATATTTGCTGGAAAATCCTTAATGTGCCAGGAATTATATTTATGAACACTTTAGTATTGTCAGTCAGGCTTACAGTCTGGTGCAGTTGCAAGTACTGGATGCTATATATATTCATACACAGAGTCCTGTCCTTTGCAGACAGAAATAATATGTACTTGTACTGCACCTGTTTCAACTGAACAGTACAGATGACAACTATTCACTGGTTCATTCCCTGAACAACCTCCCTGATGTGGTGGTGGACTGGAGTGGACAAGGTCAGAAGTTAGACAACATCAAATTGTAGTCCAACAGGCACTTCACCTGACGAAGTGGCAGTGCTATGAAAGCTTGTGATTTCAAATAAACCTGTTGGACTGTAACCTGGTGTCGTCTGACTTTTGACCCTGAACAATTAGAGTCAATCTGCCTTGTTTACAATTTAAACAAAGCCTGGCTATTAAGTATCAATCAGTATTCTCTGTGGCAACAGTATGACTTGCTTTCTCCACTGAATTTGTATTCTTGTGAATTATGAGAATTTTTGAGAAAATATGTCCATTTTTAGCAATACTCAAGTTCTGTACTATCAAATGACCATTAGCTTTCAAATCTTTCCAACCTGTCCTCACCATGTTCTGAAAAGAAAAATATGTGTATGTGAAGATACCAAATAAATTGGACCTTTTGGATGGCAGAGTGTTCTGGCCAATCACCTGAAGAGTTGGTGGCAAACTCTTTGTCACTAATACTAGTGACAATGTAGCCATTTAACACTTCAGTGAGTATTAATTGGCGAGAGACCAGACTTGCGTCCCTCATTTAGGAAGAATTTCTGCCTCAGACAGCTCCAGTCTGAGCCACACCAGAAACTGCACTTAAGTCCTGTAGTCCAGGATTTGTTAAGTGCTGGGGTCTCAGGTTGAGCAGAGGAGGTTGGGCCTGGTTAGGTGGACAAAAGGTGTGTCAGCTATCGATTAAAAGGCTAGGAAGCCAGAGTGCATCATTTTTTGGTGGAGTGCGGGGACCTTGTTCTGTAAAAGCCTTAGGGCCCCAGAACAACTTACCATCATGTGACAGAATTGATTCTCACTCAGCATAAATAACATGGAACAGGCAGAGTTTAAATAAGAAAGAGAAAACCCAATGGTGTACTTCAATTAGCATCAGGAATAGTGTTTCAATAATGTATCAGTAAAATTAGAACCTGCTATATCTTAATATATAATAAAACAGTGTTATAAAGAAACTTTGCCCCCAGCCCCACCCCCAACTCCTATTTACCTCTTAGCCCCCTCCTCCACCCCTCCCCCACCCTCCACATTTCCAGTGAAGGGCTTATGTCCAAAACATTGATTCCTGTTCTTCAGATGCAACGTGACCTGCTGTGCTTTTCCAGCACCACACGTTTCGACTGCTATTAAGAAACCCAAGCCTTGGACCTAACCATACCATTTCTGTACCGTATGACTCTATAGCTGTTCTTGGCCATATGCTTTCCTTGACCAATATATCTTAATTGCATATTCTTCGATGTGGGAATAGATGACTCTGTTATAGCACTTGGCAACTGATGTTGAAAGGAGATCATTGATGGAGGTGACCCTTATCCCATTGAGGCCTGTGTGGGATTACTTTTTAGGCTTTCCCTTGCACCTGAAATCCTCCTTGCCAACGTGAAAATTAAGGCTTGCATACAACGACCCTTTGGTGGTCATTACTTGGTTACTTCGAGGTCTCATTTAAGGCATTGGCTGGCAAGCTGTCTTAAGTCTCCCATGTAAAATTGTGGAGAGATTGGGGTGGAAAGACTATCCAAGGAATTTTATGGGAACCTTCCCCTGCCTGAAAAACCACTTGCAGGGGAAGGAAACTTTTTAAAATGATATACATGAAGATGAGATGAAAAGGTAATCAGGGAGGGAAGTTGCTACAAGGGAAATTTTGGATTTTGGTGGTGTGACTGCAAGCAGACTGGAGAATGTAATGTTCTCTGTTGACTTCAGAGAAGGAAGGAATGATAATATTAGCTCTAAATTATGGTTGAGAGGGAACATGAGGTACATTGAAGGAGAGTTTTACCTTTGTATTTCTGGTCAAATCATTATGTTTTGTTTTACTTGGCAGTCCAGTGTCTTTTTTTCTGCAATTTCACTCATAATGATTTGACCTAGAATCCAGTACCATCCGTTGGCAAGAAAGGCTAATTATTGCTCTTCATTTGTTCAATTTCTGTATAAATCTCACTAATTACTATTCCCAGGATCAGAAGCAACACCTTTAAGAAAACACTCCAAGCTTTTATACTGTGGTCATCCCACCAGCTATTCCATTAATTAACCAATTGCCTGTAGGAAGAATATGTTGTACTTGATGCTTGCCTTTTAAAATTAAATTACAAGCATCCAAGAAATTGGCATGGGCTGATCACCACATTTTCGGACTGATATAATCCACATCCTATTTAAATTTGCCTATCCCTTCAAAGTTGCCCCTAGGATCAACAAATATCATTGATCCATTGAAGGGGAAGCAGATGTGGGTGAATAATTTAGATGGATATGTTGATGGGTTATACGAAACAAGGTGGTAAAGAGGCTGGTGTGTTTGAAAAACACAAGCACAGTGCAGTTACATTGAGTGGCCTGTTTCTGTGCTATAATTTCTATGCAATTCTATATAATTGTATTTCTTTTGTATTTTATTCTTATAGTTTAGGAATAACAACATAGCAAATAATATTATTGGTGAGTAGTATTTATTGGTATGTTATGATCATTTGTTTGGATATCACAGCTAAGGAACTGTAGATAACAGCAATAAGCTAGCTCAGAGAGGCAATTTTTTTTTGGATCTGCTTTGGAAGAATCCATCAAGTTGGAAAAAAATCATTGACATGATTGTAAATAAATTGTAATAGCGTGTTGTGCATGATATTCCTGCCAATCTAGTTACTCATTGCTGGGATAAATAAATGACTTCACCAGCAATAGTCATATTAACAATAATTAACTGGACATTGTTAACAGGGAAATTGTTGTTGAAATTTGTCTCAGACAGATGCCACATGCCACCTTACAATGTCTTAAGCCTTTTGGCCTCCTCCCTCTCTAAGATGGTGTGGCAGAGAAAAGCAGATTTTTCCTGAGAAAAGGATATTCTGTTATTTTTCAAAGTGCTCCTGAAGGGTTTTGTAGACTTATGCAGATATCACTTATTACCATCTGTTAATGGTCCATAGCCCAGGATATTTGAGGTGAATTTTATTTTTCTAAGAACTTGCTTCATTTTCTAAGATCTTTGCCCCATGATCTCGGTCAGTGAATATTTATCTACAACACACAGCTGATAGGTTCTTAAATTTGTGAATCTGTGGTATGTTATTTATCAAACCAGTGTCTATTGGAACTATTTCAGTGAACAACTACATCATATAATAACAATGCAATCACCCCTTCTTATTAAATAACCTAAGTTTCCTTGAACTGATATCCACTTATTAGATTGAATACTTTCCTTTCAGAAATTTGCAATTACATAATCATACATTGGTAAGAATGCACGTTTATATATTTTCCACTATATAATAAGTTTTATTTCTATTGACATAAATATTGAAAAATAATTCATTAAAGAAGGAAACTGGAGAGAACGTTTGAGCCCACAAGGAATTAAATTCATTGAGAATCACAAAAGAAACATTGTTAATTCACCTGACTTTGGGAACATCACTTTTTAGTTGCACCCATTGTTACCTTACATTATTCATATTTAATGAAAGAAAGTAGCAGCAGGAACTTGCAAAATAATGAATACACTATTATAACCCCTAATAGTTGTTGAAAAATCTGAGGAAAAGAAACTCAAACATTATTTCTCACAATGCTTCAGTACATGCTTAATGTCCCAACTGTGTTTGACACATGTCCACAATTCTGCTTATCTGATCTACTATCGAGAGTGTGGTGCTGGAAAAGCACAGCAGGTCGGGTAGCATTTGAGGAGCAGGAGAATCGAGGTTTTGGGCATAAGCTCTTCATCGCATCATTCCTGATGAAGTGCTTTTGCTTTTCCAGCGCCACACTCTCGACTCTGATATTCAGCATCTGCAGTCCTCACTTTCTCCTCATCTGATCTACTGTATACTCTATGTAGTGCTTTGAGTTATAAAATTATTTTTGGCATCACATTTAATGCTTACATTATATATATGTTCATAAGAGATGGATATCACTGGCAATACCAGGATTTATTGAGTACACCAAATTTTCCTCAAGAACTGCTTAAGGGCATCTATTTGAATTGCTGGAGTCCAATAATTGCATTGGATAACTTTGCAACAATCTTTAAGAAATTGTATAATTTCTTTGGCATGATAACTGTAACAAGACATGTGACAAAGGTTCAGATATTATCATTAACTTAGACTTCATATGGCACAAAACAAATAATAAAATTATCAGTTTGTAATACAGAACAGAAATGCAGTCTTTCACTGAGTTTGTACACTTGAAGAAAATGTGGAAGCTGAAAGATATCTTGTTCCTCACTTGATGGCAGAAAACAACCCTCTAGAGATTGGTGATCATTACAGCAAGTTGTATTAGCTGTGCTGCATGAGTGTGAAAGTGAGGTTCCATTAGGTTGTTAACAGGGATAAATGGTGGTATGAACTTTGTTCATAGATTGCTCTTGATGCAAGATTGCTCTCAATACATATATCCCTGTCATTCCAAACAAGCTGCTCTCATTTACTTGAGATTTGCAGTCCTATAGATTCCTGAAACAGGTACCACTGCAAAGTAAGTCTAGCAATCTGGAAAGGCGTGTTGCATGCCAATCCAATGAATTTTTGTTAACAAAAGTCTTTACTTTTTATCACAATGTAATGATTCTTCTGCAGTATAGCTTTTCGAAAATTGTAGCATGTCCTCAGTATTGCGGAGGTGTGTCAATATTGTTATACATTCAGGTTCTAAATAGGTACTGAATGCAAACTCTCCTAACAGAAGCATTGCCATCATTACAAATAACTACTGGTCGGCACTATACGATGATTATACTATCTCCTTTGAATTGTATGAACTATCTACCAAGACCTTTAATCAGAGTCAGCCTTTAGCCTGCTCATGAGGACAGACTCTAATACTACTTAGTCATTGTTTTGGCCAATGTTAAAGCTGTTATTTTGTTTCTTTGAAACCTTCACACATCCTTGAATGTGTCTCAAACAATACTCACCTAGTTAAAAATCACACAACATCAAGTTATAGTCCAACAGGTTTGCTTGGAAGCACTAGCTTTCGGAGCACCATTCCTTCATCAGGTGATTGTGGAGGTTAAGATCAGGCTCACAGAATTTATAGCCAAAGGAGTCCAGTGTCATGGAGATGTGATACAATAAACAACCTTAGATTAAAACTTTTATAATGAGATATGCTGGTTTCTGTTCTTTAATATGTAAATCGCAGAACTTCTTTTACAATTACATTCTCAAGATAGCTCAGATTTTAAACAATAGGGGTGAAATCAGTCTGTATGGACCCCATGGGTCTAGCAGCAGACACGGAGGAATTCATCAGATGGATGGGACTCTGGGAATTCTTTCACGATGCTACCAGTGATCCCAAAGAGTCCACCGATGAACTGGAACAGTCATCACAGGGATAAACAGAGGAACGGTCAAAGAAGGGGTCGTCCTGGACCCCAACAGAGGGCCCCTGCTCTGGGCATGACATGTACGCTCAAACCGTCAGGAAATATGTGAATGCCAGAATCATCGGCCGCACCCACAAGGTGGAGCAAAGCATCACCCGATCACAACACAACACCATCCATGCTCTCAAAACCAATCACAACATTGTCATAAAACTCGCAGATAAAGGAGGAGCCATCGTCATTCAGAATAGAACAGACTACTGCAATTAAGTGTACTGACAACTGAACAACCAGGAACACTACAGGAAACTGCAAGCTGATCCAATTAAAGAGCACACCCGTGAACTAAGCACATTGATCAGGGCTTTTGATCAAGTCCTTCAGAGTTCCCTACATGCCCTCATCCCATGTACTTCTCCCATAGGCGACTTCTACTCCCTTCTGAAGATACACAAAGCCAATACACCAGGATGTCCGATTTCATCAGGCATTGGGACTCTGTGTGAGAACCTCTCTGGCTATGTCGAAGGCATCTTGAAACCAATTGTGCAGGGGACTCCCAGCCTCTGTCATGACACTTCAGATTTCTTACAGAAACTCAGCACCCACGGACCAGTCAAACCAGGAACATTCCTCGTCACAATGGACGTTTCAATACTCTACACCAACATCCCACACAATGACGGCAACAGCCTCAGTACTCAACACCAACAGCTACCAATCTCCAAGCACCATCCCACAATTCATCCGCTTCATCCTCGGCCACAACGTTTTCACCTTAAACAACCAGTTCTTCATCCACGGAACAGCCATGGGGACCAAGTTTGCACCCCAATATGCCAATATCGTCATGCACAAGTTCGAAATAAACTTCTTTTCTGCACAGGACCTTCAATCAAGATACATATCCGACATTTCCTTCCTCTGGACCCATGTCGAGGAGTCACTGAATCAACTACACAGTGATGTCAACAGGTTTCATCCCACCATCAGACTTACCATGGACTGCTTTTAGTATCTGTCTCATTGTTGGACAGATGCATTTGCAGCAGGGATGGACATTTCAGCACCTCACTGTATGACAAAATCATGGATAATCTCACAATACTGCACTGTTCTAACTTCCATCCGAAACATATTAAAACCACTATCCCCTACAGACAAGCCCTCTGCATACAAAGAATCTGTTCAGATGAGGAGGGACGTGATGGAAATTTTAAAGTGCTAATGGATGCCCTCATAAGAACAGGGCACGATGCTCAACTCATTGACTGCCAGTTCCGACATGCCACAGCAACCATAATGACCTCCTCAGGATACAGATACAGGCTGCAACAGACAGGGTACCCTTCATTGTATGGTACTTTCCGGGAGCCGAATGAATACGCCATATTCTTCGCATCCTGCAACACATTATCAATGAGGATGAGTACCTCACCAAGACCTTCCCCACACCTCGTCTTCTCACCTCTAAGCATCCACCAAACCTTAAACAGATGATGATTCATAGCAAACTGCCTAGCCTTCAGGACAACAACATTGTACAAGCTTGACAACAGTGGCCACTGCAAGACATTTCAGAGTACTAACACAGATAATGCCATTACACATGGGGACACCTCCCACCATGTACATGGTGAGTTCTCATGTGACTCGGCCAATGTGGTCTATCACACACGCTGCAGGCAAGGATGCCCTGAGGCACAGTACATTGGCGAGACTGGGCAGATGCTACGACAACGGATGAATGGACACCGCACAACAATCACCAGCCAGGAGAGTTCCCTCCCAGTCGGGGAACACTTCAGCATTCTGGGACATTCAACCTCAGACCTTCAGGTGACCACCTTCCAAAGCTGACTTCAGGACAAGTAACAACGTAGAGTGGCTGAGCAGGGGTGATAGCCAAGTTCGGTACCCATGGGAATGGTCTCACTGGGTTCAAGTCACACTGCAGGACATACACCCCCAAAACTCAGGCACCCACTCACACACACCCCATCACACTCACACACATATATATAGACACACTCTATCACATGCGTTCACACCCACAAGCACACAATCACATGCACATTCAATCTGTCGCCCTTAACATGTGTATACATATAAGCTTATGGGGTGAATTTATTTTTGCAGAACTACATTTTATTTTGCTGCATGAATCCATCTAAGACTCTGTAAAATTATACAGATGGTTTGTCAGTCTGACATAGCATTGGGACACAGACAGACTTCACGCCTACTGTTTAAAAACCTGAGTTATCTTGAGAATGTAATTTAATAGAAGTTCTGGGATTTACATATCAAAGAACAGAAACCAGCATATCCCATTGTAAAAGATGCAAGTTTTAATCTAAGGTTGTTTACTGTATCACAACTCTGTGACACTGGACTCCTTTGGCTATAAATTCTGTGAGCATGATCTTAACCTCCATAACCACTGGGTGAAGGAGCGGCACTCCAAAAGAAGTGCTTCCTATAAACCTGTTGGATTATGACCTGGTGTTGTGAAAGTTTTAACTTTGTACACCCCAGTCTAACACCAGAACCTTCAAGCCAATACTCACCTAGGCCCAGAGCATGAATTCCAATGCCACTGTGACACTCTAAGAGGTGGGGAGGGGTCTCAATTTAGATATTTGCACACGCTCACAATCCATCAGAAGAATATCACCAAATTCAACATAAACAATAGAAGACATGTGGGCAATATGATGATTAAAATCTACTTTTTCCCAACATTGATAGCCACTGTTTAATTTGCTGAAGTAGAGGCAGTTGCAAATGAGAGAGCTCTTGCTCGGTGGCTTAAACTTTATGTTTCTAAGGTTTGAAAGTTTTACAATCTGCAACATGACATCTGGTTTCAACAGATGAATAAAATAAGCCCCAAAATTGCATATCTGCCAATTATTACTGGAGATGATTTAGAATTAAACTAACACTGGGCTGACCTCAATTTTAGTATGGGTTGAAACTGCTTGCCATTGGTGCAAATTCCTTCCAAACAGAAATTTTAATAGCTCCGAGTAAGAGATAGCTTTTGCTGTGCTTTTAAAGAAGCCCAATTCACCAACCTTTTCAAAACCATTGAAATTTATTCACAATAGCATTCCACATAGTTGCACAGAATGAAAGCCCCAGGACATGCAATGTTAGAACGATGAACTGTGATAGGAATGACAAGCAGGAGAAAGTGAGGACTGCAGATGCTGGAGATCAGAGCTGAAAAATGTGTTGCTGGAAAAGCGCAGCAGGTCAGGCAGCATCAAAGGAGCAGGAGAATCAGTGTTTCGGGCATAAGCCCTTCTTCAGGAATGGAATGACAAGCAGTCAGGTACAGATAAGACCTTGTGCTGAGCACAGTGCTGCATTGAGCAGCTATACAGTCTACAAACAATGACTGACATTCTTCATTCACATAATTTAAGAATGCTGCACCAAATTACAAACAAATTAATCCTACAATATTTCCCCTCATTTGCTTGTAGTGAAGATCTTAAGGATCTTTCAGAAAAAGTGAATGAAATAAGCAGTTTGTGGGAATCCATAGATCTGTATTTTCTTATAAATATTGGTCTTTTCAAGGCTACAATTAGATAGAAGCCAGTCTGGTTAACTCAAACAGTAAACTTTGAGACTCTTAATCTCAGTGTCATGAGTCTATCCCACACATTGGTCAAGCTTGTTTTGAAGGCTCTTGCAACGGTAATACCTCTACTTATGGGACAGAAGGCAGTGCTGCAGCTCCCACCTACTCCAGAGGTGTGCTAAGGCATTTGAACAGGCCAAGTAAAAATATCTAAAATTAGGTACAACCTAGTTTAATCGAGTTGCTCAGTTGTGCTGAAGTTTTAAAAGCTAAAATGCTTAAATTACTCTAATGACTAAGTTTGAAAAGATTTCTTCAGAAAATTGAAAGAAACTAATATTGTTGTGAAACAGAATTTTTAAAAAAGATAATATTTCCCTCTTTTGCTGTGAAAACGATCACAACGAAAGGATGTGTAAATGGTTGGAAGTTGTGAACGTCTCTAAACTGCTAAAATAGTTGTAGATTACAAAATGATAACATTAGAAACAAAAACATAAGCTATGATTTTTGTACCAAATAGCCCATCAGCTTTTCATGGAATCAGCTTCCAAGGTATATTGCTTTGGGTTTTATTAGAATAATTGTCCCACAGTATTTTGTTGTTGCATATGTTTGTTTTAAAAAAACATCTTGAGGCCATTTATGACGCAGTTCCCTCTTATGCAATGTACATGACTGGAAGCCAGACATTCATCTGGCCTCCAAATCAGCTTTAATGTGGTAATGTTACCAGGGGAGCACGTATTCCATGTTATCAATCATTGAAGTGTGGAGTGTTAGGAACATTTTCATGCAGAAAGTTCTGGTATAGCAGACCCCCAGAATGTGAGTTGGGGCATAGATCACACCTATCAATAGATTAATCAACAATTGTTAACAAAAAAAAGTGTTTTTAAATATTGCCACCTGGATGATATTTCAGAAGATATGAATTGCCAACTATGTTATTATGGCATGTCGTGTTCCTGGAAAGTACTCAGCTTAGCCCATTTTTTTTTTATTTTCCTGTTCTATACTCATGAGATATATTGAATCCAAATGTTAGTAATAGTTTTATGAAGCTTTCCATAATTTTTACTGTGAATTCAAACAAAACAAATGTGGTTTATCAATGATGTGTATTGAAACTGATCCAATATATCAGAAAAAATATTGATAACCAGTATTGAGTTATGGGCTTTAATTTTATTAACTGTTGTGCTTAACTGTTTGATATATAAAATAATAGATTCTTGACTGAATTACCAATAGCAATCTAATTGAAGGATAACTGAAGGACTTTTGGAAAAGAATAAGGGTGGTATTTTAAAAAAGAATGTCAGAAACTTCATAAACATGATAAAATAATGGATACCTGAGAGTGGAATACCTGGCAATAATCTGACTCAGATCATCAGAAGCTGCTCTAAATCTCGACAAAACATGTTGTCTGGATAATAAATAATAAAATTGGGGTGGTGCAATTTCAAGTTTAGTTGCAAGGATTCATCTCTCAAGCCACTAAAACGTTTCCAGCATTCCTTTCTCCAATCATGGATGCCCCATACTCAGGCACTGTTCCATGGGTGACCTTTCAAGTGGTCTCATATGCAAGAATCAGCCAATTTTTTGATAGCAGAAAACATTATATTCAAACCATGTTCTATGAACAATGATAAGTTAAAATAATGCAACAGCGTACCTAACTAACTTGCCCTTGTCTAGTCCAAAGAGTTGAAATTCCATTCAATTGAATTAACCAACTTAGAATGGATTAGAAGCAACTCTTTGACATTCTGGTCCATATTATTAATTAGAGCCTCAGAATCTGATTGCATCATTTGATAATGGAATTATGGTTTTCTCTCAAATAGTAATTAAATCAAAACTTGTTTTTGAAAGGGGTCACATTCTCTTGTAATTATTACCTGAAGATAAAAACAGAGCATATAATTTGAAAGTTAGAATCCAAATTTCTATCATGCTGCTGAAATCACAACAGCACTGACCTACCCAAATTACCAAACCTTCATGGAGACTTTGTGACCCAATGTCAGAAAATACAGTTTGAACCTTTTTGTTAAAATAGTTGAAATCTGATACTGATGATGGCAGAAGTGTATTCTTATATTTTCAGCATGCCATCTCTCCTGTAGCTTTCCTACTTATTGATATAACGGGGCAATACTACCAATTGTGAATGAGGTTAAATTGGACTGGTCCCAAAAATGAATCTGGTGACATGATACATGATTGATGGAAAAGCATTCAATGTGATGCAGGCAGTGCACTAACTTCATGCTGCCTGTTCATTTGAATGGTTGCTGTGAGCAGCGATCACTAACCATGCTGTTCAATAATTGAATGCACAGAAGCAAGTCTGAAGTCATAACTTCGCAGCACAATATAAAGCTAGCCTGCACTGCTTAAAATTAGCTTGCACCTCTTAAAATGGAGATGCATTACAGCTGGAGCAGTGGTGGCAGTCACGAAAAATATTAATCTCACTCTGGGAAATACTAAGGAATGGCACAGCTTAGGGCAAAATAGATTCCAAGGTTTTCTGGTGTAGTACTGAAGGCATTGGTAGACAGGAAAATAAATGTCCTGATTCTGCAGAGGGCCAAAAGACCCTTCCAAACAAACAAGCAAAAGACAGTGTGAGCAGATAGATGTGGAGGTCAATACCATTGGTTTACCAAGCAGATCTGGATATAGTACTATGAGAAATTCAATGGTCTCACAAGATCACTGCATTTTCAAATGCCATATCCCATTAAGTGGACTATTAGCTTTAGATACAACTCTAAACACCATATTCCCATCACTCACTGATCAATAATCTGTATTCGATTAAAAGTCAAAACCAACACTTCGATGTTTTATCTCACCATTGGTACACCCATTTATTTTTGCTATATGTTAGGGCTGATGAAGATTGGTCAGGAATGTTTTGATGGGTAGACCAGGCCGGAAGGGCTGATGAGGTGGCATTACCCTGACTATCACCGCTCGCAATTTATGTTACCCACTACCTCTATTTCTCTACAAGGGTTGTTCTTTGATTCTCTCTTTATGAGTTCTCTTTTAATAAATCTTCCACCGAAGATTATTTTATTACATCCTTTTAAATCTTTAATTTCTCCTGCCTTCCATTCTTCTGCTCGACTTCCACTAAACTTCTTTAAATTTCCTCCTTTCTAGCTTAACCATTTCTTGAGATCTTCCCAGTTCTATAATCTCTTTCAGAGTTTCTTTCCTGACCTTTTCAGTGCTCTTGCTACACCTCTTGGTGCATAGCATTGATGACGTTGATGTTCTTTGAGAGAGGTGAGAATACTGTTTGGCATTCCCATGTCTTCATTCTCTGGTCTTTGCACTATTTTCATAAAGTCATGCCCCTATTTCTTCTGAGTTGATCTCAAAACTCCGGTTGTTCTTTATAGAGTCTCCTCCTTTAAGGTCTCTGTTTCTGTCAACATGGGTTGGGTTTTTTTAAAATCATTTCCTGGCCTACAATCTTGTCCTTTCACCTCTTATCAGTTTCTTACTGAAGGTTTCTGTCCACAGTACTGAACTTGCCTGTTTGTTGCTCCCATAGCTTGTCCAGTCTCTCATTCTCTCTCTCTCTCTCTCTCTCTCTCTCAGCAATTGTGCTTCAGCTGCTGACTGACTATCTGTGTTTTTATAACATCTCTCTTTGTGCGTAACATCATCATTATGGACAGAACTGAATGTAACATGAACATTAATTTCTTCAGAGACGTGACCTTATACAATGTGCATCTGCTCCAAGTTTGTATAGTTTTAGAAAAAACTCACACAGCTTTTACACTCTGCCAACTATTCAACTGTTTAAGTGACCACATATTTCTTTCTTTTTTGGAGTGTAAACTGAAATGGAAGTCAGACCAGGCTTTATAGAGAAATGCCAGACATACTAGAATTCTAGTAAATTTGTCAAGCACTGTTTCCCTTTAATGAAGCCAACTGGGATATCACAGCGTAAAAGCACCAGGCAGCGTCGAGCTGGACAAGTAAGAGGATGCTCAGAGTTAAATTGTTGACTTTGGGGTGCAACATAGCATTATTCCATCGATAAATTTGACTTGGAATACTATTTTGTGGTGACTTTTCTTATAGTATTGGGGTAAATTGAAGCAGTGAGGAGCAATGACAGGAAGGTTTTATGGTGATGCCCATTAATGAATTAGAAATTCGGGTTGGAGTTATTGGTTTCCCAACTGGACGATTTCCTCATGGACAGCCAAGTTGATAACATTTTATGTGAGCTACATCTTTCCAAACCTTTCCTCCTCCATCTCATCATACTCCTGCTTTTCAGCTATTTGCTTTAAAGCTGATTCCCTTGTGAGCATATAAATCTTGGCACCTGCTTTACTGAGTATGTAGGACACTGCCAATTGATTCTGGTTAGAGATTTTAAAAAATCTGCAGATGCTGGAATCCAAAATATACAGGCAGTAGGCTGGAAGAACACAGCAAGCCAGGCAGCATCAGGAGGTGGAGAAGTTGATGTTTTGGGTGTAACTCTTCTTCAAGTAGCAGAAATATTGTTTGAGTATACCAGTTTTCTGTTCTATCACATTTTGTATGCAGCATGACTTTCATTGTATGCATGGAATGCATGTGTACATTTGCTGAGCACCAAAGTAATCATCTTCATTTCCAACTGCCGCTGGGACATTAACCGCCTCAACCTGTCTACCCCCCTCCCCCACTCCAACCTCTCACCCTCACAACGCGCAGCCCTCCAGTCCCTCTGTTCCAATCCCGACCTCACCATCAAGCCAGCAGATAAAGGGGGCGCAGTGGTAGTCTGGCGCACTGACCTCTACACCGCTGAAGCCAAACGCCAACTCGAGGACACCTCTTCCTACTGCCTCCTCAACCATGACCCCACCCCCCAACACCAAACCATCATCTCCCAGACCATACGGAACCTCATCACCTCAGGAGATCTCCCACCCACAGCTTCCAACCTCATAGTCCGGGAACCCCACACTGCAAAGTTCTACCTCCTTCCCAAGATCCCCAAGCCTGACCACTCTGGCCGACTCATTGTCTCAGCATGCTCCTGACCCACTGAACTCATTTCTACCTACCTCGACACTGTCCTATCCCCCCAGTCCAGAAACTCCCCACATACGTTCGAGACACCACCCATGCCCTCCACCTCCTCCAAGACTTCCGTTTCCCCGGTGCCCAATGCCTCATCTTCACCATGGATATCCAATTCCTCTACACCTCCATCTGCCATGATCAGGGCCTCCAAGCCCTCCGTTTCTTCCTCTCCCGACGTCCCCAACAGTACCCTTCCACCGACACTCTCATTCATTTGGCTGAACTGGTCCTCACCCTGAACAATTTCTCCTTCGAATCCTCCCACTTTCTCCAGACCAAAGGAGTAGCCATGGGCACCCATATGGGTCCCAGCTATGCCTGTCTCTTTGTTGGCTATGTAGAACAGTCGATCTTCAGTAATTACACCGGCACCACTCCCCACCTCTTCCTCCGCTACATTGATGACTGCATTGGCGCCACCTCGTGCTCTCGCGAGGAGGTTGAGCAATTCATCAACTTCACCAACACA
>NC_057723.1:20804243-20843048 GCF_004010195.1 Chiloscyllium plagiosum | reverse complement strand
TCACCTTCATCCCCTCCCCCACTCACCTATTGTACTCTATGCTACTTTCTCCCCAACCCCACCCTCCTCTCACTTATCTCTCCATCCTTCAGTCTCTCTGCCTGTATTCCTGATGAAGGGCTTTTGCCCGAAACGTCAATTTTATTGCTCCTTGGATGCTGCCTGAACTGCTGTGCTCTTCCAGCACCACTAATCCAGAACCAAAGTAATCAGTCATAGCCCTCATCTCCCAATAACCACATTTCAGTTTATTGTGTTAGCTCAAGTACAGCTGATACAATGGACTACTGTAGAATGAAGGCTTTGTGGCTGCTGCTAGGATCACAGACACTGACCCGCATGATTCACTACCTGTGGCCATATAATTTGGATGCTGAGGGATAAGATTCTTTAGCAATGTTGAACAGAGTAGACATTTGCAAAATGGTGTGCATGCACTCCTGGCACAATAAGCAATCCTTCAATCTTAGGTAAGTCACATGCTCGCTCCACCTGTTTGGTACTAGCAAGAGAGAATGAAACGTGCTGAGCTTCAGTTGAAAAGAGAGCACCCATAATCTCTGTTATGCAACATCTGATAGCAAACAGGAGACTCCAAAAGCTTCCAACTCAATCAGGCAAGGAACCAGATACATAACTGGTAATTGTTATGGTCAGTGTTTGGTTAGTTCTTTAGTTCCAAGTTTCAAATTGTGAGTGCAGCAGTATGGCAGATTTCAATGAGGATAGACAATTCACTGACATTCAGTTAGAAAGGTTTTATCCTTAATCATTGTCAGCAAATATGTTCTCCATTCGAGAGATTTTCTTCTCATTCCTCTTTATTTGTTTCTCCTGTCTTGCATGGTTTCCACTCATTGTCTGAGTCACGGGGAATGCATACTTGTACTACAATGTCTGGGAGGAACTGATGTGTGCAAAAGTCTTGAAGTCACTACTAAGTACTTCAGCCTCTGCCATATCACCTGCTGTATAAAAATAAATACTTTAGGCTTGTGCAACAAGGAACAATACAGAAAGCACCAAGCATTGTAGAATATTAACATCCAGAACAAGAAAGTCAGCCAGCTACTAACCTGAAAATGATTGATAATCCCATTAAATTGTACAGCTTGGCAAGTTTAAGAGAGGACATTGACTGGGGCATTGGGCTGCAAAATGGCATTGTTGATATCAAATCAGCATCATCCCTCTCATTCCATCAGACTTCACTGTGTGTGCTAATGCCTGAAATGGTATGCTGTGAGGAAAAATACATAAATTGATGTATCAGTTATCAATGATATCATTTTGGAGGTTCAAGTCACCTGGCCATGGACATTACTAAGTGCAAATTCTATTTCAATACTTTCAAACAGCAAAATGTCTCAGCATGAACCTTATCTAGTATTTTGACTTGTGCTAAGAAGTTAATGTTGGCGAAGCATAATGCTGAGCCCTTGTGATGTGTGACTTTTCTATTAGAATCAAATAGGATTTTACGGACAAAAGCATTTAAGCAGCTAATTCTGTTCTGCATGCTTAGGAATGAATGGAAACATCCTTTGAAATTCACATGATAAACATCAGAGCTCATTTATTCTCTGAGAAATCTTTGTTTTAAATTCTTCTGAGCTCTGGAAGTTCCTTTGCTTGGAAAGGTCCTGACCTACAACAATTTACAAGAAGTAAATGGTTCATTTGTTAGCTTGCTTCACATCCCCAAAGTCAGTCACCTCTTGGTCATTCTTTAGAAGACAGCCATGGCCAGACTAATGTTACCTTGCTGAAGGAATTAAAGGTGACTCAACCTGATTTGTTCCAAAAAAACCATTAAATTTGATCATTTTCATCCTAAAACCAGTCTGTTGCCCTTAGTATTTGTACAACTGCATCTTGGACTGAACTGTTCAATTCACCATATGCACGACAAGATGCTGTTTTAGTTTTGGTGCCTGTTGCCTGTTTTGTTTGTGAGATTCCAAATAAAACTGGTCTGTAAATCAGATTAAATGACATGGTCAATTAAGACTCTCTTACGTATGTGTGAGTTTTGGGATAGAAATCTCCTCTCTCTGACCTTGTGATGTTTAAGTGAAGTGGGTTTATGTAAACACACCACTGTTCGCAAGGCAGATATACTCAATCATTTTCTATCAAATTTAGTCGTCTTCTTCAGAGCTACCATGAGGACAACAAATGTTAAACATTAAAATGCCACATAGAAGCAATAGCAGTTTGATTTTGTGGCTGCAAGTAAAATATACAAGTTTCTTTGCACTAAAATTGTGCTACACCTGACAAAGGCCTATCTTAGTTGGGTCTAAAAACTAACCATTCCAAAGCAAGGATTAATCCCTTTACATTATCCACACCAATTATGGAAATATATTTGTACTTTCTTTATTTGAAACCGTTATCAAAGATACTCTGGGATAATAATTCCTGGGTAGCTTTTTGTTATAATTTAACATTTTTTGAGAATCAGTTTTATAAATTTTGCTTGCATTTACTGTATATAAACATTTATTCTTGTATTAACAGCTGGGTAGTACCACACTTTAAAATTATGTGCCATCTAGCATTACTCTGCGTCATTAGAGGGAAGGTTATTTACAATACTTTCACCACATTTGAAGCTCATTCAAAGTTCTGTCATGTATGTATAAAAATAAGATTTATGTGTATTGGCAATAGCCAAAACATTACCTTCCCAACTTTTTCCATTCATTTATGGTAAGTATCAGGAGAGCCTCCATAGCTAATCTTACAAACAGTGGTCAATAATTAGCTGTTCTTGCAGTAAAGGCTTTTTCGAAGCAGATAGGAATTCAAATATAGGTTATTCATCAGAGTTATGGGAAAATCATTTAAAGATGTCTGGCAGTGACCAAAGACAGTGAGTGAGATAAACTTACAATCTTAGCAGTTTTGTTTAACATTTTGGGGTCAATTTTGATTTAATTCTCCAAAGGTGTCATCACTATTAGATTTATTTGCATGGACAGGCAATACAAAAGAATGTTAAAATCAAAAGCTGCTGAACACCATATGATTCTCAAGAGAGAACGCTTCATTTAGACTGATCAAAGGCAATGCCAGCACTGTTGAAATAGGATTGTATATTTTGAATTCATTCTGCAATCTACTTCTGTCTATCCCCCTCAAAGTTCCTTGGCTCTTAAACTATAAAGTCTTAAAAAATACACAAATTCTTTAATGGGATCTTTTATGTTTTGCTGCTTAGAATCATAAATTTGTACAGCATGGATACAGATTGTTCGGTCCAACTCATCCATGCCAACCAGCTATCCTAATGAGTCTGGTTCAATTTGCTAACGTTTGGCCCATATCCCTCTAGACCCTTCCTATTCATGTACCCATCCAGACACTTTATAAATATAATTGTACCAGCCTCCACCATTTCCTCTGGCAGCTCATTCCATACATAAACCACCCTCTGCATGAAAAACTTGCCCATTAGGTTCCTTGTAAATCTTCCCCTCTCACATTAAATTTATTGCTCCAGTTTTGGACTCCCTCACCTGGCTTTTCACCCAATCAATGCCCCTCAAGATTTTAAAAATCTCTGTAAGGTCACCCTTCAGCCTTCGAAGCTCCAGGGAAAACAGCACCAGTCTATACAGCCTCTCCCTATAGCGCAAACACTCCAACCTTGGAAACATCTTTGTAAGTCTTTTCTGAACCTTTTCAAGTTCTACAACATCCTTCTTATACCAGGGAGACCAGAATTTTGCCTTTGATTACTTCATCCCACCATCAGTTGCATAAACACATTGAGACATAAAAAGTAGAACTGGAGTGGGCTATTCAGTCCTTCAAGCCTGCTCCATCACTCATTATGACAATGGCTTATCATCCAATTCCCTCTTTTCCCCATATACTTTGATCTCTTTTGCCCCAAGTGCAATATCCAACTCCTTCTTGAAATCATACACTGTTTTGGCCTTCATCGTTCTCAGTCATAATGAATACTCCAGTTTCACCACTCTCTGGATGAAGAGGTCTTTTCCCCTCAATCCAGTTCTAAATGGGTTACCCCATATCCTTACACTTTGATCCCTGTTCCTAGTCTCTCCCATCATCAGGAATATCCCTCCTACAGCTACCCTGTCTAACCCTGTTAGAAATTCACCAAGGCTCCTTAGACATCACCTTCCAAAATCACATCCACTTAAAATTTGAAGAACAAGGGCAGCAGATACATAGGAATACCACCACTCGCAAGTTCCCCTCCAAGCCACTCAGCATCCTGACTTGGAAATGTATCACCATTTCATCGCAGTCACTGGATCAAAATCCAGGAATTATCTCCCTAATGGCATTGTGGGTATATTTATAGCACATGGACTGCAGTGGTTCAAGAAGACAACTTATCAGAACTTCCACCTGGGCAATTAGGCAGGCAAGAAATGTTGGCCCAGCTGGCAACACTGGCATTGTATGAGTGAATTTTAAAAAGTTATAGGTTTTGTGTGAACCCCCTTTATTATCTGAATTCCAGTGAATACAATCCAAACGAATTCAACCTCCCATGCTAGAGTGAATTTGCTTCCCTGTTTGCTGAGATATACCTCTCATAATTTCAACTGTGATCACCAATATCAGGGACCGTCTCAGGCCAGCAACGCCATTCTCTAAACAGCCCAATTAATTTTCCATCACTTGTTATCCTACTTAATCATAAACTATTAATAACACTTGACAATTGAGGCCTTTGGGACAAGGATGAGTTGCTTCATCTGCTCTCATTGCCATGAACCAGCTGACAGAAGACACCATCATCCTCTTTGATCATCTTCTAGTACCTCAATTGTGTCCAACTTGTTTGGACTCTACTAGCTCTGGGTTGGTGTACGTTGACCTTCCAGTAATTCTGCAGTCTACGGACATCTGCGTCAATCAGCTAAAGTTGACTGAGGTCTCCGCGGAGTTCTCTCATATGCCCCATGTTGAAAGACTATGCAGATTCACAATGGAAATTTCTGGCTCCTGTGTTAAAGTGTAACTTTTACTCTCAATGACTATGGACCATAAAATTTATTTCAAAGCTGGTGTGCAGTCATTCTCATTTCTGCCATTGTCCTAATGTCATAATGTCATACAGTCATGCAGCACAGAAATGGACCCTTTGGTCCAACCAGTCCATGTCGACCATAATCCCACCTGCCTGCTCCTGGCCCACATCACTTCAAAACTTTCCTATTTTGGACGTATCCAAATCTTTTTTAAATGTTGTAATTGTATCCACGTCCATCACTTCCTCAAGAGGTTCATTCCACATGTGAACCACCCTGTGTGTAAAACATTTGCCTCTCATGTCTTTTTTAAAATTTCGCTCCTCTCACCTTCAAAATATGTCTTGTAATCTTGAAATCGCTCATCGTAGGGAAATGACAACTACCATTAACTTTATCTATACTTCTCATTATTTTATAAACTTCTATCTCGTTGTCTCTCAACCTCCTATGCTCTAGTGAAAAATATCCCACCCAGTCCAGCCTTTCTTTATAACCCAAACCTTCCATATCTGGTGACATCTTGGCAAATCTCTTCTGAACCCTCCCCTGCTTGATAATATCCTTCCTATAACTGGGCAACCAGAACTGGACACAGTATTCCAGAAGGGGCCTCACCAATGTCCTGTACAACTTCAACATGACTTCCCACACTTCTATACTCAAGGAATGAGCAGTTTGAAGGCAAGCATGCCAAATGACGTTTTAACCAATATGTGATGCAAATTTCAAAGAATTATATACCTGAACCCCTCGATCCTTCTGTTCTACAACACTACCCAAGACCCTTCCATTTGTTGTACCACATTTTTAACCTTGAGATGAATGACAAGAGAGGAACAAACAGCAAACAAACTTTTACAAGTATCCTGCTACTCGACAGCAAGGCCAGCTTTGTTCATCAACACAGCAGTAATTGCTTACTCCCCCTCCCTATATCTCACAAATGGCTGTTCAGTTACTTTAAGTTATTATGGAAAGGTAAGAGAATCACCACTTGAATGTAAAAAGGCTTTTATTTGACTTTCACACTCATGGCAACCAGGAGACATTTTAAAAGCTAACAGTCTTGTAAAGCCAACAGTTCATGACAATATACAATGAGTCGACAATGTGACTATCAAACTTGTCCACAGAGGTTGCCCACATGGTCTTTGACATGCCCAATGTAAACGTGGATGTCAGCAGTAAGTACCAGTTGATATGGCAGCATCTTTAGATGTCTTAACGGACCCTTAGTCCAGCTCGCAATTAAAATTCCTTGTTAACTCTGTTTTGCTCTCCAGAAAAGATAGTTAACCTGCTGAGCATTTTTAGCATTATCTCTTTAGTTCACATTTCCAGCATCTGCAACATTTTGCTCTTACTTTAGTACTATTATGTCTACCAAAGCCACATTTAGTTCCAAAAGACAGTAGTTATGGATTCAAGTTCAGCTCCAAGAAATGAACACAATAATTTTGGCAGATAATGCAGTAGGGTACTGGAGGAGTGCTGTTCTGTTGGAGGTTCTGTTTTCTTGATGACATGTTAAATTGAGAAAATGTCTGCCCTCTTGGATAGTTGCATTTCTTGTGCCACTATTTCAAAGACAAACAGCGAAAGTATCCCTTGTGGCCCGGCTAAGACTGTTTTCCCATTAATGTCACAAAATAAAGTATCTGGTCATTACCACATTGTTGTTTGTAGAAGATTGCTGTATAAACTCAGATGCCACTTATCTCAGATTACAAGAATAAACGCAACTTTTCTTTGAGGATTAAGTTGACCATCGAGCTTCTAACACCTTTGAGTCCACTCCTGTCTGGGGCTGAGCTAGTGCCTCGTCTCCAGCAGTCCTCTGTGTGCTAGCAACCTGAGGCACTTCTTCCTTGACCAGCTACAGAGGTGAGGCAGTGATGTGCCCATCACCATGTGATCCTGACTCTAATCTAGCAAACATACCCTTCAAGTTTCTTCCTCAGAGTTGGAGGAGATGTTTTTGGTAGGCTACCCTCTTAAGAGCAGGAACTGTGCAGATGCCACTGGTGCCTGCAGGAGACAAAGAGAGAGTATATCATGAACAATGGGTTGGGGTTTGTACATTAATGTGGTATTAATGGAAGAGTAATGCAACAATGGACAATGCTTCTTACATGATTGCTGGAATACAGGTGTTTCAGCATCACCACATCAATGTCCTAAGTCCTCCTCGGTGAGGAGACAAATATCACATGTCCCAAAACCCACCCCAGCTATCTCCACCCTATTGTGGAATGTTTTCTCCTGGAACAGGACAATTTGAGAGAAATGGAAGAAGCTGACACTGCTGTTATTTTTGGTGCATTGGGGTAAAAAGTGGTTAGGTGTTCCAGGTAACTGAATATATACAGGGGACAGAAATCTCAAGAGATGGGATGGGTGAGAGTGAATCAAAGGATATATTGCATGCAGTCATGAGAGTGGTATACAATGAACTTTGGTATCAGAGAGAAGATTGTGGCAATTAATTGCATATTGACCTTTTTCTTCTATTACTAAGCATGGTTTGGGGGTGCCGGTGTTGGACTGGGGTGTACAAAGTTAAAAATCACACAACACCAGGTTATAGTCCAGCAGGTTTATTTGGAAGCACTAGTTTTTGGAGCGCTGCTCCTTCATCAGGTGGTTATGGAGTATAAGATTGTAAGACACAGACTTTATAGCAAAAGTTTACAGTGCAATTTAACTGAAATAATATATTGAAAAAAACCTGGATTGTTGATTAAGTCTCTCATCTTTTAGAATTTTCTGTACCGTGAATATTGCATTGACCTGGACAGCAACCTCAGACCAGGCTAGCATGATCTTGGGGAATAGGACAGCTCTTCTCTCCAACATCCTCTTCAATGGGACCTCCAGGTAACTGTCCACAAAACAGGATGCCAGTTTTCCCTTATCAGCCTTGTCTGGGGCAAATGTCACAAATACCACAGGGCAGCTACAGGCTGCCAGTGCTTGATGTGGTGCACAGCTATGTTTAAATACAGCACAAGCAACAGGAATCCTGGTCTTTCCTGACAGTACTGAGTACTTCTGCCATGGTAAGTGGGAGAACATTCTGAGTAGGACATCATTCGGGCCATTCTGTACAGTTAACAAAGTGAGTTTGGGGAGATAGCGTGAGAAACTGTGTTCGGCCTCAAGGAGAGGATCCTTCCATGACACTGGGAAAAATTGGCTTTTACCTAATTTCTAGAAAGATTCAGCCCATAATTTAGAAGGAGCTTGGATAAGTGTTCAGATAAAAGAATATAAAATTGATAAGCTAAGCTGTTTCTTGCTCTGGAGATTTTATTCTATTATAGCTCAATCTATTGGTGAAGATTTTTAATAATTAAGGTATATGAGTGCTTCAGTTAGTTTATCTAGCCCTATTCCATCAGAAAATACCATTAAATGAATTTATGTTCTCCACTTTATTGCAAATATTGCAGAAGGAAAAGAGAAAACTGAAATACCATTAACATTGTTATTCAATCCCTTCCCCTGTTCCCCACACCCAACCAGTATTCTCACAGACCTCCATGAGATAAGCTGTAATACAGTCCTGGCAGAACCCATGGAAGTTGATAAACCTCATGCTGGCAAGTTTATTAATTTTTTCTGCCAGTTTCTACAGATGAGGTCAGTACTGCAAACTGTTTAATCAAGTATCCTCTGACCGAATCAACAAAACCAGAAATGGATGCTGAAGATTGTCTTGTGTTTTTAACTGCTTAGTTTTTTTTTAACAGATCCACTGATAATAAGATTCCTGTTTCTGAAGAAATAGTGAAAGTCCAGTTCTGTAAAATCATTTCAATTCCTTCCTCTTATATTATGTTGCCTTAGATATGAATCACTTCTCAGCTGAATGTGCAGATGTATGGCCTATTCTTGATCCTTTGCCAATTTAGCGCTGAAGTAAACATTAAGATATGTACAAGAAAAAAAACTCAACACTGCCTCATAGCCATGCAGCTGAGTTTGGGAATTGACCATGTAGAGGAAGGTCGTCATGAACTCATTTCATGTCATCCCATGTTGCAATGTTCACGTGCCCCAAAAAGTCTACTTTATCATGGAAGTTTATTTTTCTCAAGAAGGGTTGGTGCTGTGACTTTTCTTTAAAAGCATGACAAGACTGCTATTTTGAATATTTAAGATCCTTCTGGACTGCATTAACAATGCTCTTTTTTGAAAACATATGAATTGTTGCCTGGACAGTGAGACTGTCTTCCAACAATTGCAGAAAAGCCAAGTATAGGGTTTCACATACATTAAAAAAGGATACCTTTATTTCACCAGACAGTGTTATGCCTTTTATGATGGGTGAATTGTAAATGTTAAAACAAATCAATCTTTCTATTCTCACCACCTGTCTGTCAACCAATTGAGATTCCCATTTTCCCTGTTTTTAAACAATGGCAATATATATTCCCATTCTCTCTGTTTGCAGACTCTGACTTTATAAAGACCACAATAACACTTAACTACAGACAGGGTTTATTTCACACAATCCTAGATGAGGAGGGGTAGAATACTTTGCAACACAGATATGTAGCAAATACTTGTGGAATAGAAATAAACCGACAAGGAGAGATCAAATCAAAAGAATAAAGAGATTATTAAATTAACAAATTAAATGCAAACATAACTGAGGAATCATTTTCCTTTAGCAATACCCTAGATCCTAAGAAGGAATCCAAAAGTCCCAAGCTGTAGTTAGCAGTTTGGGAATTCCTTTGTTCAAGTGCTGATTAGCTAGCTGGAAGCTTAGGAGTCATACGTAGACAATTTATTCTGTTTAAAATTCCTTTGAATATGATCTGAGGAATATTGCTGAATTGAATCTTCTATGGCAAAAGTTTGGCTTAATTACTTGCAGAGAACACAAAAAAAGTGGGGTAATGGTGGCTTCTTATGGGCCAGAAACCTTTCCTTTGTAGCTCAGAATTAGGAGTTTAAACATCATTAGTAGATTTTGTGTGAAGAAGCTTGTAACCTTAACCAGTTGTTATTTCAAAATTGTTTGATAAAAAAAAGTTGAGTTCAGAACTATGGGACTAATGTGACCAAATCTTTCTGCAGTGGGGAGCAGGTAGAAACAGTTACCACCAAGGCAGGGACTTGCACTGTCGCGAAGCAACAGCACATGCATCCTAGAAGTTAAGTGGAAAGTCATTAATAATACGCTTGCTTCAAGAAGATCCACAACAATGTGGTTGACTCTTCACTGTACTTTGGACAATTAGGAATGGGCAATAAATGCTGGTATAGCCAGCGATGCCCACATCCCGTGAATGAATAAGAATTGGGGGCACTATGGTGGCTCAGTGGTTAGCATTGCTGCCTCACAGCACCAGGGTCTCAGGTTCGATTCCAGTCTCGGGCAACTGTCTGTATGAAGTTTGCACGTTCTCCCCGTGTCTGCATGGGTTTCTTTCAGGTACTTAGGTTTCCTCCCATAGTCCAAAGATATGCAGGTTACATGAATCAACCATGCTAAATTGCCCATAGTATTCAGGGATGTGTAGGTTAGGTGCATTAATCAGGGATAAATGTAGAGGAATGGGTCTGGGTGGGTTACTCTTTGGTGGGTCGGTGCGGACTTGTTGGGCCAAAATGGCCTGTTTCCACATTGTAGGGATTCTTTGAACTGGGGTAACTTGCAATTTTATTGTGGTAGGAGGTTTCTTGGAGACAATAGGTCTCTGTAGTGATTTATAATATAGTACTTAGTATACTAATTTCAACAGGGGTTGCTTGAGCCATTGGCTGTCTGACTGACTGACTTTGACATTGGAGATGTCTCTGGACAGTTAGAAGTAAGTCCAGACACATGAATATAGCAGCCATCTTCACTAGATTGTTTTAAGCATTTCTTAAACTGTCATCAAATATGCAAACATGTATTAAAATTCATTTGAATCCCTTATTTCCATTCTTAATTAACAGAGCAAGATGGTTTCTGTCAGATCAGAACAGAAGATCTTACTATAAGTGTTTGTGTGATTGATGAATAAAATGCCATTAATATGTAACAAAAACTTTGCAGAATAAAAACAAATAATGTGTTGGAATTACTCTATAAATCACGTAACATCTGTTGAGAAAGAAACAGAGTTAACATTTCAGGTCAGTGATCTTTGGTCAGAAGTAGAGTCGTGATGTAATTGGATTGAAGACAAATTGTTTGTTCAAATGCAACAAAACCCTATTGAGGTCAGCATGAGAACATGCGAACATCTGAAAAACACATAAAGTGGTTGGGCTGAAAAAGATCTGTTGATTGAGCAAGCCTTCCCCAGCCCTCAGAGCTGCCCATCAACAAAAGCAATATCATCCCCAGGGAGAGGAGAACAACAACTTGAAAAAATTGTTGGCCAATCCATGGCAACAGAATTCCAGAAAATTCCAAACCAATCCCTGAAGGTGATAATTCCAAAGGTGACAGCAGTTGGGCTGTCGTAGTTCAAGAAGACAGCTCACCACCATCTTCTCAGGAGCAACTAAGGATGGACAATAAATATTGATCAATCAGTGAGGCTCACATCTCATGAGTGCATAAAAAAATTAGCAATGAATTCGAAGAGACCAACACCCAACATTACAAGGCACCTTTCTACAAGGTTATATCAGCCTTAGCCAGGAAGACATTCAGTTCCTTTGTGAATGTTTTCAACAGGTAATGCGTTCCACTCACTCCTTGAGGCAATAACTTATTCTTATAGTCAATAACTCTCTGCCAATGACAATCTAGCACAATCATGGAGACTGTCAGTTACCTACCTTTGTAGAGTGTCACTGCAGTATGTTAAAACAATTAAGTTAGTTATAAGCTGGGAAAAAATATTGATGGAAGGGCAGGAGTGGACCCTGATGGATCCAAATAGGTCAGTCAGGATCAGAAGTTATCAGAACTAAACAAAGTGATGCGATACTCTTGATTCCATACAAATTTGGGAGCCACGGTTATAATTCTGCTATTTGGTCATTGACTCTGAGGAGGTTGTACATCACTGCTGAACAGCTAAAGTGTGCAGGTTAAAATGTTTTGTTTCTGAAATGCTTAATTTTCCTCAAAGGAACTCTGGGTCATGCGATAGTATTTTATTGAAATTCATTATGGCGCAAGCACTATGGCTAAATGTTCTCTTTCCATTCTGCATCATTTTGTGAGACTCTGCGCAAGATCCAGTTTGGATTTAAAAACTGAGACACATTTACTGAGTAAATGATATAGAACTAGTCAAGCCAGGCTGAGAGCTTGGAAGAAAGCCAAGAATGATACCAGGTCTCACATTGACCATGTTTGTTCAATTCTTGTAGAACAGTAATTAATAAAGCAAACTGAATGTTCAACAGTATTGCCAACTGATTGGAGTTTAAACTTGAATCCATGATATTGAAACTATAATTCTATCGGGCTGAATAGTGCATTCAATTGAGGTCACTGAGGCACAAGACAGACATTAAGCTCCTGTAAAGAAATGAACAAAAGGTAAATGAAATGACTGAGCTCTACTATCAACAAAGATTAGAAAAAGATAAGACCCTTGATCTTGAAGGAGACAACCAAGGTTGAATTTCACAGCTGCTACAATGGAAGAAAAAAAAATCCTGAACATTATTTGAAGTTATAGAGTCATAGAGTCATAGAGCCATAGAGATGTACAGCACGGAAACAGACCCTTTGGTCCAACTCACCCATGCCGATCAGATAAGCCAACCTAATCTAGTCCCATTTGCCAGCACTTGGCCCATATCCCTCCAAACCCTTCCTAGTCACATACCCATCCAGATGTCTTTTAAATAATGCAATTGTACTAGCCTCCACCACTTCTTCTGGCAGATCATTCCATACATGTACCACCCTCTGAGTGAAAAAGTTGCCCCTTAGGTCTCTTTTATATCTTTCCCCTCTCACCCTAAACCTATGCCCTCTAGTTCTGGACTCCCCACCCCAGGGAAAAGACTTTGTCTATTTATCCTATCCAGGCCCCTCATGATTTTATAAATGTCTAGAAGGTCACTCCTCTGCCTCTGACACTCCAGAGAAAACAGCCCCAGCCTATTCAGCCTCTCCCTATAGCTCAAATCCTCCAACCCTGGCGACAAACTTGTAAATCTTTTCTGAACCCTTTCAAGTTTCACAAAATCCTTCCATCTTTTCTGAACCCTTTCAAGTTTCACAAAATCCTTCCAATAGGAAGGAGACCAGAATTGCATGCTGTATTGCAAAAGTGGCCTAACCAATGTCCTGTACAGCCTTAACATGACCTCCCAACTCCTGTACTCAATACCCTGACCAATAAAGGAAAGCGTACAAATGCCTTCTTCACTATCCTATCTACCTGTGACTCTACTTTCAAGGAGCTATGAATGTACATTCCAAGGTCTCTTTGTTCAGCAACACTCCCTAGGACTTTACCTTTAAGTATATAAGTTCTGCTAAGATTTGCTTTCCCAAAATGCAGCACCTCACATTTAAATTAAACTCTATCTGCCACTCCTCAGCCCATTGGCCCATGTGATCCCATTGTAATCTGAGGTAACCTTCTTCGCTGTCTAATACACCTCCAATTTTGGTGTCATCAGCCAACAGTATTAGCTATACCTCCTACTTTCATATCCAATTCATTTATATAAATGACAAAAAGTAGAGGACCCAGCACTGATCCTTTGTGGCACTCCACTGGTCACAGGCTTCCAGTCTGAAAAACAACCCTCCACCACCACCCTCTGTCTTCTACCTTCAAGCCAGTTCTGTATTCAAATGGGTAGTCCTCCCTATATTCCATGAGATCTAACCTTGCTAACCAGTCTCCCATGGGGAACCTTGTCGAGAGCCTTACTGAAGTCATGTCAACTGCTCTGCCCTCATCAACCTCTTTTTCAAAAAATTCAATCAAGTTCGTGAGACATGATTTCCCACGCACAAAGCCATGTTGACTATCCCTAATCAGTCCTTGCCTTTCCAAATACGTGTAAATCCTATCCCTCAGGATTCCCTCCAACAACTTGCCCACTACCAACGTCAGACTCACTAGGCTATAATTCCCTAGCTTGTCTTTACCACCTTTCTTAAATAATGGTTCCATGTTAGCCAACCTCCAGTCTTCTGGCACTTCACCTGCGACTATTGATGCTACAAATATTTCAGCAAGGGGTCAGGCAATCACTTCTCTAGCTTCCCACACAGTTCTAGAGTATATCTGATCAGGTCCTGGGGATTTATCCAAGTTAAACTATATGGCAGCAACAAATGAGAGCAAAGGGATATTGTAATAAATGTTAAGCCCATGTAAAGTTGTCATCATCCTACAAGACCAACAGCTGATCTCCCATTAGAGAGAGCTGACTGAGGGTCACAACATCTCAGGCGAGGCGAGAAGTTGAGGTGGTGATTTAATGGTATGATAAATCCCAGTTTTTGTTCTTACCTGACTGTAAGTGAATTGTTGTGTCTCTTTACATTACATAATGTTGGAAACTGCTTTCAATCAGTCCACCAACTTACAGTGGACATCTGTTTACATGCTATTCAATAACCAAGGACAGACCACACACTGCCTTTTACAGAGGTGCACGTCCATTAAGAAACATGAACAGGTTAATTAAAAATCATTAAGAATGTAGTCATTGCAAATAGCAGAGAGTAAACACTCTATCAGATTGAGAAGTGTGAGAAAAAGAAAATCTAACTAATGAAGCATGGCACAAGATTCCCCACTCCAACAATTTTGAGGCCATTGTTCTGAATATAACACCAATCCACAATTCTATTCACTTGTTTCCTTTTTACTAAAATGCATTTGGCATTATGAGGAAGAAAGAATTGTTTACTTAATTAAATCCCAGCAGATGAGTTCATTTCCTGCTCTAATAGAAAAACAAACAAAACGTAATTGATAAAGAGCCAAAGAATCAGAATAGTGCTAAGTAAAAAGGAGAAAATCCTATCCTTTACAGTTTCCCATTTGAAGCATGTCCTGTGGTCAAGAAAACACTACTCTGAAAATGATTCTTTGATTCAAACCAATCCCTCTACTATTCTTCTCATTTTCAGCATGACTGAAAAGATTTGTGGCATCTTGGTAACATGTGTTCCCCACATGGTTATTTCTCAAACTCATCCAAAATGCATAGCAACAGCGATATTCAAGAACAGCAAAGTCATTACCAATAAATTCTGTCTGGAATCTTGGCAGCAGCTTCTGCTTGGGTTAGTATGTTCCTAATTACTTTTTGTTGCTATGCATTGCTGCTTAGGATCCTAATGGTCGTGATTATAGCAATGTTGATATTGGCCATTATTAATTTGTAGTTTCTCTGTCATTCAGTATGGGATCTTAGTGGGAATAGCCACAGGAAAGCATGCAATTGTTGTGAGAACTTAATCATTTGGAAGCTGGTGACTGACATAAAAGAGTTTTCCATCTAGATGCTATTTAGTACATATGTACAAATGTATAAATTAGGAGCTAAATAGATCATTCAGCCCATCGAACCTGTTCGGTTATTCACTAAAATTACCATTGATCTGGTTATAATCTCAAATCTGCATTCCTGCCTATCCAGATAACCTATGATGTGGAGATACCGGTGTCAGACTGGGATTGCCCAAGTCTAAAATCACGTGACACCAGGTTACAGTCCAACAAGTTTACTGAAAATCACAAGCTTTTGGAGTGTGGCTCCTTCGTCAGGGGAAATGAAGTCATTTCACCTGACAAAGGAGTAGTGCTCCAAAAGCTTGTAATTTTAAATTAATCTGTTGGACTATAACCTGGTCCTATGTGACAGATATCCTATCAATCTCTTCGTTAACAAGAATCTATCTTTGACTTCAAAATTTTTTAAAGTCCTGGTTCCAGCACCCTTTCAAGATAAGGGTATTGAAACCAGCGAGATAAAAATAAGGACTGCAGATGCTGGAAACCAGAGTTTAGATTAAAGTGGTGCTGGAAAAGCACAGCAGGTCAATCACCTCCATCCCCATCCCCATTCACCTATTGTACTCTATTCTACTTTCTCTCCACCCCCACCCCCCTCTCATTTATCTCTCCACTCCACGGGCACTCCGCATCTATTCCTGATGAAGGACTTTTGCCCGAAACATCGATTTTCCTGCTCCTCGGATGCTGCCTGACCTGCCATGCTTTTCCAGCACCACTCTAATATTGACACCAGCGGACAATCGACTTTTGTTGAAGAGAATATCTTCAGGTATATTATAAATTGTATAGGAACTAACCTATTGCCTTGCATGACCCCAGTTTGGATTTTCAAGGTGTCTGTTTCAGATCTTCCATTCAGGATTTTGCAGTTGTGCTATCAGAAAACAATTGCAGGATTGATATGGCGTTTCTTGAACATCTAAATTTTTGGAACACAATCCGGAAAGCCTGGAAATTTACTGAGTCATGAGTTTTGATTGAAGAGTTCTTGGCATTGTTCTTAATGTTTTTCATAAAATTGTCTGACAACATGTCAGAGCTGTCTCTGGAAGATCTAGAGCTATTTATGTCTTTGTCACAATTTCCTCAGTATAGGAAGTAGGCGATTCAGGAGAATGTATGCCAGGATTTTTCCTTCTATCAATTAGAGGGAAAGACTTCAATAGCTTCTTCAGCATAATTTACATTCTTTCTTGAAGATATTACAATTGTCACATTCCAGAAGTAGGTTGAGGGAGAGTGTGTTCTTTATCTCCAAAATCCATAGGATGAGTGCCTAGAGTCATTCAGATGTACAGCATGGAAACAGACTCTTCAGTCCAACCCGTCCATGCCGACCAGATATCCCAACCCAATCTAGTCCCACTTGCCAGCACCCGGCTCAAAGCCCTCCAAACCCTTCCGATTCACATACCCATCCAAATACCTCTTAAATGTTGCAATTGTACCAGCCTCCACCACCTCCTCTGGCAGCTCATTCCATACACGTACCACCCTCTGTGTGAAAAGGTTGCCCCTTAAGTGTGTTTTATATCTTTCCCCTCTCACCTTAAACCTATGCTCTCTAGTTCTGGACTCCCCTACCCCAGAGAAAAGATTTTTGTCTATTTATCCTATCCATGCCCCTCATAATTTTGTAAACCTCTATGAGGTCACCCCTCAACCTCCGATGCTGCAGGGAAAACAGCCTCAGCCTGTTCAGCCTCTCCCAACAGCTCAAATCCTCCAACCCTGGCAACATCCTTGCAAATCTTTTCTGAACCCGTTCAAGTTTCACATCACCTTTCCGATAGGAAGGAGACCAGGATTGCATGCAATATTCCAACAGTGGCCTAACCAATGTCCTGTACAGCCGCAACATGACCTCCCAACTCCTGTACTCAATACTCTGGCCAATAAAGGAAAGCATACCAAAAGCATTCTTCACTATCCTATTTACCTGTGACTCCACATTCAAGGAGCTATGAACCTGCACTCCAAGGTCTCTTTGTTCAGCAATACTCCTAGGACCTTACCATTAAGTGTATAAGTCCTGCTAAGATTTGCTTTCCTGAAATGTAGTACCTTCATTTATCTGAGTTAAACTCCATCTGCCATTTCTCAACTCATTGGCCCATCTAGTCAAAATCCTGTTGTAATCTGAGGTAACCCTCTTCGCTGTCCACTACACCTCCAATTTTGGTGTCATCTGCAAACTTAATAACCGTACCTCTTATGCTCGCATCCAAATCATTTATGTAAGTGACAAAAAGTAGTGGAACCAGCAACGATCCTTGTGGCACTCCAATTGTCACAGGTCTCCAGTCTGAAAAACAACCCTCCACCACCACCCTCTGTCTTCTACCTTTGAACCAGTTCTGTATTCAAATGGCTAGCTCTCCTTGTATTCCATGAGATCTAAACTTGCTAACCAGTCTCCCATGGGGAACCTTGTCGAACGCTTTACTGAAGTCCATATAGATCACATCTACCACTCTGCCCTCATCAATCCTCTTTGTTACTTCTTCAAAAAACTCAATCAAGTTTGTGAGACATGATTTCCCATGCACAAAGCCATGTGGACTATCCTTAATCAGTCCTTGCCTTCCCAAATACATGTTCATCCTGTCCCTCAGGATTCCCTCCAACAACTTGCCCACCACCGACATCAGGCTCACTGGTCTATAGTTCCCTGGCTTATCCTTACCACCCTTCTTAAACAGTGGCACCACATTTGCCAACCTCCAGTCTTTTGGTACCTCACCTGTGACTATTGATAATACAAATATCTCAGCAAGAGGCCGAGCAATCACTTCTCTAGCAGCAGTGCACCAGTTTTAAGGAACTCAGTTGGAATATCATTGGGGGTTTCAGGCTTCTTATTGTCATTGTTTGATTGCTAGATTCAGCTCTTCCATTGATGGTGATCCATTTGGGGCTTTGGCTGTAGGGTACTGGGGAACAGCTTGGAGCGTATCAGCTGCTATTGTTTGTTCACATTTATTGAGCTGTTGGAAATTATTCTTCCAGCATTAGTGGCTGGAATTTTCATCCTTAAGAAGAAAAACACCAACCTGTGGACAATGGGATTTTGTCCATTCAACCTGATTCTGCTGCCCAAATGCTTTTTGTATAAAAATAGGTCTGTAATGACTTTCATGGATTTGATACCACAGTACAAATCTTTGACTGGTGACATTTAGGTTTGCAATGCTGCTTCCGTGAGCAATTTTCCATTGCCAACAGGATTTAACAATTGGATGCTGTGGAATCCTGCACATAAATTAGTTTATTGTGCAAGCTGAGGGCACCAACATTGTCCACATAATCTTTCAACTGATCAATAATCAGATTTCAGTTATGTCTCACACCACAATGACCATGACCACTTTGCCCCTGTAATCTCCTTTCACCTTTGTAACCAGTTCGACAGTCTTCCTTTGTTTGTTCTGCTGTTTAGGACATTTCAGAATTATTTTGAAGTTCTGTGACAGGATAGAAGATGGGAAAGAATAAATGACAAATCAGTTGATGGCACAAGGCTAAAGGAATCAGAAACAGGGGGCAAGTGAAGAAAGAAAAGGTGTGTCCAGTTGAGGTGTGAATGACAGGGCTGCCACCTGAAAGCCAAAACAAGAGAAAATGTGTTAAATCAAAACAGCCTGAATATAAGTAGGCTGCACAGTGATTCCTGAAGAAGGGCTCATGCCCGAAACGTCGATTCTCTTGCTCCTTGGATGCTGCCTGACCTGCTGCGCTTTTCCAGCAACACATTTTCTGCACAGTGATTAGTAAATATGCATTATTCTGTTTCCTCTCATTTCCACTTGGGAACTTTACCACCTTCTGGACTCAATATTGAGTTCAACAGTTTTAGGGCTTGAGGTACCTTTTCACATGTCCTTACTTCAAGCCTTGTGGTCACATGGTCTGCTATTACCTTTGTTAGACACTAATAGTCCCCATAAGCAGCCATTCACTCTCCTCGGCTGACTGTTATCCATTCCTTTATCTGTCCAACTGTTCTTCTCTCTCTTTTGGCTCCATCTCCACTTATCGTTTATTCCTTAGACCCTCCTCCCAACTTGTCTTCTGCGTAAAAAACCAAATTTTCCTCCTTACCATCAGTTTTGTAGAAGGGCCACTAGACCTGAAATGTTAGCCCTGATTTCTCTCCACATGCTGCCAGATCTGCTGAGTTTTCCAGTAATCTCTATTTTTGCTTCTGACTTCCAGCATCCGCAGTTCTTTCAGTTTTTTTTATCCAAGGTCGAGCAGACTGCATTGTGGGCACTGTATACAGTATACTAAAGTACTAGATGCCACAAATGCTGCCAGACTTACTGAGTTTCTCTAGCATTTTCTGTGTTTGTTTCAGATTCTGGCATTTTGCTTTTACATAGATTGCTGTTTCACTTGAAATGCTTTGGATGTCAGTAAGGTCTATGAGGGAGCCTGGGACCAGATGCAACTAGGGAACAGGTTAGTGGCTGTATGTTATTTAAGGGATAATTAGGTGAGAACTTGACTGATGTGCATTTAGGGACTAGTAATCAGTGCGTTGGAGGTTTGTGATGTGTACGTTGAAATAAAACACTGAGCAGAATAATATATGTGTGTGTGAACTTTGTCCAAGCAACCTTTTAATCTCTAAGGTTTAGCATTATACATCCTCGAAGAGAAAGTAAGTAAAAGGTCATTTGTCACACCTCCTGTGTTTGCATGGAGAGGTGATCCTAGAAAGGTAAGATGTGTCGAAGATGATTTCAGAGTTGACTAGGCTGTTGCAAAGGAGTGGTCCCTTCCGTATGCTAAAAGTAGAGGGGAGGCAGAGGGGATATTTGATGATGACTTCAGGCTGAAGATGGTGGGTATGGCAGAGAATGGTATTGAATAAAGACTCTGATGTGGTGGTAGTCCAGGACAAAGAAAAATGTATTGTGATTCTGGGAGGGGAGGATAGGTCAAGAACAAATCTGGGTGATGTGGACAGATGTGGACAAGGGCCCTGTCACTTTAGGCAAGTCTTTGGCTGGAGAAAGAGGAAAACATACCCCAACACCTGACATGTTTGGCCGCATCGTCATAACAGATGCACCGTGATAGACAAAGTCAGTGGTACTATAGCAAGTGGGCTACCCCAAAAATGGAGGTGGAGAAGCTGAAGAAGTGAAAAGTTTGAGCTGGACCATATGAAGGAGAATAAAGAGTGGACAATGGAAAAAGATATTAATGAAACATGTCCATCTGTTTCATCAACATTTTAACTGAGGGTTAAAATAGGAAATAGCACCAATAAAGTTATCATGTACCAGAAATAAAGAAGTGAGAAGCTCAACACGACCCAGAACAAACTGACTCACAAGATCAGCACTCCTTCCACCAATATAAATCTTAATTCTCTCATCCACCTACACACAGTTACAGCTATTTGTACATGATGCACTGTAGTAACTGGAATGCTCTTCAGAGGACTGGTGCATACTCGATAAGTCAAATGGCCTCTATCTGCACTGTAGGCCTTCTACTTTCATCACAGTAGGAATTGTTATATTTATTCCAAATGTAGTATCTCCTGACCTTGCATAGCCCTAAACTCAAGATTCTCCACTGATTTACAAATAATTTATGATTTTGGTGCTTTAATGTTTTCTTGGATGCTGGTTAGCTGAGTATTCCCTTGTTGACAGGTTTAAAGCAGTCCTCTCCTCTTTTCAGTGTTCCTCTTCCCTCCCCGCCACTCTGTTTTAAAAAATTCTCAAGGTCAGGTTCGTAGGAGAGTAGTCTGACACAGAACAAACGACCAAGAGGCGAGTCTGCTAGAATATGGGCATTTTATTCCCCGCAGCGTCGCCACAACAGGTCTGGCTTATACTCACTCTACATGTTACCGGAACTGGGAGCCGTCAGTTCTCGTAGAGCGGTTGCCAACAACCCACGCTCGGCGGTTAAACGTAACCCCGGAGCAGACTCACCGAACTGGAGACTTTTCCAGCTGATATACTCTTTTCCAGATATAAACATTCATGTGAACAGCAGAGCAAGGCTAAAAAACACATTCCATTCTGGTTACATACAGATAAGAAGATTCACACGGGGAGGTGTGTAATAAGATTCACACGGGACTAAGCAACACCTCCATTCCGGTTAGATTCACACATGTATTGGGACATAATTTTACACCACACACCCCAAATCCCAAGTGTCCCCATGACACCTAACTTACAGCTTGTTCCTCTTGTAGACCCTCCTACCCCCAAACAATTTCAGCCTCCACCCCCACACTCCCCTTATCTATCTTGCAGATTCCTTCTTCCCCATTGTTTGTGCCTAGTATTGCATAAAAAGATAAAGAAGCACCCAACAAAGTTTTCTTTTCCCAGGACACAAATAAACATGTGAATTGTGTGTGAGAGAAGGTGAGGACTGCAGATGCTGGTGAGTCAGAGTCGAAAAGTGTGGTGCTGGAAAAGCACAGCAGTTTAGGCAGCAACCGAGGAGCAGAAGAGTCGATGTTTCGGGAATAAGCCCTTCATCAGGAATGTGGAGGGGCAAAGGGGCTGAGAGATAGTTAGGAGGCTGGGGGTGGGACTGGGGGAAAGGTAGCTGGGAAGGCACTAGGTAGATGCAGGTGGGGCACGATTGTGATAGGGCAGTGGGGAGGGTGAAGCAGATAGGTGGGACAGGTGAAAAGGGCGGTGCTGAGTTGGAGAATTGGATTTGGGATGAGGTGGGGGGAGGGGAGATTTGAAAACTAGTGAAGTTGACATTGATGCCATGTGGGTTGAAGGGTTCCAAGGTGGAAGATGAGGTGTTCTTCCTCCAAGACACCTGGTGACTTGGATTGGAGGTGTAGGAGGCCCAGGGCCTGCATGTCCTTGGTGGAGTGGGACCGGGAGTTGAAATGATCAGCCACTTGGTGGTGGGGTTGTTGGATCCGTGTGTCCCAGAGATGTTCCCTGAAAAGCTCTGCGAGTTGGCATTCTGCTTCCCCACTGCCCTCTTGACCTATCCCATCTGTCCATATTCCTTCCCAGCTATCCACTCCACCTTCCCTACCGACCTATCACAATCACCTGCCACCTGCATCCACCTGTCACCTTCCCACCTACATTCCCCAAGCCACACGCCTGCCTTCCTATTTATCTCTCAGCCCCCTACCCTGCCCCTCCACATTCCTGATGAAATGTCGACTCTCCTGATCCTCAGATGCTGCCTGACCTGTTGTGCTTTTCCAACGGCACACGGTTTGATATGTGAATTACATATGTCTTAAGCAAAAGTCAGCTCTACCCTCAAAATATATGCTGGTCCTTCAGAAATACTAAAAGGCAACAGTGTAAACCCTGAAAATATGAAACAAAAACTAGAAAATGCTTAAACTTTATAGCATCAGAAAAGAAACTAAAAAATGGTGAATTTGTTGGATGTTATTCATCAACTCTGACAAATTGTACACATATAAAGCGTCAAAACCCATCATCTGTCTTTAGATACTGCTGTACCTACTGCTGTGTGAAAACACAAGGATTATGGCAAAGGATTTTCATCAAGAATGTCAACAGGAAAATCCTGAATGACCCAAACAATTTGCGACCATCATGTTTGATAAATTGACTTGTTTTTCAATGTTTTCTAGGAAATGTGGCCGGCTAACATCCCATTGTTTCACTTTCCCATGTTCTCTTCCCTCCTCACATCACCAATCAATATTCCCAAGCATCCCATCACCCTGCTTCCTGTAAAACTCTATTCCATTCTTCCAGTTTCTCCGTTTCTGTCACAGCTGTTCTGGTCATGCCAGTCCAACAACAGAGCCTCTGAAATGTCCACCTCCTTCCTCAAACACTGTGGTTGACAGGGCCCTATGCCGAGTTTGACGCCCATCCCATACTTTGGCTCTCACCCTTTCTCTTTCCTGCTACAACAGCATTAGTGTCCTCTTGGTCCTTACCATCCCACCAGCATCCACATCCAAAGGATCATTAGCTGCCACTTGCATCACCTCCAGCATGATGCCACCACTATACATATTACTCTCCCCTCTTTTGTTAGTCTTCCACAGGGACTGTTCCCTCTAGGACACTTTGGTCCATTCCTGCTCCATTCCTAATGTCTTCTCACACCCCTACAGTATCTTCCCATGCAATGGCAGAAGGTGCAAAGCCTGCCCATTTACTTCCTCACTCTCCAAGGTGCCAGATGTGTCAGCAATTTCCCTGCATTTCACTCAATCTAGTCTACAGTATTCTCTGCTCACAATGTGGCCTTCTCTACACTGGGGAGACAAAATGTATACTGGGCTTTACAGAACACCTACGATCTGTCCGCAGAAATGACCCTGAGCTTTGTGTTGTCTGCCACTTCAACACACCACTATGTTCCCTGACAAATGTCTCTATCTCGGATTTGCTGCCATGTTCCAGCGAAGCTGGGAGCGAGCTGGAAGAGCAGCATTTCATTTTACACTTGGGAACCTTTCAGCCTTCAGGACTCAATCTTGACTTCAATAATTTTAGTTCCTGAGCACTTACTTCCATGTCCTTACCTCAACTGCCTCAAACAAGGCCTTGTCATCACATGGGTTAACACCACAAACAATTAACAACTACTGAATCCCCAGGCTAACCTTTACCCACTCTTATGTCCATCCAACTGTTTTTCTTTATCTCTCTTGACTTCGTCTCCACCATTTACTTCCCAACCCCCACCCCACCCCAGCTTATGCACATCTGAAGTTCTTAAGAAGGATAACTGAATCTGAAACATTAACTTTACCTTATCTCTACTGAGGAGAAAGTGAGGGCTGCAGATGCTGGAGATCAGAGCTGAAAATGTGTTGCTGGAAAAGCGCAGCAGGTCAGGCAGCATCCAAGGAACAGGAAAATCGACGTTTCGGGCATAAGCCCTTCTTCCTGCGCTTTTCCAGCAGCTTATCTCTACTGAAGCTGCCAGACTGAGTATTCCCAACAATTGCAGTTGTTGTTGTTAATATTTCCCAGGTGTTGATTTCAGGAATATAGTTTGAGCAAAGCATTCCTGATGAGGGGAAGGCAACTTAAAGCACAAGTTAACCCATGCCAATCATGCTTACTTATTAAATCCTGTACAGGGCAGAATTGAAGGATACTCGCAAGGCATTTGTCCACCTATTGTGTTTCTTGAGGAGTTTTTTTTGTCACATACAAAACAAATGATAGCGAAATAATCATGCAACAAAAGGGCAGCAAGGAAGCTAGCAATAGAATTACCTTTAGGGAATTAAATGGCATGTTGGTTTTGTATACTGCCTTTTGACTTTTGGGACTAAGACTTAAAAATGGTAATGCTCTAAATAGTATTTTCATTGCAAATTTTTAAGCCAGTTGTCATGCATCAAGAAATACTGGCATTCAAATTGTTGTACATACCAGATAGTTTTACCAAATACTGGCTGAACATACTAGGCTGTCAAAGTCTTTTGATGTACGAGGGAAAAATTGTGATTATATAGCTATGAACTGGAGAATTGTTGCTTGATGTCAAGGTCTTACATTGTATCGGAGAGACAAGGACCTTTATACAAAGAATACAAAAGGAAACTGTCAAGTTTCAAATATCAACATCTCTTAACGTACAAAAGAGAGGAAAAGAGATAATATTTCACTGAGAAATGCATGCATTTTTAGATGGAGACGGACACAATGATTACCCTGTATCAAGAGCAATTTGCTAGATCTCCAAAATGCTGATACACATTTGACTTATTTAAATGCATGTTTTTAGTGATTGAACATCAATAAATAGTGGTTCTCAGAGGGATTCAGACAGTCCTGGTGTAAACAACAGTAATTACAAAGAAAAGCACTGACAGGTAAATCGTATAGTGCAGAGATTAATTACCAAAATCAGGGAGATCTCATTTTATGTCAGCATTTGTACTTTTCATTTTACATATCAATACCTATTGAAGAAGCAATTGAAAAGATTCAAACTCTGACACCTGCAATCCACAAAATATATTTATTTAGTGAAAATTGAAATCAGTCTAAAGACAGCTTTTTAAATAGCAGTAAAAAGATTTGCAGCATGTTTAATGTCTCCTACACTTATTGGGTAATGATTGAGTTCCCTATTTACTCACCAGCATGAGTGTTATTCATCATATTAATGTACTGTACTCGTTTACTCATCAATATGATTATTGTGAACGAGACATACAAATTCTTGAGCTATAATAAAGTCAAGTCATGGGGAACAATCTAGGAAAGTAGAGTTGAGGCCAATGTCTGATCAAAGATGAATTCACTGAATGGCAGAGCAAGCTTGAGTAGCCATACACCCCTATTTCTTGCATTCATTTTACTGATTGGATCATTGGCTATTTAACTGTATGTAATTGCTGTTGAATAAGGCAGTTACTCACAACATAGCCATTTGTCTTTCAGTGAAATTTCAGATTATCTTTTGGAGTTTCAGTTAATTCAAGAATGAGATCCATTCTGTAATGTCACCTACCCACTGTATAAATATTACAAGCTGAATTAAAGAAGACTGGTGATCCAAGATAGTGCACAGCAACAAGGTAAATGTTGCAGTTTCTCTTTCTGAATAGGAGGTAGGTGCCAGAGGGGAGTGAGAGTGCCTGAGATATTAACACTATATTTGACTGAGTGTGACATCAAAGAGCATGAGACGATCTGAGAAATTCAGAATTAGACCTGGCACAAAGGAGGATAGTTGAACATCAGTCATCAAAGCTTCAGGAAACCTCTGCAGGAATTCCTCAGAATAGATTTTTATTTCCCGAATGTACCTGTCCAGGGATACTACTACACACCTCTGAAGCAGATTGGATTTGAATCCAAGTCTGCTGGCTCTGAGTTAGGGGCACTACCACTGCATCACAAGAGCCCCTAGTTCCTCAGAGTAAATACTTTCTCATCAATTTTTTCAGAGATATCATTACATATCTCTTGAGCAGGTGAAACTTGAACCTAGACCTCCTTCTTCTAGTTTATCAGAGTATATACATTCAAACCAACCTGTTCAGAGATTTTAATACATACTTCTTGAGCAGGTGGGATTTGAACCCAGACCTTCTGGCTTTATTCCTCAGAATAGAATCCTAGGGCCAACCTTATTCAGTTGGTTCATCAGTGACCTTTCCTCCATCATTAGAAGGTCAGAAATAGAAGAATTCACAATGTTCAATATCATTCATGATTCCTTTTAGATACTAAAGTAGTCTGTGTGCAAATGCAGGAACATCTGACTGATACTTGGGGTGACAAGTGACAAATAATATTGTCTGACATCTGTGTGGTGCTAATGAACATCCCAACAAGAGAGGATCTAACATCACTCCTTGATATTCAATGGTATTTAATTCACTGACTCCCCCATTACTAACATGCTAGGCCAGATAATGAACTGCTGAAAATGTGTTGCTGGAAAAGCGCAGCAGGTCAGGCAGCATCCAGGGAACAGGAGAATCGACGTTTCGGGCATAAGCCCTTCTTCAGGAAGAAGGGCTTATGCCCGAAACGTCGATTCTCCTGTTCCCTGGATGCTGCCTGACCTGCTGCGCTTCTCCAGCAACACATTTTGAGCTCTGATCTCCAGCATCTGCAGACCTCACTTTCTCCTCAGATAATGAACTGGACTAGTCATATAGATACTGTGGTTATAAGAGTAGATCAGAGGCTAGGAAATCTGCAGTGAGTAAAGCACCTCTTGATGTCCAAAGCCTGTCCTAATGCCCAAAGGCTGTCAACAAAGTAAAAGTCAGGAATATGACAGAATACTAGAGAAACTTGATGCTGTCCAGGACAAAGCAGCCCAGGTGATTAGCACCATATCCTCAAACATTGACTCCTCTATCATTGATGTTAAGTTGCTACATCTGCAAGATACACTGCAGAAATTTACCAAGGCTCCTTAGATAGCAGCTTCCAAACCCCAACAATCAATTCTATCTAGAAGCACAAGGGTAGCAGATACATGGGAGTACCACCTGCAAGCTCTTCTCCAAACCACTCACCACCCTGACTCAGAAATATATCACAGTTTGACCCTATCACTGGGTCATACTTCCTCCCTAATGGCATTGTGACCTACAATAAATGGACTGCAATGGTTCAAGAAGGTAGTTCACCACCACCTTCTCAATAACAACTAAGAATGGGAAATAAAACACTGGTCCAGCCAGCGAAGACTAAAACTCCCCTGCGGATAAAAGAAAAACTGGGCAATGTTCTCTCAATTCCAAGTGAACCAAAATTGTGGAGTTACCTTCCAGTTCCTACTAGGTTCCAAATATCAATTCAAAACCTGAATAACTGTGAATTGTTACTAAAGGAATTTCATTAAGAGAGACCATGAGGATGGTCTGACATGGCGAATGAGATCATTCGCAATGTTGTCGAAGCGGATGTTTGTTGTGAATGGCCTAACATACTGAGTTTGATTTTTCTGCCACTGTGATGGTGGGTTTTGAGACAAGCAAGCTGTGGATGGGGGAAGCTGAATTAGGTATCACCTTGTTACATTCATGCTACCAGTGATCTTTCACAGGCTGATCTGAAAATCAGATTGTCTAATGGTTCCACAGAGGCGGGCAGCAAGTTCCATTTGTTTAGCTCCCAATCAGGGATGACTTTGGGGCCTCACTAACATTTTGGAGTGGCAGAGCAGTCCTCTGCTGTATGAGGAGGCTGCCAACTCAATGGAGCTGGCCTCTCAGCAGAAACCACCAAGGTTTCAGGCCCCATTGACAGGCCATGAGAATGAAACACTGCATTCTCCATCAAACATGATCCAGTGGAAGGCTTCTCCTCAATCTCTGTGGGTACCTTTTCTATATCTTGTTTATGTATGCACTATTGTCCAGCCCAGAGAGAGAATCTCCACGCTGTGGCACCCAGGCAGTGCTTGACCTGTACCTCCCCCAGGGGTGGGCCTGTAAAAGCTCCAGAGGTGCCAGTTCTCTTTGAGTCTTTGCCATCAAGAGCCACTTAAAATTCTTATTAAAATCACAAATAGGAAGGTGGCTTGAGATATGGTCTCCTCTGAAAAGATTGCTAAACTAGTCTCACTGCTGGTAAGTGTGGACTCAGAGCCTCCATTTGGTCCTAATGCCATTTTCCTGAAGCCCATGGAAAATTCCAATCCTTTGCTTTTGAAAGTTAATGGAAGTAATATTCTACATCTGCTCTATGCAATCTGCGTCTAAGGAAATAAAATAGGGATCTGGATGTCGTTTTGCTCGCTGAGCTGGAAGGTTCGTTTTCAGATGTTTCGTCACCATACTAGGTAACATCTTCAGTGACCCTCTGGACAAAGCACTGCTGATGTTTCCTGCTTTCTATTTATCCCAAAGAAGCACAAACATATAAAAAGAAAGCAGGAAAACATCAGCAGTGCTTCATCCGGAGACTCACTGAAGATGTTATCTATTTTGGTGATGAAACATCTGAAAATGAACTTTCCAGCTCAGCAAGCAAACTTACATCCAGAACCTCAACCTGAGCTACAAATCTTCTCAAAACTTGCTAAAATAGGGATCACATTGCTGCATTTTTTGACAGTGAGATTGTCCCAATAATCTTCTGATAGATGGCCCCCTAATTGTCTGCCTTTGAATTCACTGTTCGTGGTGAGTTGTAGATCTGATCAGAGCACTGTCAGACTGGCATGGAGAAGATGGGCACGGCTGAAGCAGGTCAGGGACCATAAGGGCTCCTCAACATGGAGAAATGTTAATTGGACTGCAAATGCGTTTGCAAATAACCAAGATCAGCGAATTCAATGTGATGGCTTAGGTTTGGTTGTAATTGTGACCCTTTCAGGTTCATGCCTTCAATAAAACGCCATAGGCTTCCCAGCTCCAGATCCCAGCTTGATGCCTGGAGGATGCCTCCAGTTAGTAGTTAGCCTTTGCATGTGATGGATAAGAATTCTTCAGTGGCAGGATGCTGATGAGGCAACAGAATTATCCACTGAAGCAGTATAATATCCTACATTGTACAGAAGGCAATCAATCCAATTGGCGCCTCGGAACCCTTCAACCCCAGGGCAACAATGTGGACCTCATCAGTTTCCTCATTTCCCCTCCCCCCCACCTTACCCTAGTTCTAACTTTTCAGCTCAGCACCATCATCATGACCTGACCCACCTCTCAAACTTCTTTCCCACCTATCCGCTCCACCCTCCTCTCTGACCTATCACCTTTATCCTTTCCTCCATCCTCCTATTGCACTCTCAATTACTTTCTCCTCAGCCCCACACCCTCCCATTTGCCTCCCCACCCCTGAAGCTCCCAGGTTCATTCCTGATGAAGGGCTCCTGCCCGAAACGTCAATTTTCCTGCTCCTTGGATACTGCCTGACCTGCTGTGCTTTTCCAGCACCACTCTAATCTTGACTCCAATCTCTAGCATCTGCAGTCCTCGCTTTCACCTAGCCAATCCAATTCTCAATCCACCTGTGGATTAGGTTCCCAAAGACAGAAGACACCAGGCAACTATCACAACATAGGCCCTTCCCTTCAATGTTCCCAACTCTTCAGCCTCCAAGCCTACAAACCAGCAGCTGGGAAAATTCAGCCTTTTGATTCTGACACTTAATAACTCGAAAATTATTTAATTCTTCAGTCTTGAGATTCTAAATTTAAGAATTAATTTCAAAAAGAAGCTTTCTGAAATATGTGACTGACAGTTAATTCATTCTTTGGCTGGATCATACATTCCGTACAGTGTGGAAACAGGCCACTCTGGCCCAACAAGCCCACACTGACCCTCCAAAGAGCAACCAGACCCATTCTCCACTGTCTAATGCACCTAACCTGCACATTCTTAGATTGTGGAAGGGAATCAGGTCACCTGGAGGAAACCCATGTAGACATGGGGAGAACATGCAAACTTCACACAGACACCCCAGAGCTGGAATCAAACCCAGGTCCCTGGTGCTGTGAGATAGCAATGCCAACCGCTGAGTCACCATGACTGCTGATAGAGATATTTACATTTTTGTTGTTTTAAGCATTCAAAGGCAAAATGTTTTTGCATGCCACCAATACTAAAATGTACACATATAATTGGATCAACGCTTCTTAAAATAGATCAGCCACCCAAGAATTATATACATTTAGATAACATCTTAAAACGAGCAAACAATTATAATACATTCTTGTTCCATCAAGAAGATCAATCTGAGTTCAAAAGTCACTTAATAGATTATGTAAAGCTTTCAAGAAGATCAAACAAATTGGAGGAAAAGAACAATCATATCGTTCCAGCATGGAATGCCTGTCTGTTTGGTTAATAAATAGTGATGTCTTGTTATAACTAGCTTTTAATCTTGGCAGCAACACAATCATAGCCAAAAACAATTCAGTCTTTCTTGAAGATGAAATGCTGCCAAAGAGAACATTTTTTTGTTGGATGGATTTGTATACAAATACTGTACAGTAGAAATTATAGTTGCATTTAAAATAGTTTTATATATAATATATACGCACGCAATTTAGTTGGTTTGAATAGCTTGGACAGACAGTAATATTTGGGTAAGAGAAGAAATACACAGCATGAATGTATAAACTTTTCCAGTTGTACAGAAAAATGGTTACAAATTATTTTTCAAAATCTTATACTTAAGGGGATATAAACCCCATTTTAAGGAGAACAGATCTGCATCTCAGGCAAATAAAATGGACAGTGCAACTTTTTCAGCTGAGACCAAAAGACATGAGGGGCCGAGTGGACTTATCGCGATTAGAAGACACTTTATTCAGAGATCCAGGTAATGATCTGAGCACCTGGGTTTAAATCTGTGATGGCTGATGGTAAAATTTGAATTTAAAAAAATCTGGAATTAAGAATCTAACAATGACTGTGAAACCATTGTTTGAAAAAGCCCATCTGGTTCATCAATGTCTTTTAGAGAAGGAATCCTCTGTCTTTACCTACGGGTGCCTCCAAACTCACAGCAATGTAGTTGACTCTTAACTGCCCCCTGGACAATTAGGAATCAGCAATAAATGCTGGCTTAGACAGTGACATCCAATTCTCATCAATGATTTAAAAAACAATATATAACAGAGAAGGTTTAATGGCTTCAGTCTCTTTGGAATATAATTCCTTACATAAAAATATAAAGCATTTGTATTTGATAATCACCAAAAAAAGAGAAACTGAAAGGAAAGAGAAATAAAGTTTCTCTATTGGTTGCCTTCTCAGTTCTCCATTATAGAGCATGTTTCAATACATTACCATAGTCCAATCGTTTAGCCAAATCCACAGTAAAATTCTGCATATGAATAAAGTATTGCCTGGTCATTTTTTTCCTCAAATGCATGTTGTTGCATCACATTTAAAATACAGTTTACAGAGAAAAGGGCAATCATTTACAAACTCCAGACATAATTCTCTAATAACAGAAATTACTGTTCCATTTGTTTTGTAGCTTAATTAAGTTTTGTATCAACTGACCTGATGCTTACTTAAATTCAATTTGCCATGTAGACTTAAAAAGAGGTGCATTTATGCTTTAGTCACAGAACAATCCATCGTGCTTCATGACCTTGTTATAAATACACTTCTGTGGCTTACTGAGAAGCACAGTGGGAAAACTCATTTACAATATTAGAAAATGTGGGGAGGTGGTGGCATATTGGTAATGCCACTGGGATAGTTGTTAATGACTCTGAGTTGTAGTTCTGGATATGAGAGTTTGAATTTCATCATGACAGATGGTGAAATTGGAATTGAGTTTAAAAAAATTGAAATGAACAGCTGGCCTAATGACAATCATGTAACCAATGTTGATTTTCATTTTGAAAAGAATAACTGATTCACTAATGACCTTTAGGGAAGGAAATCTACTGTCTCTACCTGATCTGGCCTCTATGTCACTCTAGATGCACAGTGTACGATTGACCTTTAAGTGTCCTCTAAGTGAAAATTATGCAACACCAGGTTATAGTCCAACGGGTTTATTTGAAAGCGCTAGCTTTCGGAGCACTGCTCCTTTACCAACATCGGCACCTTCAACAAATGGCCCTGTAGATGATTAGAAACTGCTAATAAATATTGGCCTAGTGAGTATCACCCACATCCTGTGAACAAATACACAGTTTAATGTAATCTGACCATACAAAGTGATTTCTTGGCTTGCCTTCAATTGGTTTGGAGAAATGTGTGCGATCACCTACATTAATTTCTGGTTGCACGGTTCTATTATTTTTTCATTATTGAGTGCCCTATTCATATTTGCAGCTTGATTAATCTTTGTATCAACTGACCTGATGCTTAATTAAATTCAGTCATATAATAGCTATTGACTGTTGCGAACCTATACTGGCTTGTGAGAATCATGGGAATAAGTTGTGAGCTGTACAACTGAGCCTTAGCGGGTTCGTCTGATACACCTGAATTTCCAACAATGCTGTTGTGTACGAATGGATGAAGGCATGCTCCTGACTATGTTTGGGTGGCAACAGCATCCCAAGCGTTCAGGCATCAGCTTTGGAGGGAGCTGGAAGGATGGCTACACCATGACGCTGAGCAGTAGGTAGAGGATTAGAGAAAATGAATGTAGCTCTGAATCATTGATGTTTAGATGTGGAGCAGGGTGTTATTTATCTTAAAGGTGTCTTGGAGAAATTGTATGATGAAAGACCAGGCAGTTCTTGGTCCTTACAAAAGAAGCAAGTGTTTGTGGTTCATACTTTGGCAGGGCCAAGAAAATGTCATTTGCAACTGCCAAGTGGGTTTGTGATTGCCTCCTTTTGTTTGCCTTCACTTAAGTCAAGTCCTGAAGAGGGAACTGGCACAATATTGAAACTGACCTCCATTGACAAATCAATCGACTAAGAACAAATTGCAACAAATACTAAAGCAAATGGGCTAATAGTATACATGAATCCCATGTTAGCATGAAAGGATGCAGAGAAAAAAACGTTGAGCTGATTACAGAGTTTGCATGAGCTATTTTAGTTCATTCCAAAAATTCTGCTGCAAATTTGTACTTGGTACCAAAGTGTTATGGTTCTAACTCTATTCATTTGAGTTTGTTGTTCTGAGACCTCAAGAACCTCAATCGACTTCCATCCCACCTGTGTCCAGAAAATTATCTCTCTTCTTTCAAATATCAACCAAGAATTTCTGTTTTGGGAGAAATCAGTGTTCTGGCCACAAAGTGTTAATTTTGAAATGATAATGTTTTGGTCCAGTTTCCCTCAAACATGTTTACATATCACCAAACATATAATTTTCAATGAAAGTTTGCAGTTGGACAGTTTTTCTATAGTTGTTTAAACTAAAATCGAATTTAGAAACCTTCGTTGGTAAATATAGGATTATCTGCTAAGGTTTTCTATCAATGGAAATAGATTTATCACAAAACATTATATCTCCTCAGAGTTGAGCTACATGCTGCAAGAGAGAGATTTGCTTACTCTGTGATGTTAGGAAGAAGGCTGACAGGAGAACAAGATGCAGATCGAAATCACTGAGGAGGAGAACAGCAGGAGCATGATGCCAGCTCTTAAATACAAGGTCAGACGTTAAAAATACTAAAACAGCTCTAGGAAGGTGAATGAGCCAAAGAAATCTGCAGATGGTGGAATCCAAGGTAGACAAACAGGAGGCTGGGAGACTGGTGACTTTCCACCTCCTGATGCTGCCTGACTGGCTGTGTTCTCCCAGACTCCTGCAAGGAAGGTGAATGACAGAGTATGCTGAAATGCGCCCACACCACCATCCACATCATCTACTGTGTCAGTTGTTTTCGATGTCATCCCATTTATCTCTCCAGTTCCTCGGCTCACAAGCTTCATTCCTGATGAAGGGATCTTGCCCAAAACTTCAATTCTCCTGATCCTCAGATGCTGCCTGACCTACTGTTCTTTTTCAGCACCCACTCTCAACTTCATTCTCCAGCATCTGCAGTCCTCCCTTTCTCCTAACTAATATGATACCCTGAGTCTCCTGAGGGACAGGTGCTTGGCTAGATCCAAACTATAACTTCAGTTCATAAACCTTGAGTTGGAGTTTCCCCTCTTACAAACTGCACCTCTGCATCCACCCCCTCTCTTCTGCGGAGTGGCAGACGACTGAGGGAAAGTGAAATAACTCCATAGAGGCCAGTAACCCAACATCAAGGCAGCCTTTATTTACATATGGAAAGTCCTTGATGCTGATCCTGCTCCCTCAGAGCCAACTCTCAGAGTGAACAGAACCTCTGACACTCCTGTTTATATCTATCAGCCAGGGCTCCCTGATTGAACCAAATTAGCAGCCCCAATCAGGGAACTCATACTCTATGAGGTTCACTTGGCTGACCTTTGTTACAATCACCACAGAAAGGTTGTTTCTATCATTAATTATCATACTTCTGCCCATCTGAGGCCCAGGCTAGAATTACGTAAGTAGATCATGAACTGTTATTTGAAATGGCAAGCATAAATCAGATGTAACACAGTAGAAACAGTCTACAAGTTATTAACATGCTTTCAAAACATTCCCACAAACGCATTCTTCCATACTTAGACATGAAGCAGACATGAATTCTCTACAGTTAGAGGATATTTTGATTGCCATTTGTTTGGCTTCCTCAAATTCTACAGTTGTCTTGCCTTGATTTCACCGAGTTCCATGAATCTTGATGAATCCCACAGGGCTAAATGTTGTTGCCCAACTCGGCATGTTTTCAATGGGGTTGGGGAGCACACAAAATATGTTGGGTGCCCAGCCCATCCCCGTCCACCCCTGAACTGTTTTGAATAATCCAGGGTTGGTACGCTCATTTATGCACCTACCCTCGAGCTACTGAGACCGTTAACTGCCCGATTAAATGATTGTTAAAGACCTCAGACTTTTCCATTGTCATAAAATGCTGGGCAGTTACAGGGATGGGAATGGGAGGTACATTGCGAACGTCATTTTTAATATGCCATCCTGAAGTGGCTGCAGCAATCAAGGGTTCCTAAATGTGCATTGGAGGATGTCCCAACAAAATGTCATCCATCCTTTTATTGTGCCTGTCTGTCCACCAGACTGCTAACCCTCCACACTCATAGAGTCATAGAGTCCTAGAGCATGGAAACAGGCCCTTTGACCCAAACTGGTCCATGTCAACCAAAATGGCCATCCATGCTAACCTCATTTCCCTGCACTTGGCCTATGTCCTTCTAAACCTTTTCAACCTATGTATTTGTCTAAATGCCATTTAAATATTGTTAATGTACTTGCTTCAACCACTTCTGCTGGTAGCTCTTTCTAAACGCATACCACCCTCTGTGTAAATAAGTTCCCTCTCAGGTTCCTTTTTATTCTTTCCCCTCTAACCTTAAACTGATGCCCTCTAGTCCCCAACCCTGGGAAAAAGACTGAATGCACTCAACCTATTCATGCCTCTCCTGATCTTATGCTCCTCTGTAAGATCCCCCCTTCTTTTTCCTATGCTCTAAAGAAAAAAAGCCATAGCTTGTCCAACCTCTCCCTATAACACAGGCCATGAGTCCAAGCAACATCCTTGTAAATTTATTTTTCACTCTTTCCAGTTTAGCAAGGTGACCAAAACTAAACACGATACTCCAAGTGCAGCCTTACCACGTCCTGCATAACTGCAACAGAACTTCCCAACGTCTATACTCAATGCTCTGACTGATGGGTTGCATCAGTTCCTGAGACCTGGCACAGCTGAGATTGTAGGAGTTGCCAAACAATTAGATCTGAAGAATGAAATATCCTAGCCCACTGAGGAGCATAGCACCAACTCTGAACCAGTTAGGCCAGTCCCAGTGCTTTATCACTGCTGGGCAGAACTTTTACAAGTCAATCCATTCAGGCCAGAATTTCTTTCTGGGAGGGGTTAGGTGAAATGAGATTCATGCAAATTATGATGATGTAACCATCGTATGGATCTGCAATCAGTAAAACAGAAGTCACCAGTTTAGAATGAGCATGTGAAGAGTGAGGTCTTAGACACTAGTCTTGAGAGCTGTATTTGATAACTATTACATACAGGTGCAAATATTAGGTGTTGAGAGCCTTTATTAGAAATAAGGAGCAAGCAATGTCAAGGACGGTGTATGTGCAACTACCCGCATCTGGAGTATTCTGACCTCACATTTCAATGTGGAGCCAGCACCATTGGCTGTAGCTGAGGAAAAATACCTGCAAAGGCAAGATCAGAATTTAAAGTAGAGACCAAGGGATACAACTGAAAAGATGAGAGTGGCAAAATCCAGATAGGACCTCTAAAGACTTTGAAGGTCTAGTTGAGTAAAAAGCAGGACAACTCCAAAAGTAGGCCGAGAAAACTTTAGTAAAGAAAAGCTAAAAGAGGAAAAGACTCCAAAGGCAGGGAAAAGACCTCATAAGAGTTTGATTACAGTGAAGAGACTCTTGGAGGGGTAGGGAAAAGAGCATTAGAAGACTTTGAAACCCAACCACAAACCAGCAACATTCTGGAGAAGAAAAACAGAAAGAAGTGTAATGCAAAATTTGTAATTTTTGGTTTGGTTGCCAAAGTGGGTCCAATGATTAATTTATCAGTATTTCTAGAGACATGACTTTTTAAAGACCAGTATGAAAAGGTAGTTTCTGGGATGATAATGGAAATTTGTTTGCATTGAGAGAGTTAGACAACCGGGATACAGTAAACACTGAGGAACATTAGTTTGTTTTCATTTTAGAAGGATCATGATTTTTTTCTGCTTAGGGGCAAAACCATTTGTTTAGAAAAGCATTTGTTTACAGAAGTTCTGCTTGAAGTTTGATGTATAAAAGTTTGTCCAAAGAAAGGAGTTAATTTAGAATTGATGAGAAATAAGTTACCTTATTGGAAGGGTTTTTGTGAGAAAGGTTCAGACCAGAGTGTTTGGAAAGGGTAGGAAACTGAAAAGGTCTACGAATAATTATGCTAGAAGGAAGAGGCTACCAAACTCTCAATACCAGAAATGGAACAAAATGGTTAAATCAAACCTATGCTTATGATAGAGAAGTGTTTGAGTACTGTAAAGTACTTTTACTGTGTCTTGAAAACTTCCAAATTATGTAGTATGTGAATAGCTATCTTTATTCTATTTTATCTTATTTTCTTTTGCATGATGAACCTGTATTTTATTGCGAAAACCAAAATCTGCAGCATTTCAAGCTTATGTTTCAGTGAAAGACAACCCATTAAATAAATAAAAGCAAACTAAAATACAACCCATCCACAAAATTTCAGTCTGGGTCTGCTTTGTCCTGTAATAACATAAATAGAGATCATAACAACGTGGTATTCATCTGGGATTTAAATTTATAAGATTTAAGAAGGATCTGTGTCTTTCTTTTTAATGTAATGGGTACACGGTGGTCCTGAACATATAACAGCAATGTTGTGATAAAGTTTATTACATGGAATTTAAAAATGGTTTTGTATGTTGCTAAGACTTTTTCAGAAATGAAAATATAACAGCGGAATACTTTGACTACAGCTAAAGTGAAGGAGCTAGCAGATAGTTTGATGGTGGCATTAAAAGCAAGTTCTCATAAGCAGCAGCTGCTTTATTCAACGTTTGGAATTAGAAGAAAGGAAACCTGAAATTGGAAAGTTACAGCTGGAATTAGCTAAGATACTATTAGAAATGAAAATACTTGAGTTAGAAGAAGAAACAGGAGATTAGAAAATGGGAAAATGGAAAGTGAGGAAGAACGAAAACAGAGAGAAATGAACTGTGATGTAGAATTAAGAAAGCTTGAAATGGAAGGGGAAGAAAAATAAAAATGGAGGGAGATGTAATTAAAAATACTCAAATGCCAAAGAGCTTACAGATCACAGGTTGACCAAAGAATAGTTGAGAGTAAATGCTGAAAGAGGAGGTAATAATTGGAGAAAGAAACTAATTCTAATGACAGATTTGATTTAACTAAAAATTTACTTAGGATGGAGTTGGAAAGTATTTTACCTTGTTTAAGAAGGTAGCTGGACATATGAAAATGGCTAATAGATGTTTGAATCTTAATGTCCTAGAGTGTTTTGATAGGTATAACTATCTAGGAGAAAGTGAGGACTGCAGATGCTGGAGACCAGAGTTGAAAAGTGTGGTGCTGGAAAAGCGCAGCAGGCCAGGCAGCATCCGTGGAGCAGGAGAATTGACGTTTTGCGCGTAAGCCCTTCTTCAGGAATGAGGCTAGTGTGCCAAGCGGGCCGAGATAAAAAATAGAGGGGGTGGGAATTTGGGGGAGGGGTGCTGGGATATGATACGGTGGAAGGAGGTGAGGGTGATAGGCCTATCACCCTCACCTCCTTCCACCGATCGTATTCCCAGCACCCCTCCCCCAAATTCCCACCCCCGCCACCCTTAATCTCAACCCT
>NC_057723.1:20788765-20803486 GCF_004010195.1 Chiloscyllium plagiosum | reverse complement strand
GTGGTCTCTCTGGAACGCTGATAGGGGTGGGGAGGGAAATATATCCCTGGTGGTGGGGTCTGTTTGGAGGAGGTGGAAATGACGGAGGATGATATGATGTACCCGGAGGTTGGTGGGGTGGAAAGTGAGGACCAGTGGTTCTGGCCTGGTGGCGATTGGAGGGGCAGGGTTCAAGGGCAGAGGTGCGGGAAGTGGAGGAGATGCAGTGGACAGCATCGTCGACCTGCCTATATTGCTTGCAAGACAAAGCTTTTCACTGTGCCTCGGTACACATGACAATAAATTCAATTCAATTTAATGTCTGTGTATACAGTTTATCAAAAGAAAAATTTGAAGAATATGAAGTTATCAAAAAGGCAGTACTCAGTACTTACGAGCTTGAGTCTGAAGCTATGAACCTAAATATAGGACTACAAAGGAAGAAGCCTAATCAAACATTTGTGGAACTTGCAAGGAAGAAGGATTAAAGAAGTGATGATCAGCAGTTCTGACAGATAGCTATGATGTCTTACAGAGTGAATTATAGGTGGGCAGACGGTCATGTAGATAGTTACAAGAAAATTAGAACAGTGGAAAACCTATGGATGGAAGGGACACTCGGTTTAGAGGGTAGGTGGAAGGATGCCAAATTAACAAAAGAGAAAGGCTGCACCAAAATGTGACATAAGAACTTGACACGCTTCCATTGTAAAGCGATGAGACAGACCAAAACAACTTGCTGTAAGTTAAATAGTAGACAGAATGCAGTATTCAAAATATCCAAGGAATCTTCAGAATCTTCAGAAAAGGAAAAGATATAGGTATTAAAAATTGTAACAGGAATACAATAAGAACATCTTTCCTTAGAATGGACCAAGAAGGGTGAGATAATTCAGGACAGTTATGACAGTTCTTCTAGTGTTGATAAGGAGAATCAGTTCACTTGGAGGAGTTCTGAGTATATTATTTAAAAAGGGAAGATTTTCCTTATGCTGCAAATCAAGGAAGGATATCAGTAAAGATATTGAGAGACACTGGAGCAAGTCAGTCGCAGATGGTGGCTGATGATAAAATTTGTCATTCGTTGGAGTTAATGAAGGAGAAAAATTTAATTGGAAGTATAAATGGAGGTTAAAAACCAGTTTCAATATGCAGAATTGGATTAAAGAGTGACTTGATGAATGGAAAAGTTGCAATGAGTGTTATGACCTAGATCTCAGGTCCATGAAATTAGAATGGAAAAAAAAAGTCTATGAAATAGGGAAATTATTTGGATATTTAATAGTCAAATAACTTTCAAAAAAACCTGAGAAAGATAAAGATACAGAGAATGATATGTTTAGCCTATCATTTTAATTAGAAACATAATAAATGAATTTAGAATTGAAAGAGTTATATCAAACAGCCTACTCAGAAATCAAACCTTTAAAAAGCCTGTATGTTGTTACATGAAGACAAAATATTAGTGAAGAAATGGAGACCACCTCAAATACAGACAATATGAATAGGCAGTTAACCATCAGGTTGTAGTCCATCTGAATTTCATAGTAAAAGTTTGTGAGTGGCAATGCCATACATGTAGAAGTAAATACAAACTAGTTGAAAAAAATTCTATTCTCAGTCAAATAGAGAAGATGAAAAATCAGTGAGATTTCTGGTGCATAAGAATTCAGTCTTGGAATTAGCTCCACTGGGTCACAGCACCGCCAATACATTTTTGGTTTGGCAGCAGAGATTAAAAATAGATGCACCAGTTTTAGAACACAACCTCTGAAAATCAAGGAAGGGTTAAAAGAACTAGAGAAAAGCCATAGTATAAAGCAGAAGAGATGGGACAACTCTAGACATAGTGTAAAAATGATTGAAATGGTCAGTCATTTCCATGTGAGAGATTCTGTCATTGAGGTGGAAGAGGGTCGGTTTGGGAGATGGTAAAATTAATAGCTATTTTAATGATTAGCAAGTAAATGTAAATGAGTTGAAGTAATGTATTGTAATATGGACCAAGTAGCAATAAACATGGGATATGTGGTATAATCAGATTCTGATAAATCATGATGTCATTACTAATCACATGACTCTGACATCAGTTAGAGAGAAGACACATTCTTGAATGAACATGTGACAAAGAAATCTTGGACACTGCTCTCAAGAGTTGTATTTGATTACCCAGTCTGTACAGATGTACCTAAAAGGAGTGTTACAATGCACAAGGAGCTGAAGAGTCTTACTAACAGTTAAGGAGCAAGCAACTTCACAGATGTTACATGTATAGACACCCAGCACCTGAGATACTTCAGACCAGAATCAATATATGCACTGGCTTGAAGCACATGATAAATCTGGGGTAAGAAGTTTACTCTTCCATCCTTATTACTATAAAGTCCGGTGCACGGTTAGAAATTAAATCCACACCTAAAACTGCAGTTAATGACTATTTTATATACTATCATTGGTTTGTAATTTTCTCATAGGGATTTCTCATATACAAATAAACATACAAATTATTTATTCATTCACTGGATGTGACCATTGCTGGGCTGGCCCATTTAAGATCCATCTCTAGCTGACCTTGAGAAGGTGCTGGCGAGCTGCCTTCTTGAACTGCTGCAGTCCGTGTACTGTAGGTAGACCTACAATGCCATTTAAGAGAGAGTTCCAGGATTTTGACCCTAGCAACAGTGATGGACTGGTGATATATTTCTAAGTTAAGATGGTGAGTGATTTGAAGGGGGAACGTGCAGGCTGTGGTGTTCCCATCCATCTTTGTTCTTCTATATGGAAATGGTTGAGGGTTTGAAAGGTGTTGTCTAACAATCTTTGGCAAATTTCTACAGTGCATCTTGTGGATAGCATAACCTGCTGCTACTGAGATCTGTGGTGCAGAAAGTGAAGTTTTGTGGATATGGTATCGATCAAGCAGGCTGCCGGATGATGTCAAGCTTCTTGAGTGTTGTTGGAGCTGCATCCAGCCAGGCAAGGGGCAAGTATTCCATCACACTCCTGCCTTGTGCATTGTAGATGATGGGCAGGCTTTGGGGAGTCAGGAGGTGAGTACTCACCACAGTATTCCTAGTCTCTGACTTGTTTTTGCAGGCAATGTATTTATATGTGAGTCCAACTGAGTTAATGGTCAATGGTAATGCCTAGGATGTTAATAGTTTGGTTTCAGTGATGTAACCTCATTGAATGTGAAGGGAGAGTATTTAGATTGGAGATCAACATTATCTGGCATTTTTGTGCTATGAATGTTATGCCACTTGACAGTGCAAGTGTGGATATTATCCAGATCTTGTTGCATTTGAATATGGACTGCTTCAGTATCTGAGGAATTGTAAATGGTGCTGAACACTGTGCAGTCAGCGAACAATCCACTTCCAGCCTTATGATGGAGGGAAGATCATTGATGAAGCCGCTGAAGATGGTTGGGTCTAGGACACTCTCCGAAGGAACCCCTGCAGAGATATTCTGGAACTGAGATGACTGATCTCCAAAAACTATGACCATCTTCCAATGGCTATTGAGGGAGTGCAGCGTAGGTTCACGAGGTCAATTCCTGGAATGGCAGGACTAGCTTATGTTGAAAGACTGGAGCAACTGGGCTTGTATACCCTTGAGTTTAGAAGACTGAGAGGGGATCTGTTTGAGACATATAAGATTATTATAAGGATTGGACACTCTGGAGGCAGGAAACATGTTTCTGCTGATGGGTGAGTGCCGAACCAGAGGACACAGCTTAAAAATACGGGGTAGACCATTTAGGACAGAGATGAGGAGAAACTTCTTCACCCAGAGAGTGGTGGTTGTGTGGAATGCTCTGCCCCAGAGGGCAGTGGAGGCCCAGTCTCTGGATTCATTTAAGAAAGAGTTGGATAGAGCTCTCAAGGATAGTGGAATCAGGATACTGATTAAGGATGATCAGCCATGATCATATTGAATGGTAGTGCAGGCTCGAAGGGCAGAATGGCCTACTCCTGCACCTATTGTCTATTGTCTATTGTATCAGGTATTAATCCAACCAGCAGAGAGTTTGTATCCTGATGTTCATTGTTTCCAGTTTTGTTGTGGCTCATTGATATCACATTCCTTTGAATATAGCCTTGATGTCGTAGTCACCTCACCTCTGGAATTCAGGTCTTTTGTCCATGCTTGATCCAAGGCTGTAATGAGTTCAGGAGCTGAGTGGCCCTGCTAGAATCCAAAGTGGGTGCCACTGAGTAGGTTATTGCTGAGCAGGTGCTGCTTGATGGCACTGTTGATGACACCTTCCATCACTTTACTGATGATTGAGAGTGAGTGATAATTGGCTGAGTTAGATTTGTCTCGCTTTTTGTTTACAAGACACACCTGGGAAATTTTCCATATTGTTGGGTAGATGCCAGTATTGCAGTAGCATTGGAACTGCTTGGCTAGGGGAATGGCAAGTTGTGGAGCAAGACGTCAATGCTATTTCCAGAATGTTATCAGGGCTGGTAGCCTTTGCAATATCCAGTGACACCAATTTTGGGGTGAATTGAATTGGTTGAGAACTGGTCTCTGTGTTGCTGGGGACCACTGGAAAAAGCTGAAATGAATCATGCACTTGGCAGTTTTGGTTGAAGAATGCTGCAAATTCTTCAGCTTTATCTTTTGCACTGATGTGTTGGATGGGGGATATTTGTGGTTTCTCCTCCTTCAGTGAGTTGTTTAAGTGTCCATCACAAGTCACGACTGATTGTGGCAGTACTGCAGGGCTTAGATCTGATGTACTGGTTGTGGGATCACTTACCTCTATCTGTCACTTGCTGCTTATACAGTTTTGCATGCACATAGTCCTATTTGGTAGCTTCACTAATCTGACACCTCATTTTGAGGTATGCCTTGTTTTAAGCCTAGCATGCCCGACTGCCTTCTCCATTGAATCAGTGTTGATCCCCTGGCTTGGTGGTAATGGATAAGTAGGGTGTATGAAGAGCCATAACGTTGCAGATTGTGCTGGAATACAATTCTGCTGCTGGTGATGGCCCCACAATGCCTATGGATGCCCAGTCTTGACTTGTTAGATCTCTTTGAAGCCTGTCCCATTTAACATGGTGACAGTGCCAGACAATGTGATGGATGGTATTCTCAATGTGAAGGCAGGACTTTGTCTCCACGAGGGCTGTATAAGGGTCACTGTCACTAACACTGTCATGAACAGATGCATCTGCAGCTGGCAGATTGGAAACAATGAGGTCAAAAATGTTTTCCCTCTTATTACTTCCCTCACCACCTGCCGGAGACCCAGTCACAGTTATGTTCTCTAGGAACCAAGCAGCTTGATCAATAGTGCAGCTGTCAAGACACTTTTGGTGGTGGACATTGAAATCTCCACCATAGTATGCTTTGCACCCTTGACATCATCAGTTCTTCCTCCAAGTGTTGTTCAACATGGAGGAATACTGATTCATTAGCCAGGGGAGGACTGTACGTGAGAATCAGCAGGAGGCTTCCTTGCCCATGTTGTACCTGAAGCCATGAGACATCATGGGGTCCAGAGTTAAGGAATCTCAGGACAAGCTCCCTTCCAACTGCCTACCTCTGTGCCACCATCTCTGCTGGGTGGAACAGGACATATCCAGAGATGGTGATGTTGGTGTGTGGGACATTTTCTATAAGGTATGTTTCTGTGAATATGACTATATCAGATTGTTGCTTGATTAGGGTCTGTGAGACAGCTCTCCAAATTTGGCACTAGCCTCCAGATGTTAGTAAGGAGGACTTTGCAATGTCAACAGGACTGGGTCTGTTGTTGACTTTTCCAATTCCTAGGTTGATGCCAGTTAATTCATCCCTTTCTTTATTGAGATTATGTTTTGATTAAAACAACTGAATGGCTTGCCAGGCCATTTCAGAGGGACGTTGAGAGACAAACGCATTGCTGTGGGTCTGGAGTCACATGTAGGCCAGACTAGGTAAGAATAGCAGATTTCCTTCCCTAAAGGTAATTAGTGAGCTAGATGGGTTTTTCCCAATAATCGACAACTGTTTCATGTTCCTCAGTAGGTCCTTAATTCTAGATTTAAAAAAATAATTTCAAATCCAGGTCACCAGAACATTTAGTGAGTTTCAGAATTAATAGTCTTGTGGTGAAACTACTAGGCCATTTACTTCAGTAATATTCTCAAAGTTTTGAAGAAGAGCTACTGGACTCTGTTTTCTCTTCACAGATGCCAGACCTACTGAGTCTCTTCAGCAATTTTTGTTTTTGTTTTTGTTTGTTTCAGATCTCCAGAAACTGCAGTTCTTTGATTTATTTTATTACATTGAAGACCACTTGATCTATCTGCAGCAGAAACCCTGTTCACTTTTGGCATCTTCACGTTATAACTTGCATTTCTATGATACTTTTAACATGTTATTCTTCACAGGCATATTTTCAAATCAAATTGTACATTGAACCATGTTCAATAGCATTTTAACAAAGGTGACCAAAAACTTATGCTTTTGTCAAAGTAGTAGATAATAAGAAGAATCTTTACAAAAGGGAAGTAGAGAGGTGAATAGGTTCTAGAGAGGGTATTTTAGGGTTCAATGACCTTGAAGATGAAAGGCAATAACTGAGATCTTCATTTCCTGCTTTTCTTTCTCAGTTTTCCAACTCTCTGCTTTGTAAGATGCAATGAGATGTTCCATTTTACAATATAAGCACTAATTGGTGATGATGGAGTATTTCTGTTCTTCCCAGGATTAAAAACTAATGAATCAATGTGAGTGTTAAGTACAGTTAATTTTTCAAACAGCAATGTTTTTACCAGTTTGTATTTCTGGTATTAAATTACTCCAGCCTATGTGCATTTTTCACATGAGCGAAATTACCATATAGATTGGCTGCCCAACAAAGCAAAGTTAAATTCACTCTCGGGCAACATTCACACATGCCCAATTTTTGCTTCTATGTTTTGTAAAAGTCTTTTCTTTCATCTGTTTTCTCTTTTCCAGTCTAAAAAAAAAGAATTTCCTCAGAGACCCAGTCACATAGACTTGAAGAATTGATTCAGCTGGACTATTACACATATTATTCGATCTTGGGCCCATTTTAGGACAGTATAAGCTGGGTGATAACAAGTTGACAACCTGCCTTACACTGCCTGATTTTTTTTATTTTGGAGAGGGTTTAAAAAGTCTTCTGATTAACTGTTGCCTTTTTAAAGAAGATGAGGCAAAAACTAAGATCTTTCCTAACGTTTTTGTTTTTGCTTCTAAAACCTGCTTTATGCAATTCCAATCATCTCCTCAGTTTCTTGCTCATGCAACTCCTATAATATTAAAGGATTGTCTCTTCAAAAATAAATCACTCTCACAGGTGTTCAGAATTGCACCCATAAATTGTTTCCACTTCAGAGATATTCATGCATCAAATTGCTCATTCTACTTTATTCAATGATTACTTGAGGTTCATTCCCATATGTCTTGGCTTGAAATGCGTGCTCTATGCTATTAATAATGCACAGACTGATTCAGCAGTGTGATGAGACAAAGTAAAGCGATATTACTTTCAATTCTCCACCTAGAGACAGAGTGTAATAATCTACTCTGTCCCTTTACTATACTGTGCCATAAAACATAGTCATGTTTCTCCCATCACTCAGACAGTTTGGACAGTGAGTGGCTGAGCTATCATTGATTTAAAAAGAAGTCCCGTATCCAATCTTTGGTCTGTGCTTTGATGATATTGTTAGGACTGTTAAGTATGGCCATAATCATTGGGTTTAAGATGGTAGAATTGACTGTCAGGACCCCCTGCCACAGTCCATGTGTGTAGATATTAAATAAGGAAATAAAGTATTTGCCTTTTATCAATGATTTTCAAGTTCTTGAAAGTAGACAGGTAAATACAGCAATGAATTTATGCAGAATAAAATCCCATCGACAATAATAACTTAATGATGACCAGATATCCTAAACTGATCCAGTCCAATTTGCCACCATTTTACCCATATCCCTCTAAATCCTTCCTATTCATGTACCCAAACAGAAGCCTTTTAAATATTGATTGGATCCACCCCCAACACATCCTATGGCAGCTCATTCTATGCACTCACAGTCCTCTGTATGAAAAGGTTATCCCTTTTTAAATCTTTCTCCTCTCAACTTAAACTTATGCCCTCTAGTTTTGGACCCTGCACCCTGGGGAAAATAGCTTGACTATTCACCCTATGCATGCCTCTCAAGATTTTATTAACCTCTGTAAGTTCACCCCTCAACCTCCAACGATCCAGGGAAAATAGCTCCAGCCTATTCAGCTTCTTCCTATGGCTCGAATGTTCCAGATCCGGCAAAGTTCTTGTAAATCTTTTCTGAAACTTTTCAAGTTTAACAACATCTTTCCTAAACCAGAAGACCAGAACTGAATGTCGTATTCCAAGAGTGGACTCATCAATATCCTGTGAGCCATAACATGGCCTCCCAACTCCGATACACAATGCACTGACCATTGAAGGCAATGATCACATTACGAAAACTCCCCAACCCTTCTTCAAAAGTGTAATGAGATCTTTACCATGTAAACCACATAATTGAAAAGACATTGCAGCACTCTCAGTCCTGAACTGGAAAATCGACCTTTGTTAATCTGCATTACTTAATTCCTGGAATGGAAAACTTTCTGGTAAAAGAGTGGGCATAGTGCCACTGAATCAAGTGACTCTCAAATTTTGGCCAGTTTGAATTGTTCCATACAGTTCTATAGCCTATTCGTATTCATGGGCAAGGTTTACACATTACGGTATAGATCTGGATGAATGTCATGCACAGAGTCCTGCACTTCGAGAATCAAATTACAACAAGAAGACAATATATTCAGACAGAAATGGAGGAGAGAAAATTTGAGAGGGGAAATTGTCAAAGGTATTTTCCTCTTTAGTGTCTTACACTAAAAAGAATGTATAACAACTTTTGAAACTGACTAATACTGATGTTAACCTTCGTATGCAGGGTTGCCTAGCTGGTGAAATGTATGACTGTGCAAAACTCCTCTACTCTGATCTTGCACATTTTGATTTTTATTGGATTTAGATTAACATTTATCATCAAAGTTATTATCAGAAATGGCCAATTATCTTTATCTCAAAGTGATTCAGGTTTGGCTTTATAGGAGGAGTGTCTTCAATATTCCCTTTCAGTATCTTCTCTTTCCCTTCATTATTTAATTAGTTATGATCCATTGTGCTGCCTAAAAGTACTTTCATTTAAATTACGTTCAGCTAATGAAAGAGGTTCTTGCTTCCCACTGACAGCTTCAAACCATGGGGCAGTCAAGCTTGGTTCTTTTATCTATGAGAAAATAGATATACAGGTCTAGCATTCAGTAAGGCAATGGATTTTAATAATGTCGACCTGAGCTCACCCTGAATATTTGCTATCTGTGGCATTCTGTATGTTTGCAAAGCCCAGCATGTAGAGAGTTGTAGAGTCTGAAGAATAAAGCAAGAGGACGACGTTTGGACACCATTCTTCCAAAGCTGAATTTTACTGTCTATTATCTTTTGGCAAATTTTGAAATCTGTCAGCCAGGTCGCAGTCCTTACCCTGCTAGACTGTGCTAAGAGACTGTGCTAATGTATCTTGGTAAAGTGATCACATATCCACAAAAACCTGGTGGCATATCCAAGAGAAATGGCTCATGAAAAAGTTCTCAGGTAGGCATGAATAATCCCATAACACCAATGGAAACTAAAATAATTCCACAGAGACCGGTATCCAGATATTAAGTCATCCTTTATTTACACATGGAGAGTCCTTGCCATGGATCAAGCTCCCTCAGAACCAGCTCTGAGTTAACATGTCTGACACTCCTGTTTATAACTGTCAGCCAGGGCTCCCTGTTTGGACCAGATTAACAGCCCCAATCAGGGAACTCATCTTCTATGAGGTCCAAATGGCTGACCTCATTATAATCACTAAAAGCAGGTTCAACTGAAGCATTCAATAAAGAATTAGACAATGACTTGGATAGAAATGGTGTGCAAGGATATAGGGTAAAGGCAAGAGATTGACAGTAGTTAATAGAATACTTCAGGCACAATGGGGCCAGAATGGCCTCTTTCTGCACTCTGACAGTTCTGTGTACAGTTTAAGAGTTGGGGAGTTACTTCCAGCATCTGCTGTAATGTTTAGCACTGAAACAAATTTGTCAAAAAGGATTATTTGATCACTACCACATTGCTGTTTGTATGACTTTGCAGTGTACAAATGAATAGCCACAGTTTTGGCGTTGCAACCACGACTGAACCTAAAAGGTACGTTTTTGGCAGAAGAGTGTTCCATTAATGTCCTTATGTGGTGAGAGGTGTTTAATAAATGTGTGTTCATTTCCATTCTCTTTTTCCCACTATCTGACCTAAACAAGTACTGTGCAAAGGCACTTGACCTTGAGAGAACAATCCATACCCAGACTTAATCACTTCCATGGTTTTAGTTTTAATTCTGTTGAAATCCAAAAGTGTTTAGATTATACAACCAGTTGATGCATAAGATGCATTTCCAATTATTATATTTCCTACAATCTTAAGATGTTTGTACTGACTAAGCTTTAGCATTGCAAACACTCTCCCTTCCAATTCTCCCTAATGCCTTATTTATCATAACATACCACAGCCAGTTTGCACAGTTCAATGTGTTCATTATCCCTTTGCCAGATTCTGGTCAGCAGGCATTATGGAAAATCTAGAATTAAATGATTGTGTATGGCATAAATGCCAGCCAATAGAACCTGAGTGACAATCAATATTAATGCCTTCAGACAGATTCATAAATTCATCCTTTTAGAAAATAATGCTGTAATTTTTGTGTCCAATCAGCAATTATTTTTAAGAAAGTTATGCATAATATTGTTGTCCTTCACTTTCTGACTTTCACATTTCTATTTAATTCCAATGCGATTAATCAAAGGAGTGACATTCTCAAAGGAATTTATTTAAAATACCATTTCTACAATGTGTACAGACATTTCAAAAATAATAACCTTGCCATGTCATCCTTCAATTTCTCCTGGTTTCTTTCAATGTTTCCATTGTTAGTTAGTCAACCTTTTCAGTTTGAAGGCACATTGCCATTGGATATGAAGAAGCAGCGGACCTTTTACTTCATGCCCAATTTAAGTTCTACTAAATGTACGCAAGACTTTTCGAGTTTCAGGAGCCTCAATGGCAAATTGGGGGTTGACGTGCGACCAAGTTGGAATTGAAGTGCCAGATTACAGAATTCTCAGCATTGTAGCATAGGGGAGATTACAGAGACAGAGAGGTAAATCTTTGAAGGGATTTGGAATGTTAAGATTCCAAAACAGACCATCAAGTTTATGATACAATCTGGCAAGAGATCAGGAACATTTCTCTAAAGTAGGCAAAGTGTGAGACCCCTGCTGCTTACTATGAAAATACATCCACATGATTTAAGCAAATAATACATTTTACTGTATAAAGTTAAACAGTAATACCATCTACTACAGTATAGATAGATATATAACCACTACTTTCTAACATTCAGTTAGACAACCTGAGGTAAATATGGTAACAGACACACTGTGATGGAACTTCAAATAGTAAATGCAGTCAAATTACAGTGACACATCACAGTGACGCTGTGTCTTACCAAATTTTATTAAGGCTTCACTGGGGATTCCAATTCTTCACTATCAAGATCTGCTTCGCAGCTTCTTGAAAGATGTTTCATTGTGGACTGCCTCAATTTATACTCATATTCTGGGAGCACATTCTCCTGATCAGAGCTGCACTGTCCTGGATCTCAGGTATTTCACTCAAACAACTACTTACAGCCACAATTTCAGCTTGTCAGCAGACAGCTAGCTTCACCAAGTTGGTACTGCCCATTTTCTCTGAGCTCTGACATTTCTCAGCTGCACAAATTGAATACTGCCTTTGGGCTTCCTTTGCCCTGTCACAGCTACACTGAACTATTAATGGTACTCAGCTTGTTCTGAGCACCCACAGTTTACAAAACATTTCTTGAGCTCATAAAACCTCTTCTACCAAAATATCCAAGTGACTAACAGCTCAAAAGTAGCAATCTTCTCCTCTGACTCCATCTGTCCAATTCCTAAAATTGACTGTTCCGTAACTCTAGAACTATTGAATGACCTACTAAAATCTTACAACAGACCCCACCCTTATTTCTAGGCCAGATTGAATTTAGGAACTCAATAGTCAAAAATAGCTATCCTTTGAACTGTCTGTTACAATGTTACGATACACAGATTTCTGGTTCCTGTACAGGTCAAATAGATACAACAAAACAAATAATGTAATTCACCCCACTGTTCACACACACAAATGAAGTTTACACCAAGCTTCTAGCAATATTACAATAGTTGAGCAAGAGTGCTTAGAAAAAATATTATTGACCAACGTATCAGATTATGCTTTGTACATCTGTAAAAAATACATTATACATGTTGAATGAACAAGGTTAAGATGATAAAATTATCAGCTATTAGTAAAGAAAGAAGAAAGTTGATTTTATTTTGTGTTTTTTGAAGGTTTAGTATGTCTCACAATGTTACACAGTCGATTACACTGATCATTTCTCGTCTTAAGTGTAATCGGTATTGTTATGCAAGAATTTAAAGATGACAAGGTCCAGTAAACAGCACTGAAGTCAATGAGCAGATATTTGCTATTTAATTTTGTTGATTGAAGGATAAATGTTGATCAGCACCTTTGAAAAGAACTCTTGCTCTTTGTCAAATACTGTGTTGGGATCTTTTAAATGTAGATGACAAACAGTACCTCCAGCCAATGGTTAGAAGTGGTGCGCAATAAATGACATAGACTGTAGAGTTAATGTAAAAAATTCAGAATCTTGTTCTAGAGAGATGACTGCCTTATTTCCATGTGTTTACATTTCAATGAAGCCTCAATCCACTCTATTTATATTCCACTTTCACTCTTGAGAAATTAGTTGGTGCAAATTCCCAACAAATAAAACAGAGCAGATACCTGTCCCAGCCATCTTTCCAGTGGTTAATCTGCACACTGTCTCTGCAGCTTCATTGCCACCATCCTTCTAGACTCTTCATGCACACAACTTGTCTTTGACAAACCATCAGCCACACCACATCATCAAGTCTGTTCTTGGACCAACTCAGTCACAACTTCAGGCCTTCAGCACATTACTTTGGAGTTGACAGAAAACTGGTTGACTTGCATAGTTCTGCCACTGGCTTTGCACAAGGAAGAACTATGCATCTCATGGATCCACAAAAGATACTTTCACAATGATATGGACACATGGATCTTATGCTTTTTTAACACACACTGGTTCTAACACAGTTACCGGCTGCCAGCCTCTGTGTAGATCACATTGCTTTCTTCATGCACAATGACTGAGTGCTCAGCTACTAGCCTCTACATTTTAACTTGCATTTTTTAATTCAGAGGGAGAGGCACACAGCTTGGAATGGTGGGGAGCACAGAACATTCAACCTCTAAGTCAGACAGGGGTAAACACATGTCACTAAATGGAATCATGCCATTTCATTGCCAAAGCAAACATGCAGCAAAAGCACTGCATGTGCTTCAAGTTATGAGTGCAAGTCCAAGGGTAACAGTCATTATGGGGTTGAGAGTCAGTTAGGAGGTATCACTACAATCTATCAAGGGGCCCAACTTATTCTAGTCTGGGGTCAGTCCAGTAGATCAAGTGCTAGCAGTCTGGAGAATACAGGTACTTCAGTAAAGGTGCTATTGAGACATCAGTACGAGGGGTGGGCCAGTTTCTCCTGCAATGAGACAAAGAGAAGAGAAATAACTGCAGAGGAAGGTACAGCATCATCAAGCCACCCTTTATATACATGTGGAGAGTCCTTGAAACTGATCCAGCTCCATCCGAGCCAGCTGTCGGAGTGAATAGAATGTCTGACACTCCCGTGCTTATCTGTCAGCCAGGGCTGCCTGACTGGACCAGATTAACAGCCCCAATCAGGGAACTCATACTCTATCAGAATAAAAACTGAAAGAACTGTGGATGTTGTGAATCAAAAACAGAAGTTACTGGAAAAGCTTAGCAGGTCTGCCAGCATCAGTGAAGAGAAATCAAAGTTAATGTTTCGGGTCCGGTGACCCTTCCTCAGAACTCAGTTACAATCACTAGAGGAGGAATCAAGTCTGATCAGAGTGGATGGAAGAGCACTTCATGGTGATGTATGAGGACAGGTGGTGAGATGCCTTCAGTGGGTGAAGAGGTAACATAGAGGAAAGAAGGGTTTGAAGTTTAGTGGTTGAGCCCCTGAATGAACAGGATGCATTCAATCCTGAGAACTGTAGTCCAACAGCATTTGTGAAAGATGAGTGCAGTGACAGAGTTAAAGTGAATATCAGCCGCATGTGCAAGAGGTAGGGTGGGAAGAGGTGTAATCCTCTTCCAACCAACCTTCCCATAGTGCGCACCTTCCACCCTACCAACCTTCGCATACAACCACAACAAGGACAGAACGCCCCTGGTGCTCACCTTCCACCCTACCAACCTTCGCATAAACCAAATCATCCGCCGACATTTCCACCACCTCCAAATAGACCCCACCACCAGGGATATATTTCCCTCCCCACCCCTCTCCGCCTTCCGCAAAGACCGTTCCCTCCGTGACTACCTGGTCAGGTCCACGCCCCCCTACCACCCACCCTCCCATCCTGGCACTTTCCACTGCCACCGCAGGAACTGTAAAACCTGCGCCCACACCTCCTCACTCACCTCTATCCAAGGCCC
>NC_057723.1:20784097-20788599 GCF_004010195.1 Chiloscyllium plagiosum | reverse complement strand
CTCCCCCCTCTCCTCCCTGACCTATCACCTTCATCTCCTTCCCCACTGACCTATTGTACTCTATGCTACTCTATCCCCACCCCCACCCTCCTCTAGCTTATCTCTCCACGCTTCAGGCTCTCTGCCTTTATTCCTGATGAAGGGCTTTTGCCCGAAACGTCGATTTTGCCTGTCCTCGGATGCTGCCTGAATTGCTGTACTCTTCCAGCACCACTGATCCAGAATAAAGTGAATATCAGCCTTGGAGAGTGATATAGCAGAGAGAAGATGGTGGCACTTACCCTTGCAGAGCACAGAAGATTGTTGAACTCCTTGCAGTAGTGCTTAGTTTTCCTTTTCACTTTGGACATAACACTGGTCTGTGCTATGGTTTCTATCCAGACTGGCTGACTCTGTTGGTGTGGTAGGTGGTATGTAGGAAAACATGCTATCCTCTGCACAACACTTTCCACCAGCATCTCTAGATCTCTGTCATGGAAGTGTCATACAAGCTAGCTTGCTTTTCTCCTGCGGTATTTTCAGTGTTTAGCACTGCAGTGTGATGAGTCGTTCTTAGCTTGTAGCATTTCAAGTATCAGTGTGCTTTAAATATGGCATTCCAGGTCTGCTGAGCTCAAAAATCCCTGTAGTGGTGAGCATGTCCACCCAACTAGGTAATTCCTCAAGTAACACACCCAGGATCCCTGTTGAATAATGAATGATGTGGACGTGGGGAGCCAGACACAATGAAACTCACTCACCATAACACTTTAACTGAAAATCCGAACATTCAGCTCAAGAATTTAAGCCATGCTATGTCAGCATTGGGAATGTTTGATAAGAAAATTCCTGAAGGAGGAAAGTTTATGACATCAAAATATTAAGACTTTTCAGCCTTATGAACATAAAACAAGCACCTGAAAAATATGACAGGGAATCAAAAAGAAGAATAAACTGATTCATTGGAATTATTGTATCTGCACATTCTCAGAGAGCGTAGGTAGGAAAGAAAGTAAAATTAATTGTAATAAATACCTTATTGGATTTGTCTTTATTTTAAAAATATTATGGTACCCGCTCCAGTATTTCGCAGATCTTTACAAATGTAATTGAATCCATTACTCACTGGTTTTAATTGAAAACATACACTGTGTGTGTTTTTGTTGCAATGATTTCAATTATAATATTTACTTTATATTTAAAATTCCCAGCCTATCAATCCAACTACACTCCCCCTTTCACAACCAACCGCAGTTAGCTAATGCGTCAATACAGAAACTATCAGTTAAGAAGTTCTACAGATTCTTTATCTTTTCCTTGCAGAATTCAACCAGCTATAATCAAAAGATTAATGTGTAAAAAAAGCATTACATTTGCAGGCCATAGTGGAAGATTCTCAATGTTTAAGCTCCATTCTTCTGTGCATATGTATACTTAAATCTCATGGCCCTGTAAATCTGTCAATCCAACAGTGCCATCAAGGCAGGGGACAGTGACATTTGTAAAACAGTGCCCCAGGCATATTTAAAAATGAATTTCAAGTCTAGTGAAACTACAATGTAAAGCAGCGGAAACAGTATATTGTAGACAATGATAGCAATCAAATCAAAGCTGTCCATTCTTTCATATTGTTAAATGACGGTGAACACTAAAACAACAACTAGGAGTAGAAAGTTAGTTGAAAATCCCTATCCTTAATAATGGCAAGGGCCCAAACATGAGTGCAAAAGACAAGTCTGGCTGTGAAACCAACTTCACACAGAGAAGTGAAGTGAATGATTCATTTTGATCTTGTCCTGAGTTCACCCAATTGCAGATGACTACTTTCAAACAATTTGATTTTCTCCCTCTAATATCAAGAAATAATTGAGTTACCTGGTTGCATCAAAGACAATGTGGCCTGACCAAATCCAGGCTATACTATTGAAAACATATAATCCAGAACTAAGCACAGCAATAGTCAAGCTATTTCAGGACAATGACAATACTGACATATACCAGACAAAGTGAAAAATTTCTGAGGTATGTCCTATTGACTAAAAGCTGAGTAAATCAAACCTGTCTAATTACCATGCCATTAGTCTGCCCCCCAGTCGATGATGGTACATGTCTAAGGCAGCATTTGTTAGCAGCAATAATCTGTTGACTAATTTTCTGTGTAGGCATTGCTAGGATCAATAAGCTCCAAATCTCATTTCAGAGTTGTTTCGAACATCGACAGAAGAGCTGAATTCTAAAGATACATGAAAGAACCTGCCCTTAACATCAAGTCAGATGCAATTGAATGCAATAAGAATTAGAGGTTTGAATGGAGTAATTTCTAGCATAAAGGAAGAAAGGTGATAATTATTGAAGGCAGTCATTTCAGCCTCAGGACATTGCTACTAGGACCAATCAGCCTCAGCTGCTTCATCAATAACTTTCCCATTATCCTGAGGGGAATGTTTACTGATGATTGCACAATGATCAGGGCCATTCATAACTCCTGAGATTTTGAAGCAGTCCATGTCTGCATGCAATAAGTGCTGCACAACATTCAGGTTTGGCTGATAAGTGGCAAATAACATTCAACTCCCACAAATGCAGGGGTTTTGAAGAATTTAGTTTTGAAGAATACAATTTCTAATTTTCACTTCCTGACTGGAATTTTTTTAAAATCAACTGAGACCCTAAATAGACAACTGTGTTTCTTTTAAAAAGAGTTGGTCAGACAGACTGGCCTATTACAAATTATACAATCTCACATTTCTCCAGGTGGGATGACAGCAGACAATCCATCACCTGGAGAGTGTGAATGACTCTATTGCTTATTGTTTCACAAGGCCAGACGCTTTCTAAGTGTTTCTGAGATGAGACATCAAAATGCAATTAACTGTGTGTTAGCAGTAACTGCCACAGGCATGAGAGTCATAGAATCATACAACACAGATACAGACTCTTCAGTCCAACACATCCACACCTATCAGACATCCCAATCTGACCTAGGCACATTTGCCAGGATTTGGCCCATTTCCCCTTAAATACTTCCAATTCATATACCCATCCAGAAGCCTTTTAAATGTTGCAATTGTGCCGCCTCCACAACTTCCTCTGGTAGCTCATTCCATACACGCACCACCTTCTGCGTGAAAAGGTTACCCCTCAGGTCCTTTTTAAATCTTTCCCCCCTCACTTTAAATCTATGCCCCTACCGTTAGAAAAAGACTTTCACTTTATCCATACCATTCATGATTTTGTAAACCTCTATAAGATCACCCCTCAGCCTCCGATGCTCCAGGGAAAAAAGCCCCAGACTATTCAGCCTCTCCCTATAACTTAAGAACTCCAGGCCTGCCATCAATCTTGTAAATGTTTTCTGCACCTTCTCAAGTTTAACAACATCCTTCCCATAGAAAGGTGAATAGAATTGAACATAGTTTTCTAAAAGTGGACTCACCAATGTCCGATACAGCCACAACATGATATCCCAGCTCCTATATTCAATGTTCTGACGAATGAAGGCAAGCATGCCAAACACCTTCTTCACCATTCTGTCTAGCTGTGACTCCACTATGACTCCACTTTCAAGGAGTTACGCACTTGCATCCCTAAGTCTCTTTGTTTGGCAACACTCCCCATGGCCCTACTATTAATTGTTTAAATCCTGTCTTATCCTGGTTTGCCTTACCAAAATGCAACATCTCACATGTATCCAAATTAGACTCTACCATTCCTCAGCCCGGTGGCCCACCTGATCAAGGTTACTTGTACTCTGAGATAATCTGCTTCACCATCCACTATACCACCTATTTTGGTATGGTCTGCAAACTTACAAACCATGCCTCCTATATTCACATCCAAGTCATTTATGCAGTGGTTCTGTTCGCCGAGCTGGAAGTTTTTGTTGCAAACGTTTCGTCCCCTGTCTAGGTGACATCCTCAGTGCTTGGGAGCCTCCTGTGAAGCGCTTCTCTGGTGTTTCCTCCGGCATTTATAGTGGCCTGTTCCTGCCGCTTCCGGTTGTCAGTTTCAGCTGTCCGCTGTAGTGGCCGGTATATTGGGTCCAGGTCGATGTGTTTGTTGATGAAGTTTGTGGATGAGTGCCATGCTTCTAGGAATCCCCTGGCTGTTCTTTGTTTGGCTTGCCCTATAATGGTAGTGAAAATGAGGTCTGCAGATGCTGGAGATCAGAGATGGAAATGTGTTGCTGGAGAAGCGCAGCAGGTCAGGCAGCATCTAGGGAACAGGAGAATCGACGTTTCGGGCATTAGCCCTTCTTCAGGAATGAGGAAAGTTGGTCCAGCAGACTAAGATATTCCATATTCCCTATCTTTTATCTTAGCCTGCTGGACAAACTTTCCTCATTCCTGAAGAAGGGCTAATGCCCGAAACGCCGATTCTCCTGTTCCCTAGATGCTGCCTGACCTGCGCTTTTCCAGCAACACATTTCCATAAATGATTTGGATGCAAGTATAAGAGGTATAGTTAGTACATTTGCAGATGGCACCAAAATTGGAGGTGTAGTGGACAGCGAAGAAGATTAC
>NC_057723.1:20741203-20783438 GCF_004010195.1 Chiloscyllium plagiosum | reverse complement strand
TATCTGCAAGTAGTTGTTGTGCTTTTTGGATGTACTCTGCTTTGTCCAGGATGACCGTCATTCTGCCTTTGTCTGCTGGTAGTATGATTATGTTCTTATCGTTACTTAGTGATTTTAGTTGTTCCCTCTCCTTGGTGTTGAGGTTATGTGTTTGTCTTTTCCTTATTATCATAGGTACGACAGTTTGTCTCACTGTTTGTTGTGTCTCTTCTGTCAGTCCATTGTTTCTGAGTGTGCATTCTAGTGCTGCTAGGAAGTCTGCTGTCTTGGCGTCCCTGTGGTTGTAGTTGAGTTCCTTGGCCAGTATTGTTCTTTCCGTGTCTGTGAGCTGTCTGTGGGAGAGGTTTTTAACCCAGGTGTGTGTTGTGGTGTCCTCTTTGTTGTGTGTTAGTTTGGCCATTTTTTCTTTTAGTGCCATTTTTTTGCGGTGTGTAGTCCTGTTCTGTCCTATGGTGACAGCTTGTCCTATGGTCCGGGTCCATTCCTGATTCGTGGTTTTTGAAATTAACGACTTTTGGCGCGCAATTTCTTGTCTGTATCTATGAAGTCTGTTGTGAGCGTCTGTAATCATTACCTGGATCATCCTGAGTCCGTTCTGTCTGGCTGTGTCTCTGGCTTGTGGGTTGTTGACTGGTGGTCTGTATCTGACACATGGTGAAAGGATTCGATTCTTTCGGCATTCATGCAGGAACCGGAGTTGTTCGTATGTGGCGCTTAGGCGGTTAGCGCAGGATTCCCATTTCCTGGCTTGTCTTAGCGTCCCTCGCCCGTAGGTGTTCAAAGTTTGTGAGAAGATTTGTAGCTCGGGTGCTCATTGCTGTGGTTCTGTTCGCCGAGCTGGAAGTTTTTGTTGCAAACGTTGACCTGGACCCAATATACCAGCCACTATAGCAGACAGCTGAAACTGACAACCGGAAGCGGCAGGGACAGGCCACTATAAACACCGGAGGAAACACCACAGAAGCGCTTCACAGGAGACTCCCAAGCAATGAAGATGTCACCTAGACAGGGGACAAAACGTTTGCAACAAAAACTTCCAGCTCGGCAAACAGAGCCACAGCAACAAGCACCCGAGCTACAAATCTTCTCACAAACTTTGACCAAGTCATTTATATTAGTGACCCAGCACTGATCCTAGCGGCACACTGCTGGTCACAGGCCTGCAGTTCAAAGAACAACCCTGTACTACTGTCTCCTACCTTCAAGCTAATTTTGTATCCAGCTGACTAATACCCCCTGAATCCCATGTGATCTAACCATGTTAACCAATCTACCATGTGGAACCTTGTTGAATGCTTTGCTGATGTCCATATAGACAAGATGTGAAGGTGCCAGTATTAGACTGGGGTGGAGAAAGTCAAAAGTCACACGACACCAGGTTATAGTCTAACAGGTTTATTTGAAATCAGAAGCTTTCAGAGCGTAGCCCCTCTGTCATGTGAAGTGGGAGAGAAGTGCATAGAGAAACTTATAGGCAGAGAAATCAACAGCAGAGACATCAAAAGATCATGCAAATGGTGTAAGTGGAGTGTTGAACAATAAATTTCTGCAGGTGATCAAAAGTGTCAGACGGTGTGAGTAAAGTGTCAACAGCTGAATAACAAGCGACGGGATGACCTATAACCTGATTAAATAAACAGAGAGATAATTACAAAAAAATTAAAATAATGTGATTCTGGAGACAAAACAAATGACTGGAATAACATGATAGGTATAAGAGTTACATGCCAAGGGTCTAACCAAAGTAATAAGTAATCCAAAACTGTCCTGCTTGTTGGATGCGATCTGACTGATTAAGGCAAATATGCCAAATGTGTTCTGCATCATACTGTCGACCTGCGACTCCACTTTCAAGGAACAATGTACCTGCAGCCCGAGGTCTCTTTGTTCCACAACACGCCCCAGGACCTTAAGGTAGAGAGATTGTAACAATTTATCAAGGTGATGGTGTCAAAACAGGACAGTAAGGAAGATTTTACAGAAATAGGACATATAGCACAACATGAAGCCAAGATCATAATTGAGGCTGTCCTCATGGGTACAGAACTTGGCTAACAGTTTCTGCTTGATGATTCTGCGTTATTGTGTATCTCGAAGGCTGCCTTAGAGGACACTTAACAGAAGATAAGAGGCTGAATATCCTTGACTGCTGAAGTGTTCCACATCTGGGAGGGAACATTCCTGTCTGGTGATTGTTGTATGCTGTCTATTCATCCATGGTCTTAGTGTCTGCATGGTCTCACCAATACACCGTGCCTGAGGGTATCCTTTCCTGCAGCGTATGCAGGAGACAACATTGGCCAGGAGTAGCTGCTGTGTACATGGTGGGTGGTGTTCCCCCATGTGATGGTAGTATCCATGTTGATGATCTGGCATATCTTGCAGAGGTTGCCGTGGCAGGGTTGTGTGGGGTTGTGGGTCATGTTCTGAAGGCTGGGTAGTTTGCTGTGAATGATGGTCTGTTTAAGGTTTGGTGGTTGTTTGAAGGTGAGAAGTGTCAACAGCTGAATAACAAGCGACGGATGACCTATAACCTGATTAAATAAACAGAGAGATAATTACAAGCTTTGGCAAGATGTTCATCATTACCAATGACATGTTGCAGGCTGCGAAAGAAATGGCATAGTTTCTCTGCTATGAGGAAATACTGGACAGTGAAGAGTATTCTATCAGTTGTATCCTGTGGCTGTCTTTGGAGGAGGTCATTACAGGGTTTTGTTGTGGTAATTTGGAACTGGCAATTGATGAGCATCGTGTCCTGTTCTAATGAGAGCATCCTTCAAAATCTTTATGTGCCCATCCTGTTCCTCATCTGAGCAGATCCTGTGTATATACAGGGCTAGTCCGTAGGGGATGGCTTCTTTAATATGTTGAGGGTGGAAACTAGGGAAGTTCAGCATTCTGAGGTTATATGTGGGCATGCAGTTGACTGAAATACTATAGTGGAAACAGTAAGGACTGCAGATGCTGGAAGCCAGAGTCAATAGATGTGGAGCTGGAAAAGCACAGCAGGTCAGATCGCATCCAACAAGCAGGATAGTCAATGTGTCAGGCCGAAACCATTCAGTCCTGATGAATGGTTTTGGCCTGAAACATTGACTTTCCTGCTCCTTGGATGCTGTCTGATCTGTTGTGCTTATCCAGCTCCACATCTATTGACTGAGGTACTGAGATGTCCGTCCTTGATGGAGACGTGTGTGACCAAGAATGAGACTGATTCTGAAGTGTAGTATTACTCGACACTCTACTCACACCATTTGTATGATCTTTTGATTTCTCTGCCCTTGATCTGTCTGCCTATAAAATCTGTATCTGTGTGTGTCTCTCTCACTTCACCTGACAATGGGGCTATGCCCGAAAGTTTGTGATTTCAAATGAACCTGTTGGACAATAACCTGGTGTCATGTGACTTCTGACTTTGTCCATTTGGACAAGGTCTACCATTCTGCCTTCATCTATATTCTTTGTCACTTCTTCAAAAGACTCAATTAAGTTAGTGACATACTATTCCATGCACAAAGTTATGTTGGCTATCCTTAATCAGTCCTTGCCTTTGCAAATGCATGTAAATCCTGTCCCTCAGAATTCCCTCCAACAACTTACCTGCCACTGATGTAAGACTCACCGGTTTATACCCTAGCTTTTCTTTACCACGTTTGTTAAATAATGGCACTGCATTAGCCAACCTCCAGTCTTCCGGCACCTCAACCATGCCTGTCGATGATACAAATATCTCAACAAGGGGCCCAGTAATCTCTTCTCTACCTTCCCACAAAGGTCTGGGAAACATCTGATCAAGTCTCAGGGATTTACTTTTATCTACCTTTATGCGTTTTAAGACCTCCAGCATCTCTCCTGCTGTAATATGAACTCTTCTCAAACTATCTCTATTTATTTCCCGAAGTTCCCTCGCTTCCATGTCCTTCTCTACAGTAAAAATATTCATTTAGAATCTCCCTCATCTCCTGTGGTTCCCGACATAGACAGCCATGTTGAACTTTAAGGGGCGTTATTCTCTCCTTAGTTACTCTTTTGCCCTTAATGTACTTGCAAAATCTGTTTGGATTCTCCTTAACTCTATTTGCCAAAATTATCTCATGTCCCCTTTTAGCCTTTTTGATTTCCCCTTATGTATACTTCTACTGCTCTTATACGCCTCTTAGGATTCACTTGACCCCAACTGCCAAATCTGACATATGCCTCCTTTTTTTTGATCAGAGCTTCAATTTCTCTAGTCATTTAACATTCCCTACATATACCAATATTGCCTTCACACTAACAAGAACACACTGTTCCTGAACTCTGATTATCTCATTTTTAAAGGCCTCCCTCTTCCCAAATGTATCTTTACTTAAGAATAGCCTCCCACAATCAACTTTAGAAAGTTTCTGTCTAAATTGGAATATTAAAATTAGCTTTATTCCAATTTAGAACTTTTAACTTGTGGACCAGACCTATCCTTTTTCATAACTATTTTAAAACTAATAGAATTATGATCACTTGCCCCAAAGTGGTCCTCAGTCACTTGCCCTACCTTATTTCACAACATTAGAACATGTATTGCTCCTTCTCTAGTAGGTATTGAATAAGAATGCTTTCTTGTACACAATTAGCAAATTCCTCCCCATTCAAGCCCTTAACACAATGACAGTCCAGTCTATGTTTGGAAAGTTAAAATTCCCTACCATTACAACCTTATTATTCTTACAGATATCTGAGCTGTCCTTCCAAATTTGCTTCACAACTTCCCACTGACTACTGGGGGACCGATAGTCCAATCCTAACAAGACGATCATCCCTTTCTTATTTCTCAGTTCCACCTATACAACTTCACTGGACGATCTCCCAGGAATATCTTCCTTCAGTACAGCCATAATGTTATCCCAAACCAAAAAGCCACTCCCCTCTCCTCTCTTGCCTTCCTTTCTATCCTTCCTATAGCATCTGTATCCCGGACATTAAGTTGCCAGTTCTGCCCCTCCCTGAATTACATTTCTGTAATAGCTATGATATCCCATTCCCATGTTCCCAACCATAACTTGAGTTCATCTGCCTTACCTGTCAAGCCTCTTGCATTGAAATAAATGCAGTTTAATTAATCGGTCTTACCTCATTCTCTGCAAGTTCTCGTCTGTCTTGAATATTTGGCTTCCTGCTTTCCTCTTTTCTCATTATCACTTTGGTTCCCACCACCCCCCATCCCCGCTTACTAGGTTAAAGCATCCCAAAAGGCACTCGCACATCTCCCTGCAAGGATATCGAAGGATATTTCCAATTCAGGTGGAACCCACCCCTCTTAATTCATAGAATCTTTCCAGAATATAAAAAAGAATAGATTACTACAAAAACCACTTAATAATTAGAATGGGAAGAAAAAGACAATGTTGCGGACCTGCTAAGAAGCTGAGTTTTCTCTCTTTTTCTTTCTCTCTGTCATTCCCTGCAGAAGTAATGTGCATGCTTCTGCAAAAATGACTGCCTCTGGGAGAAAATCAATAGGGAACCAGGATAATTTAAAGCATGGATATCTGCTCCATAAAATTGCATCCAGGGCAACACTAAACTAAATGGCCACAATTTTGAACTAAGATGCATGAAGGCGAGCGAAGGAACCACTCATTGCATCCTCTCTTGTCCTGGCTGTTACGGACTGTAAGCTCCTTTAAAGCCATCCTCTTACTCTGCCAGCTGTACCTGTGTGGGTGCAGGCCCAGGTAAATGTGTGTGACAGTATGAAAGGTATGGTGTTACCTATTATTTTTTAGTTCATGAGAAAGATTTTTCAATAAACTTATCCTGTTCTTTGTCTAACTTAAAAATAACCTGTCAGAATAAATGCTTCATAGCCTAAAAATGAAAATAAAGGGACATAGAATATAGAACATAGAACAGTACATCATAGTACTGGCCCTTCGGCCCTCGATTTTGTGCCAACCTTTTATCCTACCCTAAGCTCAAACTAACTTACATACCCTTCATTTTACTATCATCCATGTGCCATTCCAAGAGTCACTTAAATGTCCCTAATGTAGCTGACTCTACTACCACCACTGGCAATTCATTCCACACACCCACCACTCTCTGAGTAAAGAGCCTCCCTCTGACATCTCCCCTAAACCTTCCTCCAATTACTTTCCACCCTGGGAAAAAGTATCCACTCTCTCTATGCCTCTCATCATCTTGTATACCTCTATCAAATCACCTCCCATCCTTCTTCTCTCCAATGAGAAAAGTCCTAGCTCCCTCAACCTTTCTTCATAAGCCATGCCTTCCAGTCCAGGAAACATATTTGTAAATCTCCTCTGCACCCTCTCTAAAGCTTCCACATCCTTCCTGTAATGAGGCAACCAGGACCAAACATAATATTCCAAGCGTGATCTAACCAGAGCTTTATATAGCTGCAGCATAACCTCATGGCTCTTAAACTCAATCCCCCTGCTAATGAAAGCCAACACACCATACGTATTCTTAACAACCCTATCAACCTGGGTGGCAACTTTGAGGGATCAGTAGTCCTGGATCCCAAGATCCCTCTGTTCCTTCACACTGCCAAGAATCCTACCTTTAACCTTGTAATCTGCATTCACCTTCCAAAATGAATCACTTTACACTTTTCTAGATTGAACTGCATCTGCTAATTCTCAGTCCAGCTCTGCATCCTTTCAATGTCCCGTTGCAACCTACAACAGCCCTCCACACTATCCACAACTCCAGCAATCTTTGTGTCATCAACAAACTTACTAATCCACCCTTCCACTTCCTCATCCAAGTCATTTATAAAAATCACAAACAGCAGGTATCCCAGAACAGATTCCTGCGGAACATCACTGGTCATTGAGCTCCAGGCTGAATACTTTCCACCTACTATCATGCTCTGTCTTCTATGGCCAGCCAATTCACTATTGAGACAGCCAAATTTCCCTGTTTCCTATGCCTCCTTACTTTCTGAATGAGCCTACCATGGGGAATCTTATCAAATACCTTGCCAACATTCATATACATGACATCCACTGCTCTATCTTCATCAATGTGTTTTGTCACATTCTTAAAGAATTCAATAAGGCTTGTGAAGCATGACCTTCCCCTCACAAAGCCATGTTGACTATGTCTAATCGAACTATGGTTTTCCAAGTAATCATAAATCTTGTCCTTCAGAATCCTCTCCAATAAGTTGCCCACAATCAATGTAAGGCTGACTGGTCTTTAATTCCCAGGGTTATCCCTATTCCCTTTCTTGAAGAAGGTAATAACATTTGCCACCTTCCAATCATCTGGTATTCCTCCGGTGGACACTGAGGACTCAAAAATCATTGCCAAATGGAACAGCAATCTCTTCCCTCACTACCCATAATAACTTTTGTTATATTCAGTCTAGCCCAGGAGACTTATCTATCTTCATATTTTTCAAAATTTCCAGCACATCCTCCTTCTCAACATCAACCTGTTCGAGCATAGCAGCCTGCTTTACGCTGTCCTCACAAATGACTAGGTCCCTCTCACTAGTGAATACTGAAGCAAAATATTAAGGACCTCCTCTACCTCCTTCAAATCCAGGTACAAGTTACCTGCACAATCCCTGATTGACCCTACCCTCACTCTGGCCATCATCTTGCACCTCACATAAGTGTTGAACCCCTTGGGGTTTTCCTTAATCCTACACACCAAGGCTTTTTTCATGCCCCCTTCCAGCTTTCCTAAGTCCATCCTTCAGTTCCTTCCTGGCTACCCTGTAATCCTCTAGAGCCCTGTCTGATCCTTGCTTCCTCAATCCTAAGTAAGCTTCCTTCTTCCTCTTGACTAGATGTTCCATATCTCTGGTTATCCAAGGTTCCTTCATCCTACCATCCCTTCCTTGCCTCAGTGAGACAAACCTTTCCGGCACTATCAGCAAGTGTTCCCTAAACATCTCCACATTTCTGTTGCGCATTTCCCTGAAAACATCTGTTCCCAATTTATGCTCCGCAGTTTTCAGAATTGGTAAAACACATCCTCTCTGAAGCAAAGACCTGTCATTGTCAAACGAGCAGTGGGAAAATGAGGGACTGCACCTATTCATAAAATAGGCAATAATCATCTCCAAATGAGAGTGGTCCCACCTATTAATTCTTAGTGCTCAATGATATTATTATCACCGAATGCCCTATCGTCTACATCTTGGAGGTTACCTTTGCTCAAACTTGATTGTGACTACAACAACTAATCAGAAGCTGGAAATTCTGTGGCATGTGGCTGAACTCCTGATTCTCCACACTGTTTCAACCAATTAGGGTGAGAGGGGAAAGATTTGACAGGGACCTAAGGGGCAACTTTTTCACACAAACGGTGGTGTATATATGAAATGAGCTGCCAGAAGAAGTGGTGGACAATGGTACAATTACAACATTTGAAAGGCACCTGGATGGGTATATGATTAGGAAGGGTTTAGAGGGATACGGACCAGTGCTGGCAAATGGGGCTAGATTAATTGAAGATATCTGGTCAGCATGGATGAGTTGGACTGAAGGGTCTGCTTCTATGCAGTACATCTCTATGACTCTATGGCTCTAATTAAAAGCCAGGGGTATGATAGAATACTTTACATTTGTGTGGATTAATGCAGCTCCAACAAAACTCAAGTAGATGAATTCTATCAAAAACAAAACAAGAGTGCACTCCAATCACCACCTTAAGCATTGACTCTTTCTATCACTGTTGCAACATGAGTGTAGTGTGTAAAACGTACAAGATGCAGTGCAGTGATTCATAGCACTTCCCCAAATTTGCAATCACAATCAATTAGAACAAAGGCAAGTGGATGAGAACACCACCACATGTAGGTTCATGACCAATACACATACCATTCTGTATTTGTATTGTGGCATTGTTACTTCATTGTCATTGTCAAGGTCCTGGATGGCAGTAATTCAAGAGGATGGCTCAGCAACATCTTCATTGGAAGTTAAGGATAAGGAATGAGTGTTCGCACAGCCACATCCCATCAAAAAATAAATAAAAACTTGCTAACTAAAGTGCTCTCTTTATATCAGTTACAGTCTATTGTTTACAAAAAAACCACTATCTTTAACAACCCAGGAACTGACAAAGGACAAATTTATTATTACAGTTTCAGGTGATGCAAGTGTCAAATTGATGAACATATAAAAATCCGAACACTTAATTATTCTACATGGTTTCTCTCTAATTTCATCAGATGGTTGATAATTTAAGTTCTTTCTGAGCCATATACACAGAGGTAGTTCCACACAATTTTGTCAAGGATCAGCTGTCATAATACAAAGGCCCACATTGATACATTCAGCTCTACACACTGTTTAGATCTCATTGAACTAGTGTCTCAGCATACTCAAGGGAACAGCAGATATTCATCATGCTAAAATTTGGGTGGTCTAAAAAGAAGGGAGGGGTGGGTAAATTAGGGTAATAGATTTCGTCCTCACAGATCCCTTCAATTTAATGTTTTGCATTATTGTCTATGATGAACATTGTCTTCCTGCCTGAGAACAATCATGTGTTCATTTTCCCCAAGGCATTTTTGTGACATTTATGAAGGAAACTGAAATTCCCCATCTGGTTCTGCAGCACAGGAATAAATACTGACTTTTCATACTGAAATGAATGAATCATGTAACTGATGTCATTTCCACTAATGTCCACAGAGACATTTTTACTTTTACTGTGATGGGATCCAAAACATTCTTAATTCTCCGCTATCAGGTTCCTGAAGCATGTCAAATAGGTTGAGGAGAACAACAAGAAAGTGTACAGCATAACATAAAATTCCCTCTGAAATGTGTCTCAGAAAGAATTTTTAAAATAGTTTTCATAGAGTATTTCCTGTTGCCTATCCCTAAATGCACTTGAGGATGTGGTGGTGCATTGCATTTTTAAGCCATTGCAGTCCATCTTGTGCAAGTACACCCATAAATACCCTGATACTTCTGCAGGCCCAAACATATGGTCTGATACATTCAGATCTTGCTCCTTAATTTATTTTTACCTCTATCATGGGGCATGGCAATAAAATCACAACGACATAGCATTAAAGGAACTGTAAGAAATAAAGGTGACAAGGTGGCTCAGTGGTTAGCACTGCTGCCTCACAATTTCAGGGACCCAACCTGAGACAACTGTCTGTGTGGAGTTTGCATGTTCTCCCCGTGTCTGCGTGTGTTTCCTCCAGGTTCTCTGGTTGCCTCCCACAGTCCAAACATGTGCAGGTTAGGTGAATTGCCCATGCTAAATTGTCCAGGCATGTGCAGCTTAATTGGATTAGCCATGGGAAATGCAGGATGGAGTGGAACTGGAAGGGATGACCTTTGGAGGGTCTGCATGAACTCGAATAGCCTACTTCTACTCTGTAAGGATTCTTTGAAATAATTGAGTTAAGCAAAAATATTTGATTCTATTAATAATGTATAATCCTAAATTACGTTGCTAGCTAATTATGTTGCTAGCTAATTTATTGGACATTAAAAGAAGTATGCTGCAAGATACCGTGTGGGTGGCACAGTGGCACAGTGGTTAGCACTGCTGCTTCACAGCGCCAGAGACCCGGGTTCAATTCCCGCCTCAGGCGACTCTCTGCGTGGAGTTTGCACATTCTCCCCGTGTCTGCGTGGGTTTCCTCCGGGTGCTCCGGTTTCCTCCCACAATCCAAAAATGTGCAGGTTAGGTGAATTGGCCACGCTAAATTGCCCGTATTGTTAGGTGAAGGGATAAATGTAGGAGAATGGGTCTGGGTTGGTTATGCTTCAGCGGGTCGGTGTGGACTTGTTGGGCCGAAGGGTCTGTTTCCACACTGTAAGTAATCTAATCTAAATAAAAAATTAACCTGTCAATCCACTTCTTCCTGCAATGTTACACTACACAGCCTAATTTATTTCTGAATGGGGCTAGTTTATTCTGCACTGCAACCTCCTGTCCCTATAATGCTATCTCAGCCCTTCCACCATTTCACATTTTATTTTTAAAAAGCAATTCAAAATAGTAGACAGTTTCAGACATTGGAAATCTAGTGGAATCAACGTTTCTTCTTCAGGAAGGGCTTATACCCGAAACGTCGATTCTCCTTCTCCTTTGATGCTGCCTGACCTGCTGTGCTTTTCCAGCAACACATTTTTAAGCTCTGATCCCCAGCATCTGCAGTCCTCACTTTCTCCTCTTGGAAATCTAGTGCCAACAAAGGTCATTGAGAATGTGCCTCCATTACCCCAGGAATACTGCCTGACATGTATGTTCCCAACACATTCTTGTTTTGCACAATTAACAAAGTTCACAAAAATTAATAGAAAACTTATTTAAAAAACGGAAAGAACTTGATGCGCTGTAAATCAGAAACAAAAACAGTAATTGCTGGAAAAGCTCAGCAGGTCTGGCAGCATCTGTGGAGAAAAATCAGAGTTAACATTTCAGGTCGAGTTACCCTTCCTCAGATCTTCCTCAGTTTTTCCTTTAATTTTTGTTTTTGTTTCTGAAATATTTTTAAAATCTGTTTTTCAGCAAATGTAAACTAAAAAGTGCAGTCTTATTCTATCTTACAATGTTTTACCACACTATGTGACAAACTAGTAAATTGCAATACAATAGCATTCTCAACAAATTGATCTTATAATGCATCACTGCTATCATGTGAACCACATTTTCCAACATGGGGCTGATTTTAAAATTGAGATCTATTTGCAGTGGGGAGAAAGATTAGATTAGATTAGATTACTTACAGTGTGGAAACAGGCCCTTCGGCCCAACAAGTCCACACCGACCCGCCGAAGCGCAACCCACCCATACCCCTACATTTACATTTACCCCTTTAACCTAACACTACGGGCAATTTAGCATGGCCAATTCACCTGACCCGCACATCTTTGGACTGTGGGAGGAAACCGGAGAACCCGGAGGAAACCCATGCAGACACGGGGAGAATGTGCAAACTCCACACAGTCAGTCGCCTGAGTCGGGAATTGAACCCGGGTCTACAGGCGCTGTGAGGCAGCAGTGCTAACCACTGGGCCACCGTGCCGCCCCAGAAGACTGAGAGTGGCTCGGGAAAATGAGAGCTCTAAGAATTTTTTTAAATTTATACACTGCATTGGTACTGTACTTCAAGGAAACAATTAAAAGGATCCTGCCAAAATTCATCCACTTTACAAGCATCAGAGTACAGACTTAAGCTTTTGTGCTGGCAATAAGGTACAGTAGAGACATGTTGTCTCAATGAATGTGAGAATGTGGTCAATGCCTTCAGGAAAAACAAATATGACTAGAAGGTATGGACAAGATGAACATCAGGAGTGGGGTCCTGCATTCCTGATACAGTGCTGAAAGAGATTCATTGAGCGTGTCAGCACAGAGAAGGTGAGTGGAATGCTACCTTCATCCTTGCCCTTCCCCTACTCAGTACCTCCATGACTCAAACCTGACATCTTCAACTATTTCTCTTTCTCGAGGCACATCATCAAGTTCCCAGCTGAAGTTAGTCCTTATCTTACTGACATCTTCCACCCACCTTCATAGTGACCCTTCATAGATATTATTCCATCTTCTCAAGCCATACCATTTTGTAGATTCATAAATGTTGGTTTTCTCTTCTTGCAGAAGAAGAGGCCGTAGTACTCCAAAGAGAGGGAGAGAAACGGGATGGCTCTCCAGTCACAGCTAGCCTGGCCATTGTATTGGAAGTGGCCTGAATTGCAGAATTTAGTGAATTGCTAGTTCATTGGATTTTAAGAGACTGTTGAGGAGGTGGTGATATCACATAAGTCAATTTTTTAAATTATACCACCTCAAAATCATTCTGGTTGATGTGCTGAAATCTGCAACTGAAATGTAATCATTAGCACAGCAAAACATTCCCCTGATCAATTTTAATATGTCTTTCATCATGATAAATTAATGCAGAACTGGAGCAGGAGTGATTAAGATGTCCCCAGAGGAAGTTGCACTCTGTGGAACAAATATTAGATACATATACCTCAATGGGGCTTCCACATCAGGGAACTACACATCACATGCGAGCAGGAGACGTTGAAAACAGAGACAACGATCAAAGTCCTTACCTGAAGATGCGGATCACTTCCAGTTCTGCTCAGCTTAATGCAGAGACCTCAGGGATTATTGAGCAGTGGTTATTCTGACTGTCCTCACTGTGATTTGTTTTTGCATGAACACTGCTGGTAACATGGTATTTGCCACTTCTATAGAGTGCAGGGTAAGGGTTGAATGTTGAGGTTTGTTGCCACCAATTGTCTTTTGATTATTAATTTATCTTGGATGTATCTAGTGATTAGTGATAGAGAATACACCATTGTAGAATACCTACAGAAGAGACACTACTCTTAAATAAACACAAAAGTTTATTGTATGATAGCAATGCGTACAACTGTAATTGGTAATGCACAATTACTAGGACCTTTGGGAACTGGTACATATACATCTGCTCCCTCTAAACTCTACACTAGAATGCCTTGCCTCCACCCACAGAGTGTGTGTGACGTCAATAGAATGAGGTCGAGAGTGTGGTCTGGAAAAGCACAGTAAGCCAGGCAGCATCCAAGGAGTAGGAGAATCGATGTTTCAGGCATTAGCCCTTATTCCTGATGAAGGGCTTATGATCTAAACATCGATTCTTCTGCTCCTTAGTTGCTGCCTGACCTGATGTGCTTTTCCAGCACCACACTCTCAACTCTGATCTCCTGCACCTGTAGTCCTCACTAGAATGGGTAGAGCAAAATGTCATTTGAATTATAACTTTTTCAGGCCCATACTATTTCAAAATTCATCAATCGTAAAGTACATGCAATTGGTTGCCCCATCAGTAAGGATATCAGTCACCAGTAAAGTGCATGTAATTGGTTGCCCATCAATTAGGACATCATTCACCAGGAAGATACATGCACTTGCAACAATTTGCGAAACTCTGAAGATGTTACCAGCAAATTCTGGAAGGAGTGCTTGTGAAGGTGGTCTTGACTACCACTGGCAATGTACGTCTACGTGACCCACTGGAAAGAAGATTTAGTTCCATAATGTTGCAGATATCAGCAATGATGGGTCATGAAAAACAGAGACAACAAAGAACCATCCAATAGGCTGTTCCATTGTTATCTATTTCCTGGAGCATTGTCTCTTGTGAACTGGAGCTCTGTGATCAACTCCTATGTTCTCTGACTGCTCTTGCTGATGCTGGTTTTGTCCCTTCTGCTAACAGTATCACTTTTGCTGTTTGTCTTATTTCTCATTAGATGTGCAAAGTAAAGATACATAAACTGTCCTTGTGAGAGTACATCAAAATCAAAATGATGGAGTTTGCAGAAATTACATCCAAATTTCAAAATCATCTGTAAGAATCATGAAAGCAGATTCGCAGAATGAGACCTGGGAACTAAAGCCCTTTTCTTAGTCAAAGAAGCAATGGTCTTGGATTAGCAGTGCATAGCTTTGCAGCTTGACAATTTTACAGCATCATCCATCCCTGCTTTTCTCTAGCTTTGTGGACTCTGGCAAGTTAGCTGTTAAAAACAGAATACAGGGTTAAATATTCAATCAATTGCCTTATTTTTTTAATTGCTGTGCTGACTGTCCTATGATGGTTTCCTGCATGCAAAGCTATATGTAAAGCACAATACAGTTGGTTCTGCTGTAAGGTGTGTTTTGTTAACACAACTTCCCTAGAATGCGATTGACGAATTGGGGACACTGTTTCTATAGCACAAGCGTTTAAAGCGTGTAGTGATCATAACACGATTCCGGCCCCACTAGTTCAAATGGAGCTGCCATTTTGCAATTTTTTTTAATAACACATGATTGCATGAGAACTACTGTGTTATAGCAGAACTGACTGTAAAAAGAAGCTGAGTGGGTTATTTGGCCTTTCAAACCCACCCCACCACCTTTCATCAAAATCATGGCTGATCTCCTACCTCAACTCTAACTTCCACTCTTATCCTGATCCTTTACTGACACTAAAATAGGTGGCATAGTGATTTGCGATGAAGACGTAAGAAGTATACAAATGGATATGGACAGTCAGGTGTCCGGGCCAAAATGTGACAGATGGAGTTTATCACGGATAAGTGTGAGGTTACCCACTCTGGTCAGACCAATGAAAAGCAACGTATTATCTAAATCAAGAGAAACTTCAAAATGTTTTGGTGCAGAAGGATCAAGATATCCTTGTGCATGAATGGCAGAAAGCTAGTATGCAAGTACTGCCGGTAATAAGGAGGCAAATGGAATTTTGGCATTTATTGTGAAGGGAATAGAGCATAAAAGTAACAAAATGGTGTTTCAACTGTACAAGGCATTGGTGAGATTGTATCTGAAGTAATCCATACAATTTTGGTCCTCTTACTTGAGGAAGGACGTAATTTAATTAGAGGTAGATCAGAGAAGGTTCACTAGATTAATTCCCGAGATGAAAGGCTTGTTTTGTGAGGAGAAATTGAGCAATTGGGCCAATACTTACTGGAGTTTAGAAGAATGGGAGGAGATCAAATTGAGGCTGATAAAATGCGAAATGGCATAAATAAAGTAGACATTGAGCAGATGATTCCCTTTGTGGGGCAATCTATAACAGAAGATTGATTGATTGATTATGATCATGTGTATCTTGTTACAAAAAACAGTGAAAAGTGTACTGTAGTGTCACCACTGTCTGGCGCCATCTTAAAAGACGGAAAACAAACCAAAACATAGAATACAAAGGCAGAAAAATGAAGAAATCAAGAAACTGTCAAACTTTACTGTTCTTCTTGTTAAGTGCTCCATCATGGACTGTGGCACAAGGTCCCATGGCCGTGCCACAGCTGCTGGTACAAAACTCGCCACTCACAATTTTAGGCTAAGGAGTGACAGATTTAAGTCAGAGATGAGGAGAAATTACTTCTCTCAAAGGGTTGTGAAAGTTTGGAATTCACTATCTCCGAGGTGGTAGATGCTGGGACACTGAATAAATTGAAGATTTTTATTTTGTAACGAGTTGAAAGATTATGGGGAGCAGGCGGCGAAGTGGAGTTGAGGCCGAGATGCGATCCGTCGTGATCTTATTAAAGGGGCCAACAGGCTGAAACGGCTCAATTGCCAACTCCTGCTCCTTGTTCTTATGTTCCCGTGGTCTTATATTAATTTCTATTGTACCAAATACTGTTTGACTTCTTTCTTGAATTTATTAATCACTGAGCATCCAGCATTCTTGAGGACAGGGCCAGGGCAAAACTTACAGGTCCTGCTACGGATTCTGGGCCTGTGCCCCAGCTCCTCAACTGAGCCCAAATGCATCATCCTTGAAACCATAGGGTCCACCCAGACCTGAGAGTAACAGCCCCACACCTGACCCAAGCCTAGTGCCCCCATGCTTGTACAAAGATTTACCCTGCCCTGACCTGAGTACAGTAAGTCCCTTAGATCCTGGGGTCTCAAGCCCTGCTCTAAAGTACAGAATTCCAATGATTCACAGCCCTTGGAATGAAGAGTATTCTCCACAACTTAATCTTAAATGCCAACCCTTTATTCAGAGACTGGGACCTGTGTTCTGGATACTTCCATTAAGAAAAACATTTTATTATTATCTTCACTGTCATTTCCATAATAAAATGTATATGTCAATGACATCATCTCTCTTAAAAAAAATTTGAGAAAATGAGAACTAAATGTGGACATGCACAGGTTCCTTTCCATAGCAGTGACATCTTTTGTTTCTTCAAAACGCTCTACACTCCAAATCATATCATTTCTCCACTCCACCTTATCTCTTTTCATCACTGGGCTGTCACTCCAATCTAACTAGTTAAAGGACTTTCCAGAATTTAGGGTTAGGCTACTCAATGGACTTTTAGTGTCAATCCCATTGTGAACTGCACAAAGCAAATTATACCAAGTTACTAATCTTAAATACACTAAAAGATATTCTTTAAAGCATTTGTGCTGGTTCACAACAGACTTTGAGTTCAGCAACATATAAGCAAGAAGAAAATCGCTTTTCAAAATGGACATAATTGAGGCACTAATTTGCATTTAGGTCATGAATACAGCAGAAACTCTACCCCATATCCACTTACAATCCCTGTAGGCTAATCACAAACCATAATAACCAAATGTACTGAAAGACTCCCAAATGAAGAAGTTTTCATGCATTGTTTCTTCTTTAACATGAATCAGAATCAACCAAAACTGAACATGAACTAACAAATAGGTAAAACTTCAAATAAAAATGTTAAATTGTGCCTTCAATAGTCAATGTAATAAGATATAAGGCACAAGTGGGTACTGCAGATGCTGGAGATGAGAATCAAGATTAAAGTGGTCCTGGAAAAGCACAGCAGGTCAGGCAGCATCTGAGGAGCAGGAAAATTGACGTTTTGGGCAGAAACCCTTCAACAAGAATGAGTCATTCCTGATGAAGGGCTTTTGCCTGAAACACTGGTTTTCCTGCTCCTCGGATGCTGCCTGACCTGCTGTGCTTTTCCAGCACCACTCTAACCTTGAATGCAACAAGATATACCTTACACAAACTTAAGCACCTAAGCTATTTCACATTGAAATGTGGCACTATGTGGCTACATTGTACTACAATATGTCACTCTTTATACAAGAAGTAAGTGAGGAATTGAATCTGACAACAGTTTTCACCTTTGAATTTCATGGGTACAATTATCATCAGCAAGGCATTCTACTCCAAATCATCTCTCCCTTTGAGTACTAAAATCTTGATGCTTTATATTTCAGAGTTTCTTTTCAACTGACTAACCAATTACACCTCAGTTTATGGTTGGCTACTTCTGGGAAAGCAAACAGTTCTTTAGCAGCTTCAAGCGATTGTCACAGCTTTCCAGATTTTAATCCATTTTAGCCTCCTGTTTCTTTTTCAAAACAGAAAATCTGACTTCTTCCAGAAACTGATTGGCTTCTTTTCCTCACAATAACTCTTCATCTTCCTGGTTCTGTGACTGCCTGCTTTCTCTTGGTATCTGTATCAATGCACTGATTGCTTTTACCCGCCATCTCTTCAACTTGTTGCTTTTATTTGTATATGTCAGCCTCATGGCTCGTTTCTGTCCTAACTTTCTTTCTGCTGGTACTGCTTCCACATCAAATGTTTTCAGGACGCATTGAACAATATTTCTTATTGTCTTAAAAATTCCAAATGATTCATTTTTGATTGAAGCAAACTTTTAAAAGTCATTTCCAAACATTCAAATCTTAACCCTCACTCTAAACAAAATTACAGATTCCGCTGACAATGTCAAGAAATTATACATTTTCCTTATTTGCAGTTTTATTTCAAAGATCATCAGAGTTTGCAGGAATTCTAACAGTTAATATTTGCTGAATAGCTGATATATAGTCATCTTCATATCTAAGCTCACCTTGGAAGCCAGATCACAAATCGCGTTTTATTTCTATTTGGCTTTGTTATTTAAATACTGATACTATAAAAGGGTTGTAATTGATTCATCATTGCAGATAAAGGGAAAATGTCCCATAGCGTTGCCTGTTTTGTTAATGATATTGGCATATTGTAGTGTAGCAGGTTGCACAGTAGTTAACAGGTTGTTCTTTTATGCTTAAGATTTTGGATTTGACTCAAGTGGGATTGCTTTGATTGAAAAAAACCTCTTGCTATACAGCTGTAAGCATTAAAATGGAGAAACGTTCAGTAACTCTGAACCCAATTACAGATGAATGATAATTCCCATTTTGAATCACCTCAACAAAAAAGTGTTAAGTTCAAATGAATTTCAAGAAGCCAGAAAGATGGCAGATCATATTGGAACCCATTCATTTGTGAAGAAATGGAACAAATACAGAGATTGCTACAGAAACGTAGCAGGTCTGGCAGCATCTATGAAGATAGACACAGAGTTGAGTCTAGTAAGGCTCTTCTTGAAAATTGAAAGATTTTTGAAAAAATGATTATTTATACTTATGACAGAGACGGGGAAGGGGTGCTGGGGAGTTGCAGTTGAAGGGAACAGATGTTATTGAGACCCGCTGCAAAAGACAACAAGGTTGTTAATGGTTGTGAGAGAGAAAACAAGATGCAAAATGGGTGTAAGTTCAGGAGTGAAAGGGAGAGAATGAGACCTCACTCCAGAAAGTAAACAAGACACAAACAAAAGGCTGTGGGGTTGGGTTGGGGTTGGGGTGGAATGTAAGGAAAATGGAAAACTAATATCATGTGGTCAGTTTCTGAAATTATGGAATTCAGTATTGAGACCCTGAAGGTATAAAGTGGAAAATGAGTGTTGTCTCCTGAGTTTGCATCATCCTTCATTAGAACACTGCAGCATGCCCAGAGTAGAAATGTTAGCATGACATTAAGGTGGGTTATTGAAATGTCAAGCAACTGGGAGGTCAGGGTCATTCCTCCCATCGATATGGAGGTGGTCCACAAACCAGGCACCTAATCTGCATTTGGCCTCATAAATGTAAAGGAGACCATTGTGGTAAGTTGAATGGTCAGATTGAATATTGGGAAATTGAGATAAAGCTTTTTATATGATCCAAACCATGTTTGGTTTATCCACTAAGTTGCTGAGGATGATTTACAATGCATACAGAGTACCTCATTTTGTGCAAAATGAGGAAAGGGATGTAAATTGGCTTCCTTTAATGCCCACATACAGTCATAGGTAAGTATATAAAAGCCTGATCTTTTGTTGGCTACAGCTTTATTATAACGGGAGACTAATGCAGATTAGCGTATTCACTGAATCTTAGCAGCCCTTTGGGCACAGACTAGGAAGTGGGAAATATGGAAAGATGGGGAAAAATATATCAGAGAAAGGAGGTGTTGCCATTTTGACAAAGGTGGAAAAGTCGAAAGATTGGCTGTCCACCTAGCATTGAATCGAGTGGCCAAACATGGACTACTTTCCTTGTCTTGGAAATTTGGCTGCAGCTGAGGAACCCATTTCTGTAAAGGGGAAACTGTCTAGTAAACCTGAATGGTGTCACAGCGGGGTCTACAGATTTGGGCTCTTCCTTTTTTTTGGGAATTCTATAGCCTTTGGAGAAATCCACCACCCTCTCGGTGGTAGCAATGGTCGTCACTATGTTCTCGATCTTTAATTACTCCTCTTCAAATTTCTGAGGCCCACTTGCTTGGTCTCAACATTCTCAAACCTCACATGGCCCTTATTGAGGGAGTGCTGTCACTGAGATTCTATCTCAATGCAATTACAGACTTAGACAGGCCAGTGGTAGGACTGCTGAGACTTCCAAACTGCTGAATACCTGACTGAACTGGCAGCTGTCAGGGGTGAGCCACTCCATGACTCTATCAGCCTTAATCAATAAAGTGGCCTTAACAGCAGCCACATTAGTGACCACCATTGGCAAAATACCTAATTGGTCTTACTGCTAGGCAAACCAGAATGATCTCTTGCTTTTCGCCCTGGTGACTGGATTTCTGCCATCCTTTAAAAGTCAGCCTTATCATCCAATGTCAGTTTGAAATAGGAAATCCATCAACATAGATAGCTGCCATCTAACAAATAAAGAAGACAGCCATAAAGTTATTTTACATAAAATATATGAAAAAATCTATGATTTATCATTAACAGTTTTTTTTTGTTTTTTCCCCTGCGCATTTTTTAAAACGCTGTTTGAACAGTGGATGTCTATATTATGGATTGTGGACAGAGACAAAAAAATGGCAGATGCTGGGATCCAAGATAGACAAGCAGGAGGCTGGAAGAAGACGGCAAACAAGCCAGCCTCATTCCCCTTACACCCACCCCCAGTCCTGAAGAAGGGTTACACTCGAGATGTTGACTTCTCCACCTCCTGGTGCTGTCTGGCTTATTGTGTTCTTCCAAACGACTGCTTATCTACCTTATATTATGGGTTGTGGCATATAAATTGTCCTGGAATATAAAACAACCCAATATTTTTGTCCCTCAAGATTACGTTTTTTATAAATACATGATATATAAGTCAAATGGCTTTCTAGCCAAAAGAGCCATAGTTGCATTAGTAACCAGCTACAAATGTTGACATCACAAATTATATTTTGCACACTGATCAGTTACATCCATACCCAAATAGGCAGTTCACTTTTATTCTTCAGATACATGTCAATTTTTGGAGAGGTTTTCAAGGTTTCAACGGTTGACTAATATGCCAACAACTGAGCTAAGTTATCAGCATGGATTTTACTAATGACTGGCAGAAGCAATTTAATTTGAATAAGATTTATTATTTGTAGTTTAAATTATCTGATTTCTTTTTCAGAATGATGGCAGATATACAGGTTTTAAGAAATCTCTTAAGATGGAAAGTGAGATAGAGTTTTGGAGATGTGTGGGGAAATGTTTACAAAGCTTAGGAGAGTTTTTATGGTGTAATTATAGTTTAGAATGTATAAGAGATAAGAGTTGGAGGTATGCAAATATCTTAGAGACATGCAAGGCTGGAGGATATGACATAGATATAAAGGAGCCACAAGGAATTTGAAAATAAAGATGAGAAGTTTAAAATCAAACTGTTGCTTGTCTGGAAGCCAGTGTATATCAGCATTCACCTGAAGAAGGGCTTATGCCCGAAATGTCGATTCTTCTGCTCCTCGGATGCTGCCTGGCCTGCTGTGTTTTTCCAGCATCACATTTTTCAGCAGCAGAGTTTTAGATGAGTTCAATTTTACCGAGGGTAAAATGTGAATGTAGAGTTTGCAAACAACTCTCCATAATGCACAACCTTGATGTTCTGTGTCCCTTGTGGTCTTTGTCATTCTTTTAAGTTTATAGACAATTGCTACACCCTTATTTATCACCCTTACTTTCCAATCTCTGTGTGTCCAATTGACCACTACAAACATAATGAGTGCTTCATTCAGTTCAGTAAAACTGCTTGTGGCAAATCATTAGACATTTGTTCTGAATGGTTCAGTTTTTGAAATAAAGTATGTCTCGCGGAGTTGAATTTATCACTGATCAATGTGCTGCTGAATCCAGTGAGAACCAGTTTCCAAACGGCATTTACTGTATATGGATGAAAATTCCATGCTGTGTGCTAAGCTGCACTGTTTCTTCTGCACAGTTTGATCTGACAGTATAACTGAATCCATCAATTCAGAAGCATGCACATTAATATTGCGAATTATTCCTACCCCAGCATTTTTCAGCCCCATTATGATTTTCATCAAATAAGGTAGACTTTCATTTTGCCCTGCAGCAATAACTGAGTAGAGTAGATTGTCTGTCTTTTTTTAGCAAAGCCAGCTAATTTCATTGAACTGAGAAGTGGTCATGAAATAATATGGCAGTAATATGTCCTTAAATTTTAGAGAGAAATGGGAGATTAAATGTTGTTTTGTAAATGAAGAGAACAGAATTAGTATGAAGTTGACTTTTTAAAGAAGGATAAAGACTGAGTGAACAGAATTCAAGTCAGGACAGGCTTAATGGAGCATTAAGTAAATTTCAACATGCCACCATGATGTGTGTTCTTGGGTCAAACACGACTGCCAGTACAATAGACTTTGAGTGCTGTCCTATTTGTTAACTCACATAACACAATTCCCCCCAAAGGCCTCCACTAATTTTCCTGTTTCAGATTTATCTGATAGTTTCACCAGGACTAACCACCACTCAGCCCTTGTGGATACAAAATCTCAGCTTCATACTGAGGATAGTCTTTATCACATTCGATTAGGTTACATTCCCTACAGTGTGGAAACAGGCCCTTCAGCCCAACCAGTCCACACCAACCCTCCGAAGAGTAACTCACACAGACCCATTTCCCTCTGATTAATGCACCTAATACTATGGACAATTTAGCATGGCCAATTCACCTAACATGCACATCTTTGGACTGTGGGAGGAAACTGGAGCACTCGGAGGAAACCCACGCACATATGGGGAGAATATGCAAACTCCACACAGACAGTCGCCCAGGGCTGGAATCGTACCTGGGTTCCTGGTGCTGCGAGGTAGCAGTGCTAACCACTGAGCCACCTTGCCACCATGTAGTATTCCCATCATGTTCAATGGGATAGACTTCAGATAGACTTAGCTACTCCAGATTGGGTATCCACAAAGAACTGTGGGCTGATATCAGCAGCAGAATTGAACTCAACCATAACCTACAACCTCATACCCGGCATATCCCCATTCTGCCATTATCTTCAAACCAGGGGGTCAACGCTGATTCAATAGAGAATGCAGGATGGCATGCCAGGAGCACAACCACGCATACTTTTGGTAACAAAAAAGGGCTGTTTAGAAAGATGGAGGCCAAGACTGGTTGGAGAGTCTCAATGTACATAAATATTTTACATTAGTATCTTATTTCAAGAAAACATGTCACCCTAGATCTTTCACAGCAATATTTAATACATTTAGAATGAGTGCAATTTGTACTAGTTAGCTATTGGTTATCATATTTAGTTATATTCAAACAAGCACCAATTTTGAGTTCTAATTTAGTTTAATGCAAGCTTATATGGCCAAAGTTTTCTCCAACATAGATAATGCTTTTTCTGAGATAATTAGTTTGTAGTAGCATACATCACACTGATTGGGTTGTCTATACGTTTTATATGGACATTCACTTATATGGATTTATTGTAATTCTTGGCCTTTTAGCAGTGGAACACTGGCCAGCACAAATAGGTTTCAGGACATTACATGAATTTTTGAGTTGGAGGGCAGTGCTGCAGTGTCTAGAAAAAAAGTTAAAAGTGATTGGTTAGGCATCTAACAGAACAATAATGCCATAAAATTATGTAGCAAATATTTCTGAAAAAGTGGCATGATAGCACTTTTTATATTAAAGATTGTAATAAACTTGCATCACTTTTCTTCCACACTATTGTAATTAGTATTACAATTACCCGCTTTCCATCTACCTTGCTGGATACAAGTTAAATCAGTTAAGTGGAGCTCTGATTTTAACCAGAGCTGGCAGGGTTCAGCACAGGCAGGAATCACCATAAGTTCTTCAATATGAAGCCTGAGCCATTTTAACTCATGGACATCAATGAGCTATAATACTCTATCCCTGCTCAAAATTCAGAGGGAAAGATGTCAGAGCTAGCAAGTGTAGAGGGAAAATCCAGCTTCAGGATCCATGGTTTATTTTGGAAAGGGAAGGTTCACTTAGGGGAGCAGTTGCAGGGTAGGGTGCTGGAGATTTCAGAAGAACAACTGGTGATGTGAGAAATAGCCATACTTCGAGTTCGGGTGATAAGGACTATTTATGCAACTGAAAGGATTACCCCTGCTCTGTGGTGATCAGTTATCCTGTTACTAATCACACAAATGTTAGCTGAACCCCAAGGTACTTAAGCCGCTTTATGACTTTCCCACCAAATGGCTTTGTTTCAGTCATCTTTTAGTTCTGGATCATTTTTCTCCTTTTCCTATTAACCCTGCTTGATAGAGCAGTTTGTGGAAATTTGTGTCACGTGTTGTTTAACGTCCAGCTCTCATTACTTACTTTTGCTCAAGTTGTCCTTGCTTGTACCCAAAGGAACATAATTTATTTCCTTTGCACAGATCATGCAATTGCAACACTGTCCCAAGTGTCCATTCATAGCTCTGCTTTGTTAGAATTGATTTGTCACACATCGTTATGAATAACCTGCCAGTAAGGTGTATGCTTCCAACTTTTGGAATGTAAAGTTATATTCTGTCCTTCAAAAGAGGATTAAAACTTAATCATTTAATGACCTTTGGCTGCAATAAAAAAAAGTAAAAATCTGATCTAAAACATTGAATATAAAAAGATTTTAAATATCCTAAGATGGTAGACTTGTCTAAGTTAGTTGGATATTTCTCCTGCCCTTCAATAATCATTTAAGTGATTTCAGTTCAAAAATAATCAACAGTTTACTGGTGGCACATCTTATAAATGTCCCTGCTCAAACAGATGTTTTTCACTTGAATGAAATATTATTCACAGTTGCAATATTTTTATAAAGAACAAACTTTTTAAGATGTAGCTGCGCAAGAAGCTTAAATCATCCTTCTTTGTTTTTCAATATTGTTAAAAGGATGAGATGTTGTCATGGATCCCCTGGCCAAAGTTTCCTTGTTTTGTTGCTATGGAGATTCAGCACTGCTACAATTCCCTGTTCCGTGGCGATCAACCGTTCTGGAATTAGCAGTGTGCTTGCCAAACTGTTATTAAGAGATCTGCTGTTGCAGGTGAATCCCAGGATAATTATAGAATCCAGAGAGAAGAAAAATAATCCTTCACATAAATGCCCTCACATGGAATCTGTCAAGAAATGAAGTAGATATATTACCAGCTGTTGCTTGTTCCACAGCTACCATTAGATTTTACAGGAGAAGTAATTGCTAGTGTACTGGAATCCATAGCAATAAATGCATATGAGGCAGTTAAATTTTTACTGAGTAAAATGTATGTTAAAGTTATCAAATATGCACTCATAGTGTAGTGAGTACAGGTTGGTTACTTTTGAGAGTGAGTGTTTGTGAATAAATGAGAGTGAGATTGTGCAGCACACAAGCAGCACATTAATCGAGACGAAAAGCAATAATTTTACATTAATTGTTGTGAATTATCATTTGTAGGTAAAATTAATGATATGTAATCAAGTCTCTATACAGACAGGCTCCAGCTACAGTACTGACAATGGAAAGTTGCTTGCTGAGCTCATGATGCTTATAGGAAAGTTTATGAAAAGTGAAACATGGGCTCCGACACTTCCTGCTACATTTTTGAATTCTTATTCAATAAGGATTAAGTTTAAACCCCAGGTCAAATTGACCTTTGAACTCAGTGACTTTTGAACCCTGAGATAACAGATGAATCCAATACAGACATGGTGGGCCGAAGGGCCTGTTCCTGTGCTGTTTATGTTCTTTCCATCAATAGGTACACTGTCACTTTTCACACATTGCTAAGGTTGGTAAAGTTAAACATGTTTCCTTATACTCGTTCTTGCTTCATACTTAAGTTTCAGTTCAGTGGTTTTGTGCTGGGATAGTCTCCTCCTTATGCTGTTGTCCCAATTTTATATTTGAACATGGAAAGGATGTTTCTTCTGGTCGGTCAGTCAAACTAAGGGCCATGATTTAAAACTGAGGGTCACTTTTGCAGGACAGAGATGAGGAGAATTCTTTTTGCTCTCAAAGATTATGTGACTTTGAAACCCTCTGCCTTAGATGGCAGTGGAGGTGCAGCATTGAAAATATTTAAGGCAATGGTGAATAGATTATTGTTAGGTAAGGGAATTAAGCGTTAGTGGGGTAGATGGGAATTTGATCAGACTTAATCCTAATGAATGGTGAAACTGACTTGAAGGGCCAGATGGTCTACTTTTGCTCCTATTTCACATGCTTATTTAGTGTCAAGAATCATTTGTGATAAGGCTATTTTTCTCTATGGCACCCCATGGCACAGGATTCTGTTCTTCTATCTCAGTAAATAAGGTATAAAAGCCTCACTCACAGGAAATGGCCCAGCCCATTTTGATACAAAAGACTAAAGAATATAAATATTGGCATACAAATATTTTGTAGGCATGCTGCACCAGCAGAGTGGAAAGTTTGGCCATTTACAGCTACACAAACCATATGAAATGATTGAAAGAAGATAATTAAAATAATTGGAATAGGTATATCCATGTTACCCATGCTTTTCTGATGAGCAAATTGGAGTAGCACCCAGATACGCCAACAGAACTAACCTTCTTGGGTTTAACCCAAACTACTAACTTGAATTCCTGCTGAAAGAGAAATAAGTCGGCATTTCTTCAGCTGCTTCTGGGCTCTCAGTGGCATTCATTGTGAGGTTTGTTAAAGTTGTAATAGGCAGAATTCCACCAAACCCTTCCATCACCAGATTTTAAGTGAAATGTGCCAGTGGGGGATTTCAAAATGAGGGGGCATAGTTTTAAGGTGAGAGGAAAAAGATTTTAAATAAGACATGAGGGCCAACATTTTTACACGGGTGTTTCGTGTGTGGAATGAAACTTCCTGAGGTAGTGGTGGATGTGGGTACAGTTACAACAGTTAACAGAGATTTGGATAAGTACATGAATAAAAAATGTTTGGAGGGATATAGGTCAAGTGCAGGCAGGTGAGACTAGTTTAATTTGGAATTATGGTTGGCATGGACTGGTAGGTCTGAAGAATCTGTTTCTGTGCTGGATGAATCTATAAAAGGGACTATTTAAAAATGGAAATTGGAAGTGTTCACAATGAATGATGCTCCTAGAGCAGTGAAGCACCCAGACTTAATCCAGATTCCATGAGGCATCAGAGGAAATGATGCAGTCAGGTCCAGGAAAGAAATACCTATCCCCAGCAATAGGAGAAAACCTGCAACTCTCACCATAAAGACATACAAAGAGGTGGCCGAGCAGATGGACAATTGTGCTCAGGTCTTGTATGTCATCTAAGAAATGATTGAAGACCTAAATGATTCAGGAAAAGTGAATATATATTGATTCATCAACATCTGGTGGGTTGAGTCCTTCATCCCTTTATTACATGTTGCTAAACATTTTTGATTTCATCACTACCATTCAACTTCCAGCAGCATTCAGCCCTCATTGTTTTCTGCTCCACATCACCTCTACATTTATCCATCCATCATTAACAGTCACGCATCCTTATGTAATGCTTCTTCCTTAGTCACTCTAACCTAATACTCTGAATCTAGACCTTCATTTACATTTCAATTATTCAACTCTTGATGGACAAGACAGTCCTAAATGCAGACAAGAGGGAGATGATTTGTGGAAATGGAGTTTCCTCTCTACTTCTCATAGCAACCTCTAAAGGCCCATCGAGACAGTTGGTGCCCTCTGCAAAAAAGAAGCGCCTTTAACTACCTGATTCTATTCTCTCATTGATCTCCCTGCCCAATATGCCTTCTGGGAGTTAATGTTGCCAGTCTCCTTCCCATCAAAATCTTCCCTCCAAGTGAGAACGCAATAAACTCTGCGCTGAGGCCTTTGCATCCAGGATCTTATTATAGACAATTGCATTAATATGACAGAAATCTAACTGAGGACTGATGACATGCTGTAAATAAACAAAGACTCCATTACCCCTTGGCTGGTAGCACTTACATCGTTCAGACTGCCATGTGTAGTAGGTGGACTTTTATTACCAAACCAGACCTTGGTTTGTCCCTCTAATTTCTGACTTTACTCAGTTAAGCATCCCAGATTTCCATCTTTCTTGACTTTTATTTAAGATTCGCATTTCCAACACTCACTGTAAATCCTTTCTCAATCTTATCTTCCTGTAATATCTCATTCCATTTAAACTCATCAGCCCATTTCCTCAGACTTCTCCTTCACCTGTCCAACTCACACGGTTTGCTATTTCCATCCTCCTAATGATGGACATCTCACCCCGATCACTTCTTTGTCTCCCTCTCCACCAGCGTCAACCTTCCCCTCCCAGATCTGGCAGCATCTGTGGAGAGAAAGCAGAGTAGTAAAAATGCTGATGGCAGGGAGTTGGTAGGGGGGGTGGAGAAGGAGGGAGCAAACAGGAGAAGACCGATCCCAGACAGAAAAGAAGAAAAAACCCAAAAGAAAGGCGGATGCTGTGAATCAGAAACAAAAACAGAAGCTGCTGGAAAAGCTCAGCAGGTCTGGTGGCATCTGTGAAGAATTAGACTTAACGTTTCCAGTCCAGTGACCCTTCCCCAGAACTGATGGTATCTAAAAAAGTGTCAATTTATATGCAAAAGATAGGGTAGGGGACAGGGTTGAGGAGTAAATGATAGGTAGGGATAGAGACCAAACAGAGAAAAGAACAGTTGGACTGACAAAGGAGTTGATAACAATCTGGCTGGGAGCTGTAATCGAGATTGTTAGTGGCTAACAATAGTTAGTGTGTATCAGCAGACTAAAATTATTGAATTTGATATTGAGTCTGGAGGGCTGCAGGGTCCCCAAGTGGAAAATGAGGTGCTGTTCTTACAGCTTGTGCTGAGCTTTGCAGGAGCACTGCAGAAAGCCTGAGACAGAGATGTTGGCCAGGGAACAGGATGGTGTGTTAAAGTGGTAGGCAATTGGAAGCTCCGAGTCTTTTTTACAGGCAGAACATAGATGTTCTGTGAAGCAGGCGCCCAGTCTATGCTTTGTTTCCCTAATATGGAGTAAGCCAAATTGTGAGCAGTGAATGCAGTAGACTAGATTGTGAGAAGAGCAGGTGAAATGCTGCTTCACCTGGAAGGAATGTTTGAGCCCTTGGATACTGAGGAGGGAGGAGGGAAATGGACAGCTGTCATACTTTCAGCAGTTGCAGGGGAAGCAGCACTTGACCTGCACTTCTCACAATCCAATCTACTGCATTCACTGCTGTGCTGGATTTTTTAATGCTTTTTCTTGCAGAATAAGATGTTTTCTGCTGCACTCACTACACACAAACCATGATCACCTAGTCAAGAGCCAATCAGAATGTCGTTGTCAAGTAGTTTTCCTTTAGGTTAGAACCCACTGTTTCTGTGGTGTCTGTGTTTGCTTTTCTAGGAAAAGTGCAATATTGCATACAACTCATAACGTGCATAAGGTAAATGTGATTTTCAAAATTGGAGACATCTTATTGTACAGTCTCCTCGGTTTAAAGCAGTAGCTTCCTTTCTTCGGTTCATAGTCCAAAATAAAATAAATGAAAAGATGTGGTCTTTACAAAGGCACTATCTGAGTATATGTTGTTGTTGTTATTCACTATCACAAATATCCCTGCTCACAGATGCAGCAGGGGAGTCACTGGCAATATCTACAAGCTTCTCAACTATAGGAAGATAGGAAGCTGATAGTTGGTCACAAATTTACAGCTGTGTCCAACACTGTCTATAATTCCAGTACAAATTTGAAATATATTTCTTCATCCACGGTGCGTTGCTAGCAAGATGGGATTTACTTTTTTTTTAATTCATTCAGAGGATGTGGGAGTCATTGGCTAGGCCAGCATTTATTAGCTGTCCTTAATTGTCCAGAGGGCAGTTAACAGTCAACTACCTTGCTGTGTGGCTAGAGTGCATTTGAACAAGGAGCTTTTTAAAGAATAGGACTGACCAGGTAAGATGGCAATTACCTTCCCTAAAGGACATTAGAGAACCAGATGGGCTTTTTTTGACAATCAGTAATAATTCCATGGTCATCATTAGACTTTTGATTTCAGATTTTTATTGAATTCAAATTCTAACATCTGCCATCGTACTATTTGATCCCAGGTCCCCAAAGCCTCCAGATTAACAGTGTAACAATAATACCACTCAGCCATCACCTCCCCCTACTAGGGAATAGTTGAGTCTGCTGAGCACCCCACTGCATTCCTGTCTCTGTGACAATGAAATCCATGGCTGGTCTTTAAAAAGGCCCTTGATCAAATGCGCTCCGTGCCTAATAAAGGAACCAGGCATTGAGAGGGTTGGAATGTGGTCCCCACCAAGAGACATTCTCCAAACTTTGTGTCCAAATTCATTTCCTACACCATGACCCTCACTCCACAGACCCCTCCTACCATCACTCACCTGTCGTTCTGGTCACTTGATGATCTAAGGCTTTGGGTAGGTATTGCACTGACCGTAGATGCCACCTCCCCAGTGGGCAAAGCTGAGTGCAATAAAAAGATGCCAGCCTCTGACTGGCCAGCAGTTCCCCACAAACTGGACTTCAGCCCTTGGTTTCCTAGATCCTGACCCACCTCCATTTACTTAAGTGCCCAATTTGCATTCAATTTGGTAGGCCTCCCCAAAAAGAAGCTACATGTGGCATGATGCACATTGTAGTTATTTTACATGATCAGTCTTGCAGTCAGATTCTTGTTGCTGTCATGAAGTTTATTAACAACACTAACTATTTAAATGATTACAATATCAGAGACATACACATGTAGACTGAGTTTGTGTTTATTGATGTTATTCTATTTAATGCACACATTGCAGACTTACTGAACATGTTACGGTGACTCCATGACACAGAGGGTGTGACTGAAGGTGAAGTAGGTATCTTTATACTGCAATATCACATATTGTGATGTCAATAAGCTGTCTAAATGGTCCAGGCCTGGTTGGTCCTAAATAGGTACCACACTACAATGGGGGTGTCATTGGTTCCTCAGCAGAATGGTGAGCTTTATGTCACTTTTATTCAATGCAGCCCTGTAAAAGTCAGAAAAAAAGGACAAACTTTCCTTCATAAATGATGGACTTCTGCAAATCGACATATTTAGAAGCACAAGGAGAACAGTATGGAGCCCCAGAAGGATAAAAAGAAAGATGAAATAAGGACTTGGAAATTATTGGCAACCATGTTATTATTTCAACATCTAATGCACATTTATCAAATTCCTTTCCTCTACTTTAAATTAGGCATTGACCCAAATTGACTCATGTCTTCGTTAAAATATTAGTGAGAAGGAGTCAGATGGTACAATTGCTAATTGTCACTCCTGGCTTAAGTTTACAAAAATGTTATTGCGTGATAACATGGACTCATAATAAGCGACCTTGACAACAGATTCAGTTTCATGCATAGCATTTTCTAACCTTAAGGTAGTTCCAATAATCAGAGACCAATCATCCACTTGTAGGTTAGGAAAAAAAGCCATAGAGAGAAAAACTCCCATTTGCCTTCAAGGTTATTTCCTTGCACACTATTTCACCAGGTGTACAGAAGTATTGATCAATGCTTGATGTTATTCACTTTACTGATTTAACTACATATTGTAATGCAGATACAAAGATAACAGGGAGACAAGGGGTGAAAATGATAAAGTATGATATCAAAAATACCCAAACACCTTCATTTTCTAAATCTAATGAAAACCTGTTATTTTGAATATTAGTGCCATGCAAATAAATAATTCTGTTCAGTTATAAATTACTGATCATCGCTGAAATAAGCCACTTAATATAAGTTAAAGCAAAAGCCAGACTGACTGGTGCCTTCAACCTCTCTCCTACTGTATGACTGTATGAGGAATGAACATGCTTTTGAATGTTTGAAAACTGATAAATCCTTTTGGTTTTAAAAACTTAATGCATTATCAGGGTACCATTTATCCAAAACACATTCAGGAACATGGCCAGGTTCCAATGCAAGACGATAGTGTTTTGTGCATTTTACACACACCGTACAAAGCACACTGCTTTATATTTTCTTTTTTCAGATCGTTGTTTGTTCATCTATATTGCTGACACTGTGTAGTTTACAAGTTTCAAACACATGCATTATTTTCATTCCCTTTGGATGTTGAAATAAATTTAAAATTTTACTTCCTTTAGATCTTGCAGACTGAAAATGCTTCAATTGATTCTGTTGATCTGGATGGTAAACAGACTCTCTCTTCAATGTCAGAATGTCCTGGAGAAACTCAGCATGCCTGGCAGGTGTTTCTTTTTTGTTGGTTTCAGATCTCCAACACCAACAGGTTTTTGATTTACCACTCTGCATTGTGTAACTCCTATATTTCCCCTCAAACCTGAAATCACCACCTCTCCTCTTTGACTTTTCCAATCAGAACCAAAAAGGCCCTTAGACTATATTTCTAACATTCTCCATTTTGGTGCATTCTGTCAGTGACTAATTAACGTTAGTTAATATATTATTTCAATATTCAATTGTTGTAAAACTTCATCTATAGAACGGGGATGAAGTTCACCTTGGGTGGAAAAGGTTGACAAAGAAAAATAGAAAGTCTCAGAAAACTCAGAAAGCAGACACAATCCCTGAATTGTAGTTCGAGTACAGAGGAGTTTGAGAGTAGGGAGGTCCAAAATAAGGTTTCAGGGTCGCAAGAGGGCACCGGCAACCAAAATGTTGGTTGGAAGCCTATGTATTTCAACACCAGGAGCATCCAGATAAGATGGGTGAATTTGCAGCATGGGTTGGTACCTGGGATTTTGGGGTCGCAAGAGGGCACCGGCAACCAAAATGTTGGTTGGAAGCCTATGTATTTCAACACCAGGAGCATCCAGAATAAGATGGGTGAATTTGCAGCATGGGTTGGTACCTGGGATTTCGATGTTGTGGCCATTTCAGAGACACGGGTAGAACAGGGAAAGAAATGGTTGTTGCAGGTTCTGGGATTTACATGTTTCAGTAAGAACAGAGAAGATAGTAAAAGAGGTGGGGGTGTGGCATTGTTAGTCAAAGACCGTATTACAGTGGCAGAAAGGACATTTGAGGACTCGTCTACTGAGGTAGTATGGGCTGGGATTAGAAACAGGAAATGAGAGGTCACCCTGTTGGAAGTTATCTATGGGCCTCCGAATAGTTCCAGATTGAATACTGATGGAAACTATTCATTTAGCACTTCCCCTATCTCCTATGCTGAAAGGATAGCAAAGATGATTCTCCATAGGAGTGAGAATGACAAGGTAGTTGTTATGGGGGACTTCAACTTCCCAAATATTGACTGGGAATACTATAGTTTGAGTACTTTAGATGGGTCAGTTTTTTGTCCATTGTGTGCAGGAGAGCTTTCTGACACAATATGTAGACAGGCCAACAAGGGGCAAGGGCTACATTAGATTTGGTATTGAGTAATGAATCCAGCCAGGTGTTAGATTTGGAGGTGGTGATATTGACCACAATTCAGTTATGTTTACTTTAGCGATGGAAAGCGATAGATATACATCGGAGGACAAGAGCTACAGCTGGGGGAAAGGCAATTATGATGCGATTAGAAAAGATTTAGGATGCATAGGTTGAGGAAGGAAAATGCAGGGGATGGGCACAATAGAAATGTGGAGCTTATTCAAGGAACAGCTACTGTGTGTCCTTGATAAGTATGCACCTGTCAGACAGGGAGGAAGTTGTTGAAAGCAGGAGCCGTGGTTTACTAAGGAAGTTGAATCTCTTGTCAAGAGGAAGAAAATGTCTTATGTTAGGATGAGATGTGAAGGCTCAGTTAGGGCGATTGAGAGCGAAGGTGAGTGAGGAGGGGACATGAGAATTTGTTGGTGGATTGGATCAGGAAACCCCTAAAGCTTTCTATGGGTATATAAGGGATAAAAGATTGGCGAGAGTAAGATTAGGGCCAATCAAGGATAGTAGTGGGAAGTTGAGCATAGGAGATAGGGGAAGTGCTAAATGAATAGTTTCCATCAGTATTAATACTGGAAAAAGACTATGTTATCAAGGAGAATACTGAGAAACAGACTACTAGATTAAATGGGATTGAGGTTCACAAGGAGGAGGAGTTAGAAATTTTGGAAAGTGTGAAAATAGATAAGCCTCCTGAGCTGGATTCTCTGGGAAGCCAGGGAGGAGATTGCTGAGCCTTTGGCTTCAATCTTTATGTCATCGTTGTCTACAGGAATAGTACCAGAAGACTGGAGGAGAGTAAATGTTGTTCCCTTGTTCAAGAAGGGGCGTAGAGACAACTCTGGAAATTATAATTCAATGAGCCTTACTTCGGTTGTGGGTAAAGTGTTGGCAAATATTATAAAACATAGGATTTATAATCATCTTGATAATAATAAGTTGATTAGGGATGGTCAGCACGGCTTTTTGAAGGGTTGGTCATGCCTCACAAACCTTATGAGTTCTTTGAGAAGGTGACCAAACAAATGGATGGGGGTAAAGCCGTTGATGTGGTGTATATGGATTTCAGTAAGGTGTTTGATAAGGTTCCCCATGGTAGGCTACAAAATATGGAGGCATGGGATTGAGAGTGATTTAGCAGTTTGGATCAGAAATTGGCTAGCTGAAAGAAGACAGAGGGTGGTGGTTGATGGGAAATGTCCATCTGGAGTTCACATACTAGTGGTGTACCGCAAGGATCTGTTTTGGGTTCACTTCTGTTTGTCATTTTTATAAATGACCTGGATGGGTTAGTAAACTTGCAGATGACTCTAAGATCGGTACTGCTGTGGGTAGTGCAGAAGGATGTTGTAGTTTACAGAGGGACATAGATAAGCTGCAGAGCTGGGCAGATAGGTGGCAAATGGAGTTTAATGCAGAAATGTGTGAGGTGATTCACTTTGGAAGGAGCAACAGGAATGCAGAGTACTGCAAAAATGGTAAGATTCATGGTAGTGCAGATGAGCAGAGGGATCTCTCTGTCCATGCACATAGATCTCTCAAAGTTGCTACCCAGGTTGATAGGGCTGTTAAGAAGACATATGGTGCATTAGCTTTTATGAGTAGAGGGATCGAGTTTCGGAACCATAAGGAATTGCTGCAGCTGTACAAAATCCTGCTGCATCCGCACTTGAGGTATTGCATGCAGTTCTAGTTGCTGCATTATAGGAAGGATGTGGAAGCTTTGAAAAGGGTTCAGAGAAGATTTACTAGAATGTTCCCTGGGATGGAGGGAAAGTCTTACGAGGAAAGATTGAGGTACTTGTGGCTGTTTTGGTTAGAGAGAAGAAATTTGGCAGGTGACTTAATTGAGACATATAAGATAATAAGAGGGTTGGATCGGGTGGACAGTGAGAAACTTTTTCCCAGGATGGCGATGGCTAGCACGAAGCATAGCTTCAAATTGAGGGGTAATAGATATAGGACAGATGTCAGAGGTAGTTTCTTTACTCAGAGTAGTAGGGGTGTGGAACGCACTGCCTGCAACAGTAATAAACTCACCAACTTTAGGGCATTTAAATGGTCTTTGGATAGGCAAATGGATGAGGATGGAATAGTGTACATTCGATGGGCTTCAGATTAGAAGGTCGGTATGCAGATGTAGCAGGCGGGGAGCAAAGTTAATAGCATACTCTCCTTCATAGTGAGAGGATTTAAGTATAGGAGTAAAGATGTCTTGCTGCAGTTATACAGGACCTTGGTGAGGCCATAGTCGAGAGTGAGATTGTGGAAAAGCACAGCAGGTCAGGCAGCATTCAAGGAACAGGAGAATCGATGTTTCAGGCAAGAGCCCTTCATCAGGAATGAGGCTTGTGAGCTGAGGGCTTGAAGAGATAAATGAGAGGGGGTTTGGGCCGGGAATGGAAGGTAGCTGAGAGTGCAATAAGTAGACAGAGGTGGAGGTACTGGTGATAGGACAGACAGGAGAGTGGAGTGGATAGATGGGAAAGAAGATGGGCAGGTAGGACAGGTCATGAGGGCACTGCCGAGTTGAAAGGTTGGAACTGGGATAATGTGGGGGTCCCACTACTGACAGTGAGGGTTTTGTTTAAACCTACAAATCAACCCCACCACCAGAGCTATATTTCCCTCCTGTCCCCTATCCACTTTCCAGAAAGACCATTCCCTCTGCAACTCTCTTGTCAGGTTAGCAACCCACCATCCCCTCCTGGCACCTTTTCCTGCCAGCGCAGGAATTGCAAAACCTGTGCCCACATGTCCCCCCTCACCTCCGTCCAAGGCCCCAAAGGAGCCTTCCACATCCATCAGAGTTTTACCTGCACTTCCACACATGTCCTTTACTGTATCCATTGCTCCCGATGCAGTCTCCGCTACATTGGGGAGACAGGATGCCTAATTGCAGAGCACTTCAGAGAACATCTCTGGTACACCCACACCAGCCAACCCCACCGTCCCATGGCTGAACATTTCCAGTCCTCCTCCCACTCTGCCGAGGACATGCAGGTCCTGGGCCTCCTCCATCGCCACTCCCTCTCCACCCGACGCCTGGAGGAAGAACAACTCATCTTCCGCCTCAGAACACTTCAACCCCAGGGCATCAATGTGGATTTCACCAGTTTCCTCATTTCCCCTCCCTCCCACCTTATCCCAGTTCCAACCTTCTAACTTGGCACTTCTGTCATGATTTGGATAAAGGAATTGAATGCCATTTCTCCAAAATTGGAGGTGACATTAAGCTGGGTGGCAGTGTGTGCTGTGAGGAGGATGCTAAGTGGCTGCAGGCTGAATTGGACAGGTTGACTGAATGGTTAAATACTTGGTAGATGTGTTGTAATGTGGATAAATGAGAGGTTATCCAGTTTGATGGCAAAAATAGAAAGGCAGATTATTATCTGAATGGTTGACATTTAGGAAAAGGTGAGGTGCAATGAGACCTGGGTATCATGGTGAAACAATCACTGACGGTCAGTATACAGGTACAGCAGGCAGGGAGCAAGGTTAATAGCATGCTCTCCTTCATAGTGAGAGGATTTGAGTATCGGAATATGCCACCCAGCATAGTATCACCTGCAATTTTGGAGAAATGGTATTCAATTCCTTCATCCAAATCATTAATGTATATTATGAACAGCTGGAGTCCCAGCACTGAACCCTGTGGTATCCCATTCCTCACTGCCTGCCACTCTGAAAAGGACTTGTTCATTCCAACTCTCTACTTCCTGTTTGCCAACCAGTTCCCTATCCATGTCAATATATTACCTCTGATACCATAAGTTCTCTTCTGTGGGACCCGGTCAAAAGCCTTTTGAAAGTTCAGATACATAATATCCACTGATTCACCCTTGTTCACTTGACTGGTCACATTCTCAAAATATTCCAGAAGACTTGTGAATCTTCTGCATTAATGAAGCCATGCTGACTTGGACCAATACTGTCACCACTTCCCAAATGCTCAGTTATGACATCCTTAATAATTGACTCCAGCATTTTCCCTGACCGATGTCAGTCAAACCAGCCTATAGTTTTCTGTTTTCTCTCTCCCACCTATTTCAAAAAGTGGGGTTACATTAGCTCTCCTCCAGTCCATTCCAGAGTCTATAGAGTGCTGGAAAATTATCAAGAATGCATCCACTATTTATTGAGTACTCTACGATGCAGAGCATCAGGCCCTGGGTTTTAATCCCATCAATTTCCCCAGTGCCATTTCCTGACTAATAAGGATTTTCTTCAGTTCCTCCTTAATTCTTAACCTCTGACTCCTTGCTATTCCGGAAGATTATTTGTGTCATCCTTAGTGAAGACAGATCCAAAGTATTCATTCAACTGGTCTGCCATCTCTTTGTTGTCCATTATGAATTCACCTCATTCTAACTGTAAGGGATCTATGTTTGTCTTCACTAGTCTTTTTCTCTTCACAAATTTACAGAAGCTTTTGCAAGCAGTTTTTATGTTTTCTGCAAGCTTACTGTCGTATTCTATTTTCACCTTCCAAAGTAAATCTTTTGTCCTCCTCTGTTGAATTTTACATTTCTTCCAGTCTTCAGGTTTGCTGCTATGTCTGGAAATCATTTGCCATTCTTCTTCACTTCTGGACATTTCTCCAGATGACAAAAACTGCACTGACCCTGCTGGTAACATCTGACCAGGCTGGCAGAGTCTGATGTGTTGAAACTTTATTGCTGGAACAGCACAGCAGGTCAGGCAGCATCCAGGGAACAGGAGATTCGACGTTTCGGGCACAGGCCCTTCTTCAGGAATGAGCAGAGTCTGATGGTAATGCCTACTTTGGCAGTCATCGGAAAAGAAAACATCCTTTATCTGCATCACCATGTCCTACAAGAACTTTAGGTGCCTGTCCATAAAGTGCAACACCAATTTCCTCAAATCTGACAAGTCCAGGGCAAAGGTAAACTATGCAGAGGACTCCAGAATGACTTAGCTTGCACAGGTGTGCAATGGCCTTTTAAAGAAGGCATGAACACCAGGGACGTCAGTCTCTTCTGTGCTATCTCAGCAATAATGTGTTCTTCCAGCTATGCCTAGTTGGACAATTGGCTTATCAGCTAACAAATGTTACTCTTGTTTGAGGAAGATAATTAATGAGTTTTGGGTGATGGCTTAAGGAAACTCACTTGAAAGACAAGTGACGATGCTGTCCCTTTAAAAAGGCAATTTTGTCCTTAGCTTTTTTGAAGAGACATCGTAAAGGCAGAGGTGCCGAGGAGTCTAGGCAGTTTTGCAGTTTGATAATGGAAGAGGAATGGCCAGTTCTCCCAGCTCAGGATTTTTTTTGTTTGATTTTAGCTGTAGCAGTCTCAAGATGTGTAAATCCAGGGAATTGCAACCTTCAATGAAGAGCTCCTCTGACTTTCTTCTGAGATCTCTCTCTTGATGTTGCTCCCTCCTGCCTGTAAGAATCTGTTTTTGAATTTGCCTTTTTGCCAAGGGATGTGCTTAAGGAATGTTACTGTATGAAACAGTTAATTAATAATAGTTACTGTATCAGGTTGGTTAAGTTTTTCAATAGCTAAATTATTCCAAATTCTACTTTCTTTTGTTCATTTTCAACTGTTGTATTTAAATCAGAGTGGTTTGACCAGTTGCATCACACTTAGAATATCCATTCTACTTCTGCCTTTAAAATAAGAACAAGTTAGGGTCTCGACTACCTTCTTAAAATATTTTGAGGGGGTCTGGCCTGGTCCATTTCAGACATCATCCATGAAACACAGCAAAATTGACACTGAGCCAAAAGAAGTGTTCTCTACAAGTCTCTTTTTATTAATCTTAAAATGGCTACAACACAGAATTCAAGCTGGATCATGGGGGATAGAGAAATTGGAGACTAAATAATTATTTTGTGTCTGTTCTTGTAGAGGAAGACATCAGAAATCTCCAAGAACTGAGATCTAAGAGACTTATGAGAATAAAGAGTTGAGGGAAAATGGTATAAGTAAGAAGATTGTACTGAAGACAGTAATGGGCCTGATAGTTGGTAATTCCCCAGGACACGATAACCTAAATAACAAAATATGAAGGAGGTGGCTATAGGGACAGTTAATGCTTTGGTGATTATCTTCAAAAGTTTTATACATTCTAGAATGATTTGTGAGGATTCGAATGTAGCAAATGTCACTCCAATATTTAAGAGGGAAATGAGAGAAAAGAGAGAACTACAGACATCTTAGCCTTCCATCTAGATTAGGGAAAATTCTAGAATCCATTAAAAAGAATAAGATCAACGACAGTTGGAACATAACAACCTGACAGGACCTAGTCAGCATGGATTTGCAAATGGAAATCATGATTGATGCAGTTGGAGATTTTTTTTAAATGTTACTAACAAGATTGATAAAGGAGAACTAATGGATGTAGTATACTTAGATTTTCAGAAGGCTTTCAGAGATCAGTTAGAAAAATTAAAACACTTGTGATAGGAGGTAATGTACTGGCATAGATTGATGACCAGATAAAAGGCAGAAAGCAGAGACTAGGGGTTAATGTGACATTCTCATATTGACAAGCTATGATTAGTGGGGTACTGCAAGGATCAGATTCTGGGCCCCATTTACAATGTATATTAGTGATTTGGAAGAGGAGACCAAATGTAATATTTCCAATTTAGCAGATGATTCAAAGTTAATTGGGAATGTGAATTGTGAAGAAGACCTAAAGTGTTTTCAGGATGATTTGGACAGACTTAGTGATAGTGCAAAGATATGGCAGATGGAACATATGGAAAGATTTGAGGTTATCGACTTTGCTAGGAGGAACAGAAGTGCAGAGTATTTCCTAAATGATAACAGGTTGGAAAGTGTAGATCTGGAAAAGGACCTAGATGACCTTGTCAATAAATTACTAAAGGCTAACATTGCAGCTAAAGCAAACAGTTAGGAAGACTAATAGAATGTTAGCCTTTAAAGCAAAAGGTTTTGATCTTAGGAGTTATGAAACCTTGCTTCAATTGTTTAGGAGCTTGGTGAGACGGCCCTTGAATTACTGTGTGCTCTTATTACCAGACAGAGAGTGCAGTCTTTGTTCACCATATTTTATTCCTAGGATGGCAGGACAGTCTAATGAAGACAGATTGGGCAAATTGAGTATGTATAGTCCACTGTTTCAAAGAATGAGGGGTGATTTTAAAGAAATATTTAAGGAGTAGACAGCATATATGCAAGTAAAATGTTTGTCCCCCTGATTGGGGAATCTAGAACCAGAGGGTCACAATATTAAATAAGGAGGATGCCACTTAGGTTTAACATAAGGAGAATTTTGTCTTTTTACAAGTTTTGGAAGTTTCGAAATTCTCTACCACAGAGCAGTGTGGAAAGTCTTTGCGTATGTTTAAAGTAGAAACTGATAGATTTCTGATTAACAGTGGCATACAATGTTTTTTAAATTCATTGACAGGATGTGAGTATCACTGGCTAGATCAGCATTTATTGCCCAAAGGGCTGTTAAGAATCACACGTTGACCAGACTAAATGAGGATGGCAGTTTCCTTCTTTAAAGGACATGAGTGAACTAGATTTTTTTTTTCTGACAATTGACAATGGTTGCACAGTCATCATTATTCTCTTAATTCTAGATCTTTATTGAATTCAAACTTCACCATCTGCCGTGGTGGTATTCGAATCTGGCTCCCCAGAATGTTCCCTTGGTCTCTGGATTAATAGTCTAGCAATAACATTACCAGGCCAATGCCTCCCCGATTTAAAAATTATGAGTTTGTAAACTGTATTAGATATCTGACTACCAACCAGAAAGCTGCAATCCTTGTAGAATCAAAGGACCATGGAATTGAATGGTTTCTTAGCCTAAATGAAGGGTGAAAATGCATAGGTGTCCAATGGAATTATATCAATATATTTGCCAGCAACAGGGAACAATTCCATTAATTATCCAATTCAATCATACTAATCTTCATCACCTTAATACTGAAGATCAGCAGTATTCACATACTCTGGGCTTCCAGGAAATGATGACAAGTATTTAAAGGAGCTTACTCAATGCAAAGATTACTGTTCACTGTTATCATCTGCTCCAAATAGCACTGTGGAAATACAAAGGAGCTCCCAGTGCTCGTGGTGTCTAAGTCCACATGAACTCTGAAGCTGAAGAAATTTTTCCCACTTCCAGTTACACCTACAAAACCTCCAACAGCTGCTTAAGAGGGTTCAGGAAAGCATGGGGGAGGGGAATATGATTCCTATGACTCAACTGTCAAACAGCGTAAATGTGCAAAGTTCTGCACATCCAGCTCAGAATATTTACAAAGCCAAAACGTGAAGTGCCTTCTTTGTTTTAGTTCCCTTATTGTAAAACATCTAATGATTGCGATTATTTTTTGACTTGATGTCACAAGACACATTTTCATTAAAATAGAAATTGCAAAGAAGGAAGTACAGGCAAACTGAGAGCAGAAAGGGGACATGACATCAAATCCAAATAACATGTTAAAAAAAAACTACCAAATTGAGTCACATTCTGCTTTGCACTTTTAGGGATTCTTAGGCAATAGAATAACAGTGTTGGAGAATGTCAGTTCACAAGTGGGACATAACTATGGTTTGGTGAACTATAAATAGTGCATTGGATAAAACAGAGTTTAGATCAGAGTGGTGCTGGAAAAGCACAGCAGGTCAGGCAAGCATCCGAGGAGCAGGAAAATCAACATTTCGGGCAAAAGCCCTTCATCAGGAATAGAGGCAGGGAGCCTCCAGAGTGGAGAGATAAATGGGGGTAGGGGTGGGT